>NW_024722227.1:3041435-3278935 GCF_018991925.1 Homarus americanus
TGCTCAGGCTGTACAAAGAGATAAACCCCCAAATGTTGCTCCCTACATGGTGTGGGGAAGCAAAGCACTAAATGTTGCCTACACTACTATATACTCACAGTACTCTGGTAAGATCCTTTCTCTGGAATACTCTCTATCACTTGTTTATTTAAAGTAAAATGAAATAAAAAAAAATGTGTTAAATCCCTGAGAGCTGCAAAGCACTTAAAGCGTAGAACTTCATCTGTAGTAGTACATGTATTTCCTTCATGGATCAGAGCCATGATGACTTTTACCAGAAGACATATTTGTGATCTCATGATTGTTTATAAGTGAACTTTTCTCCTGTCATGGTACAAATTTTGTTTTTGTCCTATGTACACATATATTATAATGATTTTTTTGGTTAGTTGAATTTAAGTAATATATTTATTTTATTCATGATATTTACAGGTTTCCTTGGGCCACCACACTTGCGGTCTATTGTGCGTGTTTTAGGATACCAGGGCATTGCTGTTGTGATGCAGGAGCTGCTTGAGATCATTCATTCTCTCATTCAGGGGAATATTCTTCAGTTCACTAAAACACTTCTTCAAGCTATGCCAAAGCAGTGCAAGCTTCCCAGATATGACTATGGATCTCCAGGTACAGTATAGTTTTTTATGATTATAGGTTTTTTGAGATATACCCTGCAAGAATCTACCTTGTTCATGGAATTTGGTTCTAATGTAAGATTGCATTGTTCTTTTAGGCCAATGTCAATAGCTGCTTTATAGTTTCTTGTTTAGCTGATAAGGCTTCAGCTCCAACCCTGGTCTGGCTATGCTTCAAAATTAAGTGAGTCAACAGGTATACTAGATATTAATCTAGAAGCTAGTTCACTTTCATCTTGGACTCCTTGTAGGTATAAATAGAGACTTCACTCTCTAACTAGTATTTCTCCTGACATCAACCTACTGTCAACACTTGTTGTATTTGCTATTTATGTTGGGACAGTGTTCATGTCAGGCTTTGCAGGCATGTTTTTGTGTAACAAGTTTTTTATTAGTGTTAAATGATAGGTACCTTGTTTTGATGTATCTTTTATTAGAGCATAAAACTTCAGTGTGGTCTTCTTGATTTGCATTTGTCGCAAAAGGTGTTGTTAATGACGTAAACGGGTTAAGAGATGAAAGATTTTAAGGCACAGTCACAGGTTTGGAGTCCCAGGAAAATTCTGTGGTGAATGACTGAGTGTAACAGTGGGTATGAGTGTTAGTAAACTGTGTACTGTACTTATCTCTTACATAATAGTTATCTATATTCACTAGAAACTTTTGATGTATGCACTAAGTTAATGAAAATATGTTTAACTGTGATTGATATTTTGCTATTAAAACAAGAACACAGTCAATAGTATAAAGGGCATGAGGTTGATACAGTACAGGCATTAAGATGAAGATTCACCTAAATTATAATATTATTTTGAGGATTTTAATTATGGAGGTTTGTCTTTGAATTTTTTTATGTTATTTACATCACTGAAGTTGTCATCCCATGAAACAACATTTTTCAAAGAAACTTATTCCTACAGGTGTCTTGGGTTACTACCATGCACAGCTCAACGATATTGTACAGTACCCAGATGCAAGAGCTGACCTTTTCCACCATTTTCGGGAATTGGGCAATGCACTGCTCTTCTGTCTGTTAATAGAACAATCATTGACACTGGAGGAAGTATGTGATCTTCTTCAGGCAGCACCCTTCCAAAATATTTTGCCCAGGCCATTTTGCAAAGGTGAGTTCTAAGCAGTCATTGTGAAAAACCTTGAAGACAAGAATTTATGAAATATTTTCTTTTAATTTTTTTCTGAAGATATAAAGAATCAATATGAGCTGTAATCAAGGATTTTTGGTGAGTACAGTAGACCCTTACCATTCGTGAGGGATAGGTTCCAAGAAATGGCATGAATAGGCAAAACTGTGAATAGCAACTTATACTACCTTAGTGCACTACTGTATACTTATACAGTACCAAACAACCGACCAGCCGTGGCAGCACTCATCCCCTCTCTTAACTTGTCTAGTGACAAAACTTTCTTTGTCAGGGTCATCACTGACTTCTGCCTTTTACATTTCACTCCACTAGCATCATTAGCACTGACACTAGGCAGTCTCTTAGGGGCCATTTCACACAGAAACACTGATGTTTTGAGAGTACAACACGAGATGCTGCATGGAGTGACTCGTGCTGCGGGAAAAGGCTTGCAAGCTAGCCATCATAGCTACCATCTGCTTACTGTGAATTGTCGAAATCATGAATGGCAAGGGTCTACTGTTCATTTTTTTTTTGAGGTGGGTAATGAATCAGTCTTTATACTCACTGAAATCCCCTGATCAGTTAAATTCATAAGTGCTAGCTTAACTTCTCAATAACGCACTTTTATTGTGAAAGAGAGTGAGCTGACATTGTACAAGTTGGATCTCGCTAATCCGGGAAGTTTGGGACCAGACCGGTTCCAGATTAATGAAAATTCCAAACCATCGAAGCCGAGGTTAAAGAAAGGCAAAATAATGCATAAAGTGTACTATTACTGGTACCAATGCAACTTACATCAGCATAAATCTAGCCCAGACTTACTGGACCTCTTTATGACAAAGTGTTAGTGCTATGGTACAAGTGTACTGTACACTGGACCCTTCCTTTATGCCATTCACTGTAGGGGCATTTGCATATACAGTATGTACAGAACTAAACAAAGAGTTTATTTGAAATACTCTGTAACATTCAACATCATAAAATTCTGACCACTGGGGTTAGTTATACAGACCTTTCCCTGTGAAAAAAAAAAACATAATTTTGAGCAACATATCTGTACTCAAATGTACTTAGCTAAAAGACTAAAAAATTTATCTCTTGTGCAAACTATGAGGTGTTTATACTCAAATTAATCACAGTGCAAGTTATATTCTGCTAAGTTTAGTCTGTGACATTTTGTAAGATAAAAACTATAAGCCTAAAACTACCTTCATCCCATTAATCATTATCACCCACTGCCATCTGCTTCCCCTGTGGGCTGGGAGGAGGGGGAGGTGGGGTGTTGACAGCCAGGAGCCAGGGTGGTGCGTAGTTATCAGTTAAGGGGTCAAGAGGGACTCGGGTTTATAAAAGACAGGTAGTTTAAGTTTTTTGCTTATAAAATGTCACTGACTTAACTTCGCAGAATATAACTTGTATTGCTGGAATTCTTGCATGGTGGTGATTAATTTGAGTATTAGCATTCCATAGTTTGCACTAGACATAAAATTTTTAGTAATTAACTTAGTACATTTGAGTACAGGTTGTGATACTTGTAATGATTTTTCCACAACTTTTATAGCATTTCTGTTGACTTTTAGTAGTTGTGGAACATATCCTAATTTTTCCCATAAAATTAAGTATTCACTATATGCATCCCGTACCATCAAAGCTGCCTGACTATCAAGTCCTGGATTAGCGGGGTCCAACCTGTATTGCAATTAGAATAGATGAAATATTTTAAAGAATTCTTAAAAGTTATTTAATAAGAAAGTTCTCAGAAAATACCTTTAAAGCCTTAGATAATCTCACAATTCTCTTAGTAATCAAGAAATGAAAGCGAAGTTTGATCCTAAAAACACTGAAATACCAACAAAGAGTTTTATACTAAAGGGGATGCCATATTAGTACTAAGTGATGTGATCACTTTGAATCATGGATAAGATTAAGTCATTTTGAACGTTTATCTCAGAAATAAATAACAGGGCTTGGAAATCATGTAAAGGAGCTTCTTTATGTTTCAAACTTCAAGGAATGTTTTTCCCTGATATTGAAAAAAGGCTTCTTTTTCTTTCCAGTCACAAGTAGAGAAAGGAAGTAACTAGGAGTTGATTAACTTCCTAATTGTTGTTAACCATTACTATAGTATCCTTTTTATCTTCTTTTTTAACCACCAACTCAACTTCCAGTTCCTCCTGAGATTCATCTACCTTCTGTATCATAGGGTTGTTTGTGAGTTGTAGACCATAATTGAGGGATTGATTCTGAAATATCTTTTTACTTTCAAAAGCAGTTGAACAATTCAGTTTTCCTGCCCACCTCTCTCTGGTGTGGTCTGGGAGCAGCTATAGCTAAGAGCTAAGGCTCTGTCCAGAAGCTGATAAGGACATCCCATTTTCTATAATCAAGATAGACAGAAAATGGTCTGAAGAGTGACTATATAAAACTTGTTTGGTCTTTCTTGCCTTGAATGGCAACATCCAAATGAAAGAACCTTTTCTCTCTGGAAATTGAGAGATCCAGGTGTGGTTGGAAACGCATCTACATTTTTAGCTTCTGCTACTGTGCCTTGGATCTTTATAAGATGGCTTTGTCGTGTGGAAACAGTGTGTTGAATGTCATGGACACCTACAGGCACCTATAGATTCAAACTTTTTTCTTTAACCTGCACCTATTGATAAATATAAAATTGTATGTGAAAGTTGGTTTACTTAACACTACTTTACAGAGGGGGAGAAACCAGAAACCAAACAAAAGCGACTAGAAGCCAAATATGCTCCTCTTCAGATTGTGGCCAACATTGAAAGACTTGGAACTGCAAAGGTGAGTGAGTGAGAGTGAAAAATGTTATTATGTAATAACCAACATTTTCAGCTCTGTATTTGAATAATTTGTTTTTCGTAAATATAATTGTTTTACCTATTTAAGTGAGACCAATCAATCAATCAAAGTACCATTCTCATATATATGAAGACATCCAGAATGTGTTGAATTACCACGATAAAAAAATTATGACAACAAGGAAATGCTCAAAATATTTTCCCTTTCTCCACTTTACTTCATCTTTTCCCATAATACTGTATATCCCATCCTTCATTTTTAATTGTGATATCCATGTGTTTCTCTGCTGTCATATCCTATTCCATTTCTTTCTTTCAAATGATAAAAAAATGTGTGGTCTCCAGTATTGTCTTCCCAAATATAACTTGAGAATAGCAAAAATGCATTTATATATGCTGCTATTTTTTTCTTAATGTGTGATTACTTTGTGTTGCAGCAAGCAATGATTGCCAGAGAGGGAGATTTGTTGACGAGAGAGAGGTTATGCTGTGGCCTCTCTATTTTTGAGGTAAGGACAGTAAATTCTGTTGAGTACAGGTATGCCTAAATGCAAGGCTAGACTTTTAGAATTAGATACAGTATTGGAATTTGACTATCAGACCTTTCTAATGTGTGTTTGTTCTTGATACATAACAGTCTAGTTCTCAGGAAAATAGCTGAAGGACAATTAAAATGGATTTTTTTTTTTAAATTTCATTGAAGAAATTTGTTTAATTTTATTATACTTCCAGGTTATTCTAACTAGAATTCAAGCTTTCTTGGAAGATCCTATATGGCATGGATCCCCTCCTGCTAATGGTGTAATGAACGTGGATGAATGTACAGAGTTCCATCGGTTGTGGTCTGCTCTCCAGTTTGTCATGTGTATTCCTGTTGGAACTAACAACTTCACTGTCGAGTAAGGAGGAAATTTTGTGTGCTGTACATAAATTTTAAATATTGCTGTGAGCATTTTACAGTGACAGAAGTGATTGGAGTATGTTTTTATTTAGTTGCCCACATGTTTTTTAAAATATTTAGGATGAAGATAAAAGAATTCTATAAGTATTCAGCAGTATATTTAATTATTTATTTTTAATACTTTATTGATATAGAATATAAAGGTTATGTATGAACTTCTTTCAGGATTGAAATAGCTTAAACATGTCATGTTAATTAAGTTAAAACTTCATGTGGATATAAAATTGATATTTCGTGTTTATGGTCTAGGTCCTTTCATTAAGCATCTTGTGTATTACCCACTAGGACAGTGGGTTAGAAAAACTTATAAACCTTTGACATGAGATGTTGAAACGAACCAGTTGAATATACTGTACTTTCCCACCTGTTGCAACCATAGCCATTGAAAAGGGGCATTAAATAAACCATAATGCTTAAGGTTGGAGACTAACAAGTTGTGATGTCACACTAGCATGTGCACACCTCACCTACCACTTGGACAGGTTGGCTATTTTAAAATTCTTATCATCATATCATCAATCCATTCAGTTATGGCCATTGTTCAGAGCTATGCAGATGTCTTCTTGCTTGCCCTGTTTCCGAGAAGGAGCATATTGCATCTTGCCTAACTTTCTAAGCTCTTGAACTTTAACCTCCCCAAGGAAAGTCATGTCAGACTGACTGTTCATCTACAGTATTTAGAAATAAGTACTGTACATCCTCATTGGCAATGAGATTGAACTCAGCCACACAGTTACTGGAATTTTTACAGTAAAAATGAATTTTTTTGTACTCTTACATCATTTGGAATTGTTTATATACGTCAGGATTCATCTCACTCTGTGCTGTGGGTAACCAATCAAAGTGACTGGACTGTGGTCTATTCTGTTATTTTCAATGGATATTTTATGCTGGCCAGACTCTAGCATGTTTATTGGCAAGGTAACATTGCAGGATGAGTGTTATTTCAACAATTCTTATGGTTCAGGTGGTGTTACATTTACCAAGCTTGTTTATGAGGAGAATCAATGTAATTCACATCTTTGGATTGATAAGGCCTGTACATTACACTGTATTTTCTCCTAGGAAACAGTGTGTGCTGTTTTGCATTTGAACAACAATTGTGGAAGGACCCTTCAGGGGTCCTGATAACTGGTCCTCTCTGTTGAGTTGTTAGTGAGAGTAGTGTGGGCTCTCCCCTTTTCTCATAATCTTGACTACATCATCCACCAAAACACACATCTATTCAGCATGTAAGACCAACACAAGGCTCCTCTCAGATAACACCCAGGAGGTTAAATAAAAGTTTCATTACAGTCTTTTACATTGTTCTCAATGGTACAAAATAAACCTGGGCTCATTTCAATAACAGTTTGATAAATGCGTAGCTAGTTTGCTACTCCTGTCTTGGGGAGCTACTACGTTTATTTGATTTATGATTTATTAGTTATATAAAAGGGAACTCTTCATTTTACACTAGAACAGTTTCAATCTGCTTTGGTCCTCTGGGTTGTTCACCACTTGAATTCGATTGGGTTAAGTTCTTGGTCCTTTTCAGCCAGTTGCAGTTGTGGGGGATTCTCCACTCTGGTTGGGTTAGAGAACTGTGACAAGAGAAATTTTACAAAAGTTTAAGGTTGCCTCATCATTGGTACACAAACAGGAAAAAAAGAAGGATTTAGGAAAAGACAGAGGCATGAGTGGGAAAAACTAATGAAACATAATGTGCATTTCTGTATACTGTATTGTTACCTGAAGTCCTGCAAAATATGTTTATATCCATAATTTGTTTAATTAAGCTTAATGATGTTGGGTATTGTTTTGTGTGCTATTACACTTGTATTTATACAGGCAACTATTTGGTGAGGGTCTGAACTGGGCTGGCTGCTGCATGATTGTTCTTTTGAGTCAACAACGAAGATTTGAGGCTCTTGATTTTTGCTACCACATCCTTCGTGTGCAGAAAGTAGATGGCAAGGATGAACCAATCAAGGGAATTGTAAGTAGTTTATCTTTTCTTCGTTTTGGTGTAGCTTAGCTCCATGTAATTTGGCTAAGATGTTGTTTGTAATATTTGTTTCTATAACCTTAGCCTGTCTAGAAGGAATACTATGCTTGTTGTATACTCAGGCTTAGGAGCCTAAATAAGCCCTAAAATATGACAGTTGGGTCAATAATCCAGAGATTAGCCCTTTACCGAGTAGCAACTCTGGTCCTTCAAAAGAGGTAAGTAAGAAATCACAGTTGCTTACAAGTACAGTAAATTCCAATCCCATATTGGCTACATTTTATGTGAGGAGGAAGAGAAGGAAGTTGAGTGATATTTTCTCAACTCAAGGTCCTCAAAAAGGGTAAATAGCTGCCTGAAAAACCTGGAAAATGCCTGGAATTTGGTTGTATGCCTGGAAAAAGTTCATTCTGAGGATGATTTTTGAGAAATACACAGGAAAATAATCAACACTGATAAAACTTTTATCAGAATTAGATGACAGAATATAGATATATACCCATAGTTTCACTACTGTTTTCATTAACAATTATCACTATGTTCTTTGGTTTGTGTGTTATGTTTCCTGCACAGGATTGAAATATGGTTCCTTTCAGGGGACCAATAAAAAAAATAATTTTTTTTGTTTAGTTCACACCATAATTGTCTAAATGCCTTAATACTTGCCTGGAAAATAATGAAAAATGGCCTGGAAAATCTGGAAAATTCCTAGAATTTGATTTCTGTTATCTGTTATTCATCCTGTCAAAGTCAGCAGGGCCCTTGATTTTACTATCTTGATAAGAAGGATGAGTGGAAGAGGCAGTGAGAATGAAATCTTTGTAAATCAACAGTTGGGTTTGATCAAGTAGGAGTTGGAAGTTTAGGACAACTCCAGCAGTAAGATAACTAGCCAGGATGAGGAAGTAACCCATCTCAAGTGTGGTAACCCAAACATGTGTTACTTCACCCATGTAGTGTGGTAACGTATGCTCAGATTAAATTTCCTATCCTCAGGAGGATTAATTGGGATTGAATACTTTACCCATGGATGAGATGTGGTCATGCTGTCCTGTTCCATCTACCTGTAATTGCTTTTATGCTACAGGTCATGTAGTTAAGTGATTCTTTACTGATTGACCATGTTTTAGCCAGATGAAATTTGGCTTTTATCTGGTGCCAATACTATGCATACAATATATGAAGAATGCCATTCATAGATACATGGATAAAAGAATAGTAAGATGGTATGGACATGTGGAACAAATATTTAGTAGTAATAATGCAAATGTGCAATAATGTATTTGAAGGTAAGAAACAGAGGTAAATAATGTAAGAAATAGATTGAGTCAGTAACCCAATTTGTTAAAAACATGTCTCCATTGTATATGAGAAGAATAGCAAGAAACCTTGCCTAGTGCTGAGTAATTCTTTGAAAATAGAACTACTGTGTGAGCAGAGATGAATCTCACTGGCAGTAGATTTTATTATTTTTTGTGAGGTTAAATGTGCAGACTAGTCCATCCTGTATAGCTAGAGATGGATAAAGGATATTGAGTAGTTAACATTTTTGTGAATTCACTAATATTTATTACTTCTCTTCTCCCTCTGCAGCAACTGAAAAGGATGTGCGATCGCATCAGACGGTTCCAAGTACTCAACTCGCAGATTTTTGCAGTCCTCAATAAATATTTGAAAACAAGTGACCCTGATAATCTGCCTGTGGAACATGTTCGCTGTTTCCAGCCACCAATACACCAGAGTCTAGCCAACCAAACATATCAGCGACCAGACCACTTGCGCTGAGGAGATTTCAACCCTTTCTAACATTTAAACTTTATTGTACTGTGTAGAAGATTCTTCTCATTATTTCTCTCCATTTATCTTACCTGTTGCTTTACATCTTCATTTGGTGATTTCATTCTGTAAATTTGAATTTTAACATCTACTATATTGGTGTGCAAGAATTTTTATTTGGTTTTAGGCAAGATGTCAAGTTAGTTTTGATGTTTCCTAAAGCTGTATCATATGTGTTCAACATTAAATCTAAATAACACAAGCTTAAGAAAAGAATGTCGCAAGATTTAGGTTCAGTATAAATATTGATAACATTTTATATGAAATGTTGGGTTCTTGAACATTGGTTTAACATGCTTGTATATATACAGGTTGGGTATCCTTTATCCAAAATGCTTGGGGCCTTAAGGATCTCGTATTTTGGATTACCTATATCCTGTATACAGAACCTGTACCGGGTATAATGCAGTAGCTCACCCAGCAGGGATGAGGCCCAAGTCTATGCACAAAATTCATTTATGTTTCATATACAGTATATAGATACATATATTCTGCAGGTAGTTTTATGAAATATAATTTAATCATTTTGGGTATAAAATATATGATAAGATGTACACTAAAGACCCAGAAAGGTAAGTAATCACTGCCAGCTGTTTGGCATTGCCATGACACCTGACTCTGATGTGCTAAGCAGCCTGTGTCTTACCTTTATTCATTACACATACATACTTACTCTCATGAAAATTATGATATATGCCGTATTCAGTGTATTATCTACCATAAATTTAATGAAATAGACTTTCGGATTTCAGGGTATTTGGACTTAAGAATTTCGGATAAGGGATACGCAACCTCTACACAATATTTTGGCATTCCTTAGCCAAATTTTATTTCATTGTTTATGCATATTCAGTAGAATATTTATTTACTCCATACAAACTGAATATTACATGCTTATTTGATTATCTTTCCAGTTGCTTAGATTTTTCTTTTTAGTGGTCTGCATCTTATTATTATTATAGGAATAAAATAAACCTCTTTACCCTTGTAGATGAAGTTTGGAACAGTGTCTAAGTAAGCTATTGAACTAAGTGAAGCTCCATGCTCACTGTAGGTTTGAATTCCATTTGCTGGCCCAGCCATAGCAACATGTGCAAATCTTGCTCAAGCTTATTTTCTATTTTGAATTTAATTTTTTGCTTCATGAAACAGTTTTGTTCTGTGGTGTCTTGATGGTTTGTTAATGCACTTATTTGTGTGAGTTCAAGTTGTGAAGTATATCATAGAAGAAATTAGTTAACACCATTAAGCTTTTCATGATGGAATTCTAGTTATCAGGTTATTGTTGAGAAATTAAAGAAAATATTATTTGGATATTTCTTTGAAATATATATATACTATATACAGTACAGTATATATTTTTTAAATCATCTAATGGTAAATAAGTTCAGTGAAATTTGTATCATGGTTTAAGTACAGTATGTGTTATTTATTATTTGGAAAAGAAATATATAGACTAGGAAGGAACTTTGTTTTTATGCATGATGAATCATATTTTCCCCTTTAATTTGGAATTGGAATCTTTAAGAAAGTCTTGGTAACAACATACCATTAGTGCTTAATAGTTTGAAATTCATTTGAGGCTGATTAAAACCAAGGAAAAGCTCCATGATCTGTGGAGTTATGAAGTTCATGGGTAAATGGGTCTATAGGAGACAATATTCTTATATTATAATTACATAGCTAAATACTGAGCACTGTTGAGGTATTTTCTTTGTGGTGCTTTTTATACAGTCAAATGGACAGGGATTTTGTATTAATGAAGGAGCAGTACAGCAAGTGAACACCACTGAGTAAAAGTTGTTAATAAAATAAAACCATTTGATATCTATTATACCACGCAACGTTTAATAGCATTATGAGTGATGCATGCTGATACTGAATTCCATCAGGATTATTCTTTATTTTAATGCTTTGATAATTACTTTATAGTTATTTTTACACTGTACTGTATATCCCCCCAAAATTTTGCTGGTAAGAGGTGGAACATATTGTAAATATTCTAAAAAAAAAATAAATTTCTGTAACTTTTATTGACATAGTTATTATGCACTGTAAGGTAAAATACATCAATGTATATAATTTTGTGAAGAGATAAAATGAAAACACACGACCAAGAAAGTGTATATAGAGAAGTTGTTGACATAGGAGAATCATATAAGATAGATAAATTGGTACTGTACCAGTAGGCAGTTTATTCATAAGAAAATAAATTAAATGTTGTGTAAACATAATTCATTATTGGTAACATCTGGATTAGGACTAATATTTCGTAAGAGTTATCATTTTTATAGAGCATTAGTTTGCAACTCGGTGGAATGGTAAGTGATCACCTCTATCATACAGAACTTAATTGTCCACTTTTAATCCACAAAGAAATGGTGATATTATCATCACCAGCTTTGTGGTAATGTTTACTAAAAATTAATCAGATGAGTAGGGTGAGAATATGTATGATTTGCTAACGAATTGATATTTGGTTTTAGAAAATGGCTACAGGGTTTCTTATTGTATAGTTCAGGGTTAATTGTCATCAAATTATTCATCTTTTCAAGGTCTTGAAAAATTGTTTTAACATTCTGATAAACTGATTCCAGTTCCAAGCGACTCATGTATATACCCTTCAAAGCCTAAGGCTTCAAAACCCAGGTAATGCTGAATGTGGTGCTGATACTAATCTGAAAATCACCCACTCACTCATTGTTAGCCAATAGCTATCGCATTCTCATTGACACAGCTCCTTTTCACCTCCACATTTGTCACCTGCTTGTGGAGATAGGCATTCTGGAGACTGTATTCACCTAACTTGTGGAAATCATCAAAAACCACCTTGAAATCAGCTTCCTTGGGCTTTTCTCAGGCTTTATCTACATAGCTTTTTAGTTACAAACAGATAAGTAAGTATACCATTCGATGGAGAATTGATCAGAGAATATCAGAATACCAATATCTTAAACTCGCATTATTGGCACTTACACCTCTCCTCAGATGAATCTTCTGTTATAGACAAGAAAGATGATGATAACTTGAGAATTTAGTTATTGTTGTGCAAATATGTTGACAGACATTATTTTTATCCAATGTAGTTTTTATTTTAGGTTCTCTGTCCATCATATATTTAAGTGTAATAACATATATGCTTTTTCCGAAGTTTTATATTCACAGATTTGCCTTATTGAGTTTCAGTATATTTGAATGATTTTCATCATGTTTTGATGCCTTATAACATGTGGGAACTTGCATTGCAGTATTTTATGGTTGACGTAATGTGGAATCTTCCAGGAACATTAAGTCAACTTCAGATGTTAAACACTGTTGAAAGAATATCCAACATGTTTTGTCAAGAATTCTGCACCTTGATATGGCTGTCACATAGTGAAACATGACCACTTCTGCTGAAAAGAATGTGTTCCGTGGACTAGAGCTGCCTCAACAAGAATATGTAATTCAGAAGTTAAAAGAAGGGAATAGCAAATGACACAAAGGGTACAGGAAGGGAAACAAATATAATATAGAGTGAAAAAGTCAATTAGATGTTTGTGTGTAGGTAGAGAAACAGTGAGACTACTAAGTGATGCTGCATTCTGTAGATGATCCAAGAAGCAGCAATAGGACAAAGGGCCTCCATTATTTTAATTCACACAGTAGTGCTTTAATGGCTGACTGAAACCAATTGGTTGATAAGAAAAGTGAACAACTTCTCTATTCGTCAGGTATTTTCTTCATAGAATCCTGTAAATAAACTGGGATATGTTTTGAGCACCCATGTAGCATCACAAATAAGTTTTTTGAAAACTAATATTTCAGTTTTTATGTTTTACCAAGAAGGACTTAAGTCACTTTATAGCTTTTGTTGTATAATATAATTTTTTACAAATTGTTGTCAGAAAAATGACATAAAAGTGTTGATTTATATTTAGTTTCGGAGATATTTGAGAAAGAAGCAACATTTTGTTCCTCATAAGACAGACACATTAGTCCTTGTCTGTGATCTTGTGAAATGCATGATAATTGTATCAATAAATATCAATGCATAGAGAGTGAGTTATTATTGTAATGCCAGTAGCAGCAACTTAATAAAAAAAAGGTATTCAAATCCTTCATCATTTTCAGGATATAACTACGCTTGTAAAATTTTTATTTTTCTTTACCGTAATTTCTTAATGTAACGTACCAGTTAAATTTTCTCTCGCTGTTTTTCTCAAAATAGGATAAACTATAAATAATACTCCCTGGAGAATACCTGTACACTCTTACACTTTTTATCAATAAACCAACTTATATAAATCACATTGTGTTGATTCATCCCCCAAAAAGTAAATTGGTACAGTAATAACATACTGTAAGAGATTGATAGCCTATTGGAAGTGCAAGAAATATTTTACTGGTGCTAAATACCCAACAATAAAGTACTGCTGATCAAAATATAAAAGAATGTTAATTATTCCTGTATCAAAACAATGAATTAACTTGTACATGTACTATCATACCTGAAGGAGTGCTGCTTATGAGTGGATGCAGTGCTCTCCTCCTGGCTCGAGGGTCGGTGGTTCGGTTCCCAAGCACTCCCAAGTTCACCCAGCTGTAAATGGATACCTAAGTGTACAACTTGGGGAAGTGCAATACCGGCCATGCTTCCTCCTTGTGTACTGAAGGCTTAGTATACAGTGTGCTGTATCCACACTGTTCCAAAATGGCAGTCATGCCTTTGAGACCCACTTTCACTTTCATCACACCTTGATCTCGAAATACTGTTTATACCGATAGTTATTTTTAGTTAACATGTAATAAGTGTCTCAGTGGATGTAAAGTATCAGTCCTGTGTTAAAAATATTGTACATTTATTATGTCTGTCTTCTTATCATTACATAACCAATATTTATATTAGTTTCTTAATATTGTTAGGGACAGGTGTTTGAATGATTATGGTAGGGGACAAGTGTGTGAGTGTTGGTTGAGGTAGAGGACATGTGATTGTGGTAAGAGACAGGTTTTTGAGTGGTGATTATGGTAGGGGACAGGTGTGTGTGTGTGTGTGTGTGTGAGTGGTGTTTGTGGTAAGGGACAGGTGTGTGAAAGTTGGTTGTGGTCGGAAATATATGTGCGAGTGTTGATTGTGGTTGGAAAGGTGAGTGATTGTTGGTTGTGGTTGGAAAGGTGAGTGAGTGTTGGTTGTGGTTGGAGACAAATGTGTTAGTGATGGTTGTAGTCAGACAGGTGTGTGAGCAGTATTCACAGGTGGCAGTGATCATTAGCCTCCAGGTGAACAACCCCAACAGCAGGTGTGCCATCATGACTCACCTTAACTGCCTTGTTGTGTATTTATTACACCAACACTTTCACTCTGTTTATGTATAAGCTCCTTATGTTGATGTTAAACTCACTGTGCACTTCATATTCCACCGAGGTTACTGTCATGGTAGTTGCATCAATAATATAAAAAACTTCTGTTTAAAGTCTTAAACAATTCTTGCCCACACGCTGGTCTTAAGGATTGACTGTTTCATAAATGGAAGGTATGCAAATTATCAAGGTGACGTGTGTTTTATTTTACTATTTTACCAACTGACGAAGTGAAAGTGGGCGAGTGCAGTGATGGCCACGCTGCCTCCAGTCGTATCGGAAAAAAGGAGCTTAAACTACAGTGAGATGTATGTACACTTCTCCTAACTAATGCCTCCTGCTACTTACTCTTACTGACACCTCTTAATAACACCTCCTAGTACTGCCTCTTACTAACACCTCCTAGTACTGCCTCTAACTAACACCTCCTAGTACCGCCTCTTAATAACACCTCCTAGTACTGCCTCTTACTAACACCTCCTAGTACTGCCTCTTAATAACACCTCCTAGTACTGCTTCTTAATAACACCTAGTACCGCCTCTTAATAACACCTCCTAGTACTGCCTCTTAATAACACCTCCTAGTACTGCTTCTTAATAACACCTCCTGGTACTGCTTCTTAATAACACCTCCTAGTACTGCCTCTAACTAACACCTCCTAGTACTGCCTCTTAATAACACCTAATACTGCCTCTTACTAACACCTCCTAGTACTGCCTCTAGTAACACCTCCTAGTACTGCCTCTTAATAACACCTCCTAGTACTGCCTCTTAACCTCCTAGTACTGCCTCTTACTAACACCTCCTAGTACTGCCTCTAACTAACACCTCCTAGTACCGCCTCTTAATAACACCTCCTAGTACTGCCTCTTACTAACACCTCCTAGTGCCTCTAGTAACACCTCCTGGTACTGCTTAATAACACCTCCTAGTACTGCCTCTTAGTAACACCTCCTAGTACTGCCTCTTACTAACACCTCCTAGTACTGCCTCTTAATAACACCTCCTAGTACTGCCTCTTAATAACACCTCCTAGTACTGCCTCTTACTAACACCTCCTAGTACTGCCTCTTAATAACACCTCCTAGTACTGCCTCTTACTAACACCTCCTAGTACTGCCTCTTAGTAACACCTCCTAGTACTGCCTCTTACTAACACCTCCTGGTACTGCTTCTTAATAACACCTCCTAGTACTGCCTCTTACTAACACCTCCTAGTACTGCCTCTTACTAACACCTCCTAGTACTGCCTCTTAATAACACCTTCTGGTACTGCTTCTTAATAACACCTCCTAGTACTGCTTCTTAATAACACCTCCTAGTACTGCCTCTTACTAACACCTCCTAGTACTGCCTCTTAATAACACCTCCTAGTACTGCCTCTTAATAACACCTCCTAGTACTGCCTCTTAACACTTCCTGGTACTGCCACTTACTAACACCTGGTATTACCTCTTAGAATGCCTCCTGGTACTGCCTCTTACTACTGGTTCTTGGTACTGCCTCTTACTAATACCTTCTGGTACTGTCTCTTACTAATGCTTCCTGATACTGCCTCTTACTAATGCCGCCTGGTACTGCCCCTTACTAACAGCTTATTGCCCTGCCTCTTACTAATGCCTCCTTGTACTGCTTCTTACTTATGCCTCCTTGTACTGCTTCTTACTTATGCCTCCTTGCACTGCCTCTTACTAATGCCTCCTTGTACTGCCTCTTACTAATGCTTACTGATACTGTCTCTTACTAATGCCTCCTGGTACTGCCTCTTAACAATGCCTCCTGGTATTGCCTACGTGACCCACTTTCACTTTCAAAAATGTAAAAAGTTCTAAATGTTTTTTTTTTAACGGGGAAATGGAAGACTGATTTTTCTCAGTGAATTTTTAGTACAGTACATTTATATCCTCGTCAAGAGACTTGTGACCCAGTCGTGAACATTATACATATAACATTAGTCTAAAAATAAATCCTTTGTTTGGTGTTAACGTGACGTGCTGTTGACCCAAAAAATTTATTTTCAAGAAATTATATTTATCTATTTTACACTTTTAAATTAGCCTAAATATTTACACACTACGCTACTCAACGCTCACCATACATGACCAAAGATCTTAACCCTTCAGTATGCTTCTCCAATCTTCTATGAAATCAGTTGACAATAATATTAAAGAGGGGCCTTCTTGGATGGGTCCCACTGGTCGGGAAGGTTGTGGACCCCAGGGCCGACCTTTGTGGGAAACAATATGAGACCATGGACGATAAATTTTGGAATATGAGGGCTGTCACTAATCACAAGTAAAATTTCGGAGCATATCGACCGCTACCTGCACAGACAGTTGTTTTAGCTACTGTACATCACAGAGAGTGGCTTGGCTCTGCAAGGGATGACCCAGGTGGAGTTGAGGCACTCTCTTCTGGGCACCCAGACCCAGTGAGTTCAGCTCTCACCACTAGCGGTGGAGAGGTTGGATTATTTTTTTGTTTATTTGCCCCCGAGGGGCTAGTTTATTGGGCACCCCCTTACATCCTGTGCATGGTGAAACGCAAAAGCGTTTACAGCGCCCATCTGGGAAGCATGCGTAGTTCATGCTTGCCTTTATGACTCGTGCATTAAAGGCGTAAAAGCCTGAAGGGTCATGGGTTTTGTCACCAAGTTACATAAAGTGACAATGATGAGTGCGTGGGTGGGGGGGAAAATTCCCGGTACAATTTATCTGTTTATGGCAAAGTGTGGCAGGTCCCTAATAATGTCAAGTGCCAGGCCTGTCTCTAGGAGGAGGGATATCTGGTCAGGGAGGGAAGAGGTGTTGGTAACAGGGTCATCAGTGGCTTATAAGTAAGGAGGGTGGGGGTGGAGGTGATATGTTGTGGTAGGACAGGTACAGTAGAGGTGGAGGGAGGCAATATTAAGGGACATACCGTTTAGTGTCGGCTTCAAGGGGGACGTCGAGAGGTTGGTAGGGGATATCCTTCTTGGCGTAGATACGTATTCCACGTGCATATCCTCATGGTGGTCCATCGATGCGGAGAACAGGAGTGGATGGGCTCCAGGTGTTTGCATGCCGGTAGGGGACGGGTAGCCGGGGATGGTGTCCTCGGGTCCAATATTGGGCCCTGGTGGAGACGGCCCAGAAACATGAGCAAGCGCAGTTTGTGGTGGGTGGACAGAATGAGGCACCGCGTGTTGTGGTGACAGGGCAGGACATGGCACTGGGGCAGCAGGGCACACCGGGGCAAGCTCGGTAGGTGCCACGCCAGCAGTGATGCCAGGTGGCGGTGGAGTAGGCCGTGAGCAAGAGGGGCACACAAGGGGGCTACTAGGTTGTGTCAAACCAGAAAAGGGAGGTGACTGGGTAGCAGCTGAAGGCAGGGGTAGTCGGTGTAGGTAGGAGATGGCGGTACAGAGTATATCAAAAGTTGGTAAATTCGTGGAAGAGGGATATGATCTGTGTTGTGTCACCGGAGGGGGGTTGTGGGGGGGCACTGGTGGGAGCACAAGGCCTGACAGCATCAGAGTAGAGATGGGGAGGAGGCCCAGTAGTAGTTGAGTTAGGAGACGGCCGAGACTGCTGTGTTGCAGCCAGGTGAGGCCAGGCAGGGGCAGGTGCTGTTGAAGAAGGAGGTGTTGCTTGAGAGAGAGGAGGGGATGCAGAGGGAGGCGGCCCGATAGACTGGGAGGGAGGTTGAGGTTGACGCAGCCTCCTGGGAGGCTTTTAGCCTGGGACAGACGGACGTTTGGGGCATTGCGTGAGTCAGCATTGTGCCAGTCACCACAATTACAACACTTGGGGTCAACAACATAGCCCACACCTCCCCCATTGAGGTGGTCTTTGATTTTCTGGGCACAGACGGAGGAGTGATGGTTACGTGAACAGAAGTGACATCTGGGACGATCATGTCGGCAGCAGGCGGTGAAGGTGTGACCCCAATGGGAGCAGATGACACAAAAAGCAGGCCCAGGATGATAGGGTTCTGCATACAGTGGAGGGAGGATTGGGTGGGCCTCAACAGTGGTTGGGCACTCCCTCCCCTTCCATTTAACTATGACAGCTGATTGTGGGGTCTTCCCTTGGTAGCGTCGACATATATTGAGTATACGTGAATTAAGGTTACGAGCATCTTCGACTTCAGAGTATAGGGGGAATTGTTTAACTAGGATGTAGCAACATTCCCCTGGTTGGATTAACATTCCATTACATAAAAAAAAACATATTTAAGTTTATTTGGTAATACATGTTATGAATGTTAATATAATATCAAAATCTCTATCCTAAGTGCCGACACGAAAACATATTGTCACAGGTTAATCAGGTCAGCATCTCCACCTCAGGTAGTTCCGGAGAAGGTAAATTTCAGGTTGGGTCAGGTCAAATGTGTGTTGGCCACATGAACTTAATCTGACCTTACATGACCTGAATCCTAAATGATACTTTTGAAACTGTTACAGTATAATTAAACAATATATCTAATGTAATCAGTACTGTATATTTTGTATTATATTGTAGATCCTTATCTTGGTAACCTACTAATAAAGATGTAAAAAACGAAGCTTTAATAATATACTGTACATTTAACCAGCAGAGTCTACAAGTCTACTGACATTGGGTCCTTGAAAACATCAACATATCTTGTGCCATGTTTTTCCAGTGCCATTTTTTTCAACTACCATCATCGATATATTGTACACTCGCGTGTTGTGTGTATATGCTTTACATATGTGTTGTACACCTGTACTTTTGTCACCCTTGTATACGTGTATGACAACTGTGGTGGGACCGGAATATACAGGTGGTGAGAATAGTGTATAGTATAACAATGTCGCTGGCAGCGAGGTGATGTTCTAGTGCTGCTGCTGGTACGTCTTCAAGGATCTCTGTATTGGCTGTTATGGTGCTGTTTCTACTGCTGCTGATTTTGCACCAGCAGGAGTTCCCTCTGGAGTTGGGGGTGCTGTGGGTTCAGTGTGACAGCGGAGAATAAATCTTCTGTAAACAAGTACCGTATGTTATATGCTTTCATATTATTAGGTGTCCTAGATTTTACCTCTTTCTATTTCTATTCTTTCTTTCTTTCGAAAAATACTATCACGGGATATTTCTTCATTTTATTAAGGCGATCGCCCCGGCATTTGGCATTCATGTTCTGTACTTTGGTTCTAAATTCCTCCTTTGCAAATGCAGTAACAGTTGTTGTTTGAGGGATTACCGTCCATCTAAGTTATAAAACTTGTTGCCGAATTTTCCTTCAACGTGCCCTTAAAATTCACGGGGGTTTGGGTCTCAAAATGGCAGTGAATTGCCAAAACCGCGAATATCATTTGCTGACTGGGGTAATTTTTACTAGTGTGCAAAGAAATGTATAATTCCTTTATGTGTTTGCCCTTAGGACAATTATTTCTTTTACCTGTACTGTATATGTGTGTGTGTGTGTTCAAAGGAGGGCCAACAGACTGGTGCCTGCACTTCGGCACCTCAGCTACCCTGAGAGATTGGAGTGCCTGAACTTGCCTAGCTTATGCTACAGACGGGCAAGGGGGGACCTAGTTGAGGTGTATAAGCATCTCAGGGGGCACTACTCAGTCGAGTGTCCTTACTTGGAGCTGGCAGACGCTCGCCCCACAAGGGGTCACAGCTTAAGATTGAAGAAGCCGCAAGTCCAGAAAACTGTGAGGGCAAACTTTTTCGGAGTGAGGGTTGTAAACTCTTGGAACAATCTACCAGAGAGTGTTGTGACGGCACCGAGTGTGAGCTCTTTCAAGACAAGACTTGACCAACACTGGAGCGAGTTCAGGTACATTCAGGAGCCGGTGCATGCCCAGTACTTGCCAACAGTGCGTAACAGAGACATGACCGATCGCCCAAGCGGCTAACGAGCCGATCTTTTGGTGAAGAGGATAAAAGAAAAGGAAAAGTAATCAAAGACGTGACCAATCGCCCAAGCGGCTAATGAGCCGATCAGTGGTGAAGAGGATAAAAGTAATGACAGAAATTACATTCAACTCAGTTTCTGTACATTTAACTGTGACACTCAATGCCATGGGTCAGGGGAATTTCTTACGTCTATTTTTATAAGCTAATCAGAGATTGAGCTTGCCAAGAAGAAGTGAAATTACCCATGCTGTTAACACTAGTTTTACAAACTCAGCACGGTTGCGAACAAGGAACTATTCACAGGGATACGTTAGATTTTGAAGATTATACAGGTTGACAGAATAGTTCAGGAGATTAATGACTTAAATAGGTAACTGACACTAACTAAGCTACAAATATCACATTCTCTGATGTTTTGGCATCAAAACAATCTAACTTCAGTAACAATTGAAAATTCATGGCTCTCCCCAGGGACAATATCATTGGAAGGCATTCGTACTGGCAGACTCGACACTCACTTATTTAACCAGTGTTACTGTACTGCGCACATCATTGTCATCCCTAAAAATCCCATCTAATTCATATTACGCTACATAACATTCAAATGCACAGCGCTTGTAGAACCCCAGAAAACGGGAAACATTGAGAAAGGACAACTCACCTACTCAAGGTTCCTAGACCATGTGTGGTATTGTACCCAGGTATAATTATATCATATCAAGTGTATGTATTCATAGCATTAAGGATCACTCAGGGTAGGCATAAGATGAATGTTAAAGTCCAGTTGAGCCGGACTAGGGTACTGTAAGACTAAGTGTGGAGCAGGGTTTGAAGGTCCTACTATTTACGTCTGTGAGCGTGTAGCGAACCTAACTCCAACAGCTATCATATGAAAATACATGAGAACAATGATGTGGAAAAAGGATAAATGTATCAGGACTATGTGAGGTGTTGACAGTGATCTAGAAACTATACTGGAAAGGAAATATCGTGTATGCGTCGGTATGAATTTAATACACCTCGTAGCCTCACGTGACATATACCCACGACAGGTACAGTGATCAGAGAACCTTATGTCTGTGTTCAAATAGTGCGCTGTGTGAGAGGAGGATCCCTCATTACAGTTTTTAAGTGAAGTTGATACACCCCCGCCATGATCATTCGGCTTTTGTTTCAAGGCGCGTCATGTACCCGCCTCAGATGCCCGTTGATATTAAAATCCCAGGCATTTAACCAAGCACTAGCGAACCAAGACCTGACCTTAGTGTGTAATTTAGGATTAATATATATGTTTATAAGAACTGAGTGACAATATACCGTAAAGTGTTCAGGTGAGAACCATAAGAAACAAAAGTGTAAATTGAGGATGGGAAACGGTAGGCCTATGTGACGAGAAGCGGCGGGAAGCCGGCCTTAGTCTTTCCCGTTCTGCCGTCAACACAGGTCAGTGTCCTAGCGGGCTATATCCCGCCCTACAATTAAGGTTGATAAATAACAGTTACTACAGTTTAAAGCTTTGCCGGATATATAAGTGTGATAGGGATGTGTTAAGGGATGGGATAACCGCCCGTCAGGCATTATTGCTGAGTCTTTCCCGTTCTGCCGTCAACACAGGTGCCACGTGGTTGGGGTATCTTGCCGCCCGGCCGCCTTTGTCTCCTTGAACGCCACACCAGGTGGGGAACTACTCCCCACTATACCAGTTCACTATGAACCGGTGGATTCCCAGCGCACCACTCCACATGAATGGTCACAACTAAGGAGACCGTGAGAAACTGCGGTCGTCACTTGGAGCGACCTATAATACCAGGCGTAGAAATAGTGCTGGTATGTCTCTAGGTCAAGCCCTCGTCCTTACCCACCGAGGGCGGTGTGCGAACGAGGGGCCTGTTGTGTATACCTAAAAGTCACAAGGAGTCACATACTTGCAGGTATGGAGCGTAACAGGTGTGTTGCAATGGTGCTACTATGTATGATAACCGACGGTGCTACAAGCCACACCAGTGGACCAGTCTGATGTGCTAAGGGATATTGTAAGAAGGAACGACCGAGATACGGCGTTCACCGATTGTCGTGCAATAAGTGGGTGGATGACCCGCCAGTAATGTAGGAGTCTGGGGCCCAGTTGGGTAACCAAAATTCCGTTGTTCTTCTGAGGAAGGCCAATTCTTGTATGTGTGTTTTTACCAGTGTGTTTTATAAGAAATAAATCAATGAAGACATGTTATGGTTTCACCCTTCTTTACCCTTATCGATCTGATCAATGGAAAACCTAACCCAATGCCTAGTCCGTTCTGCCCGCTACCTAACGAGCTATATGCTGTCCAGAGGGGGTCTGGTGGCAGCGACCCTTAGACATTAAGATTAGAGTTAAGTTATCCCCTTAGATTTAGTGACCCCAGATCTGGCAGTATATTACTAACAATAAAGACAGTTAAATCTTTCAACATCACCCACAAAGGATCTTGTATGCTTTAACTGTAATCAGACATCTCTAAGTTGACTCAAAACAATGGTGTCCTCTCTCATTCAAATTCACTTTATAGAGAGGTTGGTTTCAGGAAGTCAAAGAAAATGGACGGCACCCACGCTTGGGAGCGATGAGAAAACGAACGCCTCAGATGGGAGACTCAATAAAGAAGGCATAGCTACATGTTTTGTGGGCTATTGAGCGTAATATGAATCGTCTGATTTTACGTTAACTGACGTGTCCGACCGTGGTCATTACAGGGTAAGTAAAACAGATTTGTAATGTTAAAAGAGCATTTTGTTGTCTTTATATTCAAATATACAAGTTTTAACGCGTTGTTGTTTTTTTTACTGTTGGCCCCACTAACCGTGTTTTTCAGTGATTGTTCTATCACGACGCTGTCCTTATCTGCAGTTGCCGTAAAAGTGTTGTTGTTCACAGAGTAGTCGTATTCTAGGTTATTGTGCACCACGCGGAGAGTCTTGCATGTTATTGTTATAAGGCATCTTTTGAGTCTGGGACCACCTGTTGTCTTTGTATATATGTATGACAGGTGTGGTGTAGGAGACAAGTGGGGAGGGTTATTGTAACACTGTTGATGGTATAGTGAGGGGATGTGCCGCTGCTCGTACTTGTACGTCTTCTATTGGCACTGTAGTTGACATTAATAGGTAATGTTGACATTACTTCAGAAGCTAATTCTTCTTCTGCTGCTGCAGCTGTTGTTATTGTACCTGCAGAAGTTATCGTTCGTGATGGAGGTGCTGTGGACCCAGTAAAAGCGAAATTCATTCTTACACATCTGCACTAAACAAGTAGGTTATAATATCCTATATTTATGAGTCCTTAGGTATGAACCAGTGATTTAATCGAGGCCACTTTATCCGAAATCGAGATTGAGACCTGACTATCAAGATCAAGACCGAGTACGAAACCTGCCTTTCGAGACGAACACCTTTGAAATCGAAACCAACACCGAGACCATTCGCAATTTTAACATTTATGGATCACCTAAGAATTACCCCCTTCAACCAGGTAATATTGGTATAGTTAAACTTCAGGTGGGATACTCTGGGGGCCAATCTTCGGGTGACTACTGAGATCCACCACCACTTGAAGATCACCCCCTCTCCAAGACAGCGGAAGGTCATGCCTGGGTGTTTTATATACGAAATTCCTTTTTCCCGCTACAATTACATTTACAAACTTACTGTGACGCCCGCAACATCATATTAAAGTGAATAGAGGAAACTAATCGTACCAGCTTGAAACAAAACGTACAAGTGAAAAACAGGTGTTTGTGTGTGTGTGTGGCTGACAGGTGCGGTGTGGGAGAGACAAGTGGTGAGGTTCAACACAATGCTATAGTTTGACTCTGTTGCTGGCATATAGGTGTTGTGCCGCTACTGCTGCTTGTACTGTACACCTGTAGCTGCATTTGATGATGTTGACATTACTTAAGAAGCCTAGTGTGCTGCTACTGCTACAGCTGGTGATGCTGTACCTACAGGAGTCACCTCTGGTGCTAGAGATGATGTGGGTCTAGTGAAAGCGAAGTGCACATCTGCACCAAATAAGTAAGTTATATCTTCATCTGTATTTATGTATCATTGATTGTACACTGCCCCTCTTTTCCTCTTGTCTCTCCAAGTTCCCAACGAGGCGCGTCAGAGTGCACTGAGTCGTTGCTCCGGTCGTTTGTTCTCGTGGATATTTGGGCGATATCTCAGGCATTTATTTTTTTAATCTAAAAAGTTAAAGGTTAGACTCAGCAGTAACCAAGAGTTATGGCAATTTTTTTCTTATTTCTTAGTTTTTGACAGGTTGTTCGTGGCATGGTGTACAGTACATAGAACGTACTAATAGATATTTTTTTCACTTTGTATTTATTTAATTTTAATATTTAAGCTAGAAAGGAATCCCTTCGTATTTGGGCCGATTGCCCAGACACTTATCGTCAAGCTCGGTACTTTGATAATGAAATCCTGATTTAATTACTGGTCCCAGTTAGTTTTTCCGGGATTATATCGCTCACCAAAGTTCTAAAACACGTTGAAGATTTTTTTCATTGTTTACTTTGTTTTGGTTACAAGTGAATACTGTTAGGCAAATGCAGAAGTTTGGCTAGGAGAGACAGGGGTGTGGCCAGGACAGACAAAGGTGTGGCCGAGAGAGCCGGGTGTGGGAATATCGTATAGCTTGAGTGACGTTAGTAATGATGTGCTGGTTCTTCTGCTTGCCTGTCTTCTAGCGGTATTGCAGCTGGTTTTAACGGTGATGTTATACCTCCAGGGGTTATATTTAGTGGTGGAGGTGCTGTGGAGCCAGTGAAAGTAGAGCACATAATCTGCACCAAACAAGTAATGTCATCTCTATTAATGTACCTGGCTCCTACGACCACAAACCCCCGCTGTACAGTAGATTCTGGTCCCAGTTGGTGTTTGAGGGATTATCTGCCACATGTGTTCTAAATTCTGTAACCGATTTTTCTATTTTCTATTAAATCTTAATGATAAGGACTATAATAACAGGCCAAGAGACATGGCCAAAGCTGTGGGGGTCATAATATATTTTCTACAAGATATATCAATTGTGTCGACCTGTTTTCTTCAGATCTGGTGCAGAAAGTTCTTAGTACTGCGTGTTTTATGGAGGTGTGATCACAGAAGGGAAGAAGGTACTATTACATTTGCTCGCACACGTAGGCGTATCTAGTGGTAACCGTTCAGTTCTTATTATATCGCAACTGCTCCATCAGGTTAAGTCACAGTGTTTCAGAATTGTTGGCTGTTTGTTGTGGTGTGTGTTGGTGTCGTTGCTGAGCTATTGCTTTGTGTCTTGTTTGTGTTACTAAAAAACATTTAATTTTTTTTGCCATTAACAAACTATTACATCAAAAGGACAGGGTAGTCACCTTTGCCATCCCCTTCTGAGGTTTAGAAAAAGTTAATAAATGTGATAACAATACAAGATACTGACAAACAGATTGTTATATCGTGTGAGGGTATTGAACTGTTTGCTTATTACGTGGTTCACGGAGCGATCCTCGTGCCAGCTGCTATTCCGGTTTCTCCTTCTCTTCCATTGTTTCTCTCCTTTCCCTCTCAGTGTCAGTATACACGTAAAACACAACACGCTCATAAATATATTGTAATAGATAACAGGTGTACAGGCGTTGCCACCTGCCTCCATGAAAGGTTGATGACTTCTCGGTGTACACCTGCAGCTGAATTTCCTCCTCCTCTTAGTTGACACTTGTTAATTCCTTCGCTACGGGGACGCCAGACGGTTTTATTACGCTAAGAGAGGACCCCATGTAAAAGTGATTAATATTTAATACTTTAGGATAAAAAGGTTGACTGGTTACATGTTTCTCGGAGGGTACAGTCTCACCCAAAAGTTCGTTTACTCTCCCAGCCAGCTATTGCTGCACTGTTTGCTTCAGATGTATGAACTTGAGTCTGTTACTTCGAACCTTTAGATTCATTCGTGTCAGTTTCATGTTCTGGTTGGTACTGAGACAGTTTCAAACAACTGAAGCATGCAGTGCAGCAATAGCTGGTTGGGAGAGTTTAAAAATTTATGGGTGAGATTGTACATACAGTATAACTAGACCGTGAGAGACTTCAACACTTGACGCGTACCGTCGCTCCTTTCAAATGGAAATATTGTAGTGGTCTCCAAGTGTGTGGGTTTACCCTTGAGGGAGTAAGATAGCTTGGCGTGGGTTGGATGTACTGTTGGCGAGTGTATGTTGTGTTGTTGGCGATTGTGTGTTGTGGTCAGAAGATTCAACACCAGCAAGTGCAGCGTACTTAATATTGGAAGAACAAATACTGTCAATGTATACAGCCTTAACATCATCAACCTAGAGAAGTCGACTTGTGAAAGAGACTGAGGGGTACTTGTAAGCCCAGACCTACGGCCTAGAAAACAGTGCGTTAATGTTCGAATAAGGCAAACAGAGTATTAGGTTTTATATCAAGAAGTGTAAGTAATAAGAGTGCAGAGGTCTTGTTGCAACTATATCTTGGGCTAGTCAGGCCGCACCTCGATTATGCGGTTCAGTTCTGGTGCCCTTATTATAGAATGGATATCAATTCATTGGAGTCGGTGCAGCGAAGAATGACGAAAATGATTCCGGGACTTAAAAACCTTCCATATCAAGATATATTAAAGACACTAAACTTGCATTCCCTAGAAAGACGAAGAGTGCGGGGAGATATGATAGAAGTATTTAAGTGGGTGAAAGGAATCAATAGAGGAGATATAGATAAAGCTCTTATAATATCCGAGCAGGATAGGACTCGTAGCAACGGATTTAAGTTGGATAAGTTTAGGTTTAGGAGGGAGATAGGAAGGAATTGGTTCACAAATAGGGTGGTGGACGAGTGGAACAAGCTTAGCAACTTTGTAGTAAGTGCTGGAACGCTGGAAAGTTTTAAAAGGAGGCTAGATAGATTCATGGATGATAGAGAGTGGTAGTAACTCTCGACAGGAGCTGCCATGCACAGGCCAACCGGCCTATTGCGGACTCCTTATTTTCTTATGTTCTTGTGAGTGTGCGGTGTGTGTTGGCGAGTGTGTGATGTGTTGTTGGCGAGTGTGTGAGGAGTTGTTGGCGAGTGTGTGGGGTGTGTTGTTGGCGAGTGTGTGGGGTGTGTTATTGGCGAGTGTGAGATGTGTTGTTGGTGAGTGTGTGGTTTGCTGTTGACAAGTGTGTGAAAGGTGTAGGTAAGGTTTGGTTGAAGTACTGATGATGATACAAGAGAAAATTAAGAAGAAAGTGTGAAGAAAAGAGTGAATACATGAGGTAGAAGAGACGGAACATTATTTCATGCGAGGAAAGTGGGAGGGAGGGACCAGATTGGGGCTGACGCAAATTGTGACCATCAGAATAGGTCCCGCTGATAGCCACAGGTTATATTACAGGCAAGAAGAGAAGAATAAATGACACAAGAATAATGACAGATACAGGAAGTTGTGGAAGTACATCGAACTGGAACAGCAATTTATAGGTTAGTGAACTTATTGGTATACTGAACACAAGTGCCGATGTCCACACCAAGGTTGGGGGAGCCGCATCCTGAAAGCCCAGGTGGCATATACTTACTTTTACAGCAGTGTTAGAGGGGGGTAAGATCTCTCCTTTTTAGCCAATGTCTTTAGATCTTACAATAAAATATAACCCATTTAAAGTCCATTGTAAATTATCTTACTGAGAATATTAAAAAAGCTCGACTTTGTAAAATAATGTAAAAGATGGACTCGGTACGTGCTAGTCCCACCATAGGCAGGTTTTTATGGATGCATAATCCCCTTAGTCGTCCTCATGATGGCCTTGACCTACCAGGGGTGATGTTTGAGCTAAAACTTATTTTAATCGTGTTGTGATTTTTTAAACTGCGGGGATACGTGGCGATACTTTGTGTTATACAGTAAGTATGACACAACTGGGGAGGAGAAAGTGATGTTCTACACAAATAAGAGGAAATGTGACCAATAACATCTTTCATAACATTACCGACGGGGTAAATTACCTCAAATTCACTGAGAAAGTACCTCAATCATTTGCATTTGTTTATTTGGTCACACACACACACACACACACAGGCGCGCGCACTGTCAAGGAGTCAGGAAATTAGCTATTAGTTGTAAGGTTGATTAATTATTCATTATAATATATATATCACTGTAATGTTTACTTAATTTTGTAATGGATTCTCAACTATTTATTTTATATTATTTGTAACTTGTATTTGATAGTAATATATACGTAACTCATAAATGTTTTGGACTGTTCAACTTGTTACGAACCCCTCCACCCAGCACTACGAACCACGCCATCTATTGTCCTGATCTACCTACCCAGCACTACGAACCACGCCATCTATTGTCCTGATCTACCTACCCAGCACCACGAGCAACGCCATCTAGGGACGAGACACTAGTATGACTCGTCTTAGTTACCACTCCGGGGTTTCCCTTCTCCATATCCTGGTTGTTGCGTCACTTCCTCTAAGTCTTCTTTGTGAGCTCCAATTCGAGGAGAGAGCACTTGGCTCTGGGAAGTGACCACAGGATCATCTATCCTCTAAACCTACGGCACAGTGACTACCTACCGTCTTCTACAATACTCAGCCTTATTCGTCAGCCATCTCAGCTCCTCACTTAAGTATTTGTAATCTTGTATTGCCTCCCCCACGTCCACTTGCTTCAAAATTGTTTATGTTGTATTAATATGTATATACTGTTAATGTTTAGGTTAAGTATGGTTAAGGGTAATTTATAAGAAGCTGAATATTTTGTTAAGGAATTTATGGTACTTTATTATACACAACGAAAACTCGCATCCTTTGTCTACCCTTTTATAGTCCGATTGTCTTTGTTTTTTGTTGTTGTTGTTACGTGTTGGGATCTGGGTAGACGTTTAACTATATTCTAAATCCCCAACTCGTAACAAACTGTTTGTAATTGATTGGCCATTTATAAGTGTCTCTTTTATACAATGGCGCATGCGCGAAGGTAATGGGGAAAGTAATGTCCGGGATTGCCAGTTTCACAGCTCATTCACTTCCACTACTGGCGCTTGCTCGTAAAGGTTCTTATGTTCTGTAATATTGTTACAACCTTTTTCCTGTGGATGTCAAAACACCTCCCGTGTTACCTGCTTTTTCTACTGGCAACCGGCGCTGTACCCTGTGTCTGCCAAGAACTGTTCGCCTCCTACTACGGTAACGGTGTTCACCTGGAACACTTCACAGCAGGACCTGGGACCAATAACTTCGACCACACCTTGCTCCTGTGTAGCGATTTAATTTTGACTGGATTAGTACACACACACACACACACACACACACATAGATACATTTTTCTTACCAAACGGAAACGTTGTGCAGCTTATATCTAAAACAGTTCCTTTTCTACTTGCAGGTCGCACGTAAAAACCTCCCTGATATCAACAAGACCAGGATGACGACTGTCACGCTCACTTTAGTGTTTACAATGTTTATCCCCTTTATGTCAACCTCAGTCCTGGGAACCACGGAGGAAAAGATGACAACAAATGCCGTAGATGAAACAGATGTGTTGGACACACTGATAACTACGACACAAGAAAATATAGAATATCGGAGAACTGATGATGGGAGTGCAAGGGAGGGTAGGAACAATGACGTCACCACTGAGGTAAACACAGCAACACCTGCACCAGAGACCACCAGTGACTCCCCAGAGACCACCACTGAATCGCCTTTCGCAACTTTAGGCATGAAGAAACATTATGAAAAGTGGATGGAAAGAATAATGCAGAGTGACTACGCGAAAAACAATGGCAGTCACGTTCCTGTGAAAGATGATGATGATGGTGGTGGTAGTGTCAACAAGCAAGCAAGAGTCCTGACACAATTAATATACCCTGAAGGGAGGAAGATGGTCCCCAAGCCGCTCAACATCAACCATGACTGCTGTAAGTCGGATTAAAATAACTATTATTTCTTTTTATGGTATACTGTAAGATATTTCTGTTTCCAGGAATTATCCAAGTTTATACTCTTAACGCTGTAAACTTGTCTGTAATATTTTACGATATTTTTTTTTTATCAAAGTTACAGTTCATGGAAATACTGTTGATCATCTTAAAGTTTTTAAGTACTACAGACATGAAAACTCTGTACCCATGATGAATTTAGCATGATCTAGATTTAATGAAATAATCTAAAGTCCCTGAAAGCTTTATGTGCCCCTTGACCCCACGACACAACCAAACCCGAGTTCTCTCTTTCTCACAAACTCACTTTCTCACAAACTCACTTTCTCTCTCTTTGACATAAATCTACACATAGAAAAAATATCACCAGAGTACCAACAGATAAAAAGTAATGGTGTTCTGAAAGTTTAGTTGCCGGAAGACTGACGTGGTCCGGATTAAAAGTTTGTCCCATATACCTGACGGCCCATTAGGAATATTATGGACTGTATACTGTAAAGTAACCCATCGGTACACAAGAAGGTAGAGTGTTGGCACTACACTTGGCTAACTTCACTTCTATGACCCGTAAAATTAGGTACCCACTTTCAGGTGAGTGTACCAGGTGTACTGGGAGATCGAATCGGCGACCCTTAAGGAGGTGAGTGATGTGTCGTCTCGGCCACCACACCTCCCACCTTTTGAGTAGGCTTAACTCTTAATTAAACTGAACCAGACGACCGTGGCACTTATCATAGGTAAAAATATGGCCCTTTATTGTACAGAGCAGACTAGCAAGAGAGCACCAGAAGGTGTGTGTGAGGTAGGTCAAGGCATCATACTGATGTCCGTCCCTTATAAATTTGAAGAACTCTAAACAGGCAAAATATGGACAAAAATAATATCTGCTACAAAGAACACTGTACACGCCTCTCCTGCCACCACCATCTCTATCAAATGGAAAATCCATTTAATGTTGTGATGGCCACCTCCATGTTTATAAAGAAAGAATAACATTAGTATTGATTTTCGTGTTTAAGTTTTTTACTTTTCTCACTGTCTCTCCCTCAGACTCTGCTTCGTTTATCTCTCACAGTTTTGTTCTTTCTCTACCAATTTCTCATTCTCTTTCCCTCTCTATCACTTCACATTTTTTTACGTACACTGTTAAACCTTTGCTTATTTTTTTATACTTTATGGGTGTGTTTCTCACCATTATAGGTGCAAATTTACTCTCTCAACACACCAATAATATTTACTGATATCTAACTATGTTCTTGTTTCATTATTGACCGCCCAACTAACCATGGCATCCTGCGGTTATCTTGGTGAGGCAGTCTGCGGTCACTACAACTCCCGGACCCCCAAGATCGTGGGGGGCAGTGAGACCCACGAGCACCACTACCCCTGGATGGTGAGTACTGTACTGTTCTCCTTCTCGTTCCTGAAAAGAACCCTCAGCCTGGAGAGGATTTATCGGGAAAATAAAATACGTTTATCGAGGTTCCTTCTTCCTTTGGTGGCTGGTGAATATAATTTACCTTGGAGATGGAGAGAAAAAAATAGGGGAAGATTTTATGGAACTGAAAATTTAATGTTTTCATATGGATGGTGAATGTCTGTACGTATGGGTTATGATGAAAGCTCTGTTGATTGGTCGATACTTTCCCAGTGTTGCCAGTTATCATATTGTTGAAGGATATAAATATTTCTTATCTTAGTAAACTTTAGCTGTATTCTAGACGCTTTGCTCTTTAATTTAGGTTAGTGAAGTCCGTTAATTAAGGTAAAATTTTCCGCTGTTAAGTAAAGAAGTCTCATTGCTGCAGTCCACCAGCTGACCACTACTTGTGGAGTTTAACTGACTCCCATAACCTAGCAGTAAAGTAGACCCTGGGTTACAGAATAGTTACTGGAGGTACATTATATTACAGAGAGAGAGAGAGAGAGAGAAATTGTATCTCGGTACTGAACTGCTAACACCTGGTGTATGAGTTAACCTTATCTGAAGGTCTTTTATAAACACCTACGTAGTGTGTGTGAATCAACCTACGATGAGAGTAATGTTAATAAAGAGAATATTATAAAAAACGAGAAGAGTATTATACTTAACAGGGAAAGTAGTGTTAATTATCATAGGAGTGGTGTTATTAACGAGCGGATTAGTATTAAATAAACAAAATCAGCAGCAATTAGTTGTGTTGGTTGATACTGACGGGGGTTTGGTCACTACTACAGTACATAAAGACAACAGTTTCTCAGGTACTTCTCCAGCGTCTGTCTCAGGTGACGTTAGGAGTTGTGCTAGACCTTGACATCTTGATCCAAATCTCTACTTAAAACGTCAGCAAAAATCATAAGAAATATGAGAGCAGGGTAGGGTACTGAAATTACCCCTTGGAATAAAACTTTAGGTTAGGTCATTATGTCAGATCAGGTCAGGTTAGGTCAGGTGTATTCTTTTGCATTCTTGTAACCATACTACTTTGATATTTTGTGCTGGGGTGGTTAAACATAGGTGTATACTGAGTTCCAACGCCACCTGAAGATTAGTACCCCAGAGAGCGTCGGGTTTGTTAAACTTCAGGTGCGTTAAGCTTTGGGGCGAATATTCAGGTTAGCACTTTTTGGTCGTGAATATTCAGGTGAGCACTTTTGGGGGCGAATATTCAGGTGAGCACTTTTTTGGGTGGGCTAATCTTCAATGTGTTTAAGTTACATTTTTGGGATAATATTTTTCAAAGTCTAAAGTTTTTTGAGGAGTTGAAATCCCTGGATGATGAAAGCTCATTGCTATTTTAAAACCTGCAAATATTTACCACCAACTGCTATGGGTATATGTTTAAGAACTCCTAAATAACTTGTTGTTTTTAATTTCATGATACAGACAAATCTTTATATAACGGACTTATCCATATAATCCTTCAGTTAGGGGTTACATATATAGCGAACCTTCGATATAAGAACATAAGAACATAAGAAAATAAGGAGTCTGCAATAGGCCGGTTGGCCTATGCATGGCAGCTCCTGTCGAGAGTTACTACCACTCTCTATCATCCATGAATCTATCTAGTCTCCTTTTGAAACTTTCCAGCGTTCCAGCACTAACTACATATTTGCTAAGCTTGTTCCACTCGTCCACCACCCTATTTGTGAACCAGTTCCTTCCTATCTCCCTCCTAAACCTAAACTTATCCAACTTAAATCCGTTGCTCCGAGTCCTATCCTGCTCGGATGTTATAAGAACTTTATATATATCCCCTTTATTGATTCCTTTCACCCACTTAAATACTTCTATCATATCTCCCCGCACTCTTCGTCTTTCTAGGGAATGCAAGTTAAGTTTCTTTAACCTATCCTGATATAACAAACTTTCTTCTCTATACAGTTCGTAAGATGGAGGTTTCATACCAGACCCTCGATACAACAGACTTTATTCCCCATATAGTCCATTAAATAGAGGTTTCACTGTATAAATATGAGTAATTGAATATAAACACTATTTCTTATTTATATCTTGAGGTCAGGTCTCCTACATCAGCCTCGTTCATCATATCCAAGTACTTTATGTTTCTACTTATTTAAAATATAAGAAATGTTGCAGGTGTAGATTGCAATATTGTGTATTTCATATGTTATATTGTTATAATATCAGTATTGCTTGTGTTAAGTACATTATAGTATGAATATAGATGTTAAATATAGTGTTGCATGTTTTCTGAATGATCTAAATAGTTTTGCAAATTTTGATAGACAGGTAACGTTGTATGTTTCAAGTACAGTGTTGCATGTACTAAGTATAATGTTGCAGGTGTGAAGTATACAGTGATTGTTACATGCAATATTGCGGGTTTCATTACAATGCTGCATGTGTTGCAAATGTTGAGTACAATGTTGAATGTGTTGCAGGTGTCATTGCAGCTGTCCAAGAATAAGAAACACTTCTGCGGGGCGAGCATCATCAGCGACACATTCTTCCTGACGGCTGCTCACTGTACTGATGGGTGAGTCCAGAGAGAGAGAGAGAGAGAGAGAGAGAGAGAATTCCTCATAAATGATAATTTGTTCCCAATGTTTACTATTTCACATAAACACCGCCACTGTACTGTATGTGAGGATTGTGTTGTTGCTGTTGTGTGATTGTATTTTTTCCTTCTTTTACATGTATGATTTGCTTAGTAGCTTAACTTACGGAATAATTTAGGATATGAGGAAGTACTGTGAAGGCGGGAAGTATACAAAGCTTGGAGTACAGTTTACCTATTCTGAGTAATTCCGTCAGGTTTTGACACTGAGGTGCTATCACTTCTCACTGCCACACAGGACAGAGGTTCATACACAAAGAAATACATCATATTCATTTACAATATATATAGGTCAGATTCATGTGGGTGATGTCACTGTTCACTGCCATGCAGGACAGAGGTTCATATACATTGGACGTCATATTCTAATTGAAGATTAATCAGTGTGGGCTAGCAAATTTGGGATAAACAGCAAGAATGTCCTCAGGCACCCCTGATTCAATGCAGTAATTACAAAGTTCAAGATACAATAAGCCAGGTGGCCTGAAGTCTTTGACAGTGCCATAATATAGTGTTTAAGTGTATGCTTTAAAGGTTTATCACAAAGTTTACATGCCGAGTGTTCCGGTATGGGTACAGCTCTACTAACTTGCCAGATGTGTCTGTATTCTAGCCTAATTCTGGTTACGACTACATCACATTGTCTGGTTCTGTCCTTATGCTGGCCATACCGGTACCTCTTGTCACAAAATTTGTCATATTTACTAATGCTACAACTGCCAGGTCTTTCTGAATTTCTCAGTTCTTCTAGATCAGAGTTCATGATTCTGACTTGAATGTTTTTAAGTACAGCATTGGACAGGCCAAGGTCACGGTCAACATATCTTTTTTACATGCCTCATTGGCCAGTCTATCAGCACGGTCATGATACCTAATTCCAATATGGGACGGGATCCACACAAATTCGATACGAGAGTTGTTCTCATTGGCAGTTATCACATTTCTTTTAATATCACATACAACTTTAGACATAGAACCTGACGGGCTGTTCATTGATTTCAAAGCACTTTGAGAGTCACAGAATATCACCCCACCTCCATTTTCTTTAAGGTAGTCTGTAGCTAAGTAGATTCCAGTTGGTTCAGTTTATGTTGTGCTGGCCCAGTTGTTCAGCCTTTGCTTGTTTGACACTTTCATTTTCTTTTCCATATATATTACAATTGCACAGCCTGTTCTACCCATGTTTGTCTGCACATAACTATCAGTAAAAGCATAACATTCACTTGATTATTCCTGACACAAGGGGCAATTTTTTTCTCCTGTACAAAGAGAATACCTGGAACTTATAAAAGTTAATTGTGTCTTATAAAGGCACTCTGACTGTTACTAGGGATTAACCCCAGTATATTAGGTTACACATGGAGGGTCAGGGGTTAAGGGAGGACTGCTGCGGGAAATTGACGCTGCTCTAGTGTACATCATTCATCTCTGGGAGTCGAGAGATCTTACAGACTTTGTTTGCTCTATTGTTCTCAGGTTATTAAAGGAGTAAGGAATTTCTGACCATTAGTTAAAAGATAAATTTAATTTCGTATGAGAGGAATTTTGTCTCTTTGAATTTGTGTGAAAGGAAAGGAATAAATCTTGAGTCTAAACTGTCTATACTGGGAGAAAAAGGTCTTGGTTCACTGTGATAGTTTCTTCACTGGCATTATTATTATTATTATTATTATTATTATTATTATTATTATTATTATTATTATTATTATTATTATTATTATTATTATTATTATTATTATTATTATTATTATTATTATTATTATTATTATTATTATTAACAAAAACCTTCATGCTATCTTATTGGTGTTGGACTGTGTTAGATGGTGAGGTATATGTGTTGTGTGTTCTAATTGACGTCACCAACATACTCACACCTGTGATCACTACAGCTGTTATACGTGATCAGAATGAGGCAAGACTCTCTCGCCCCACAAGCATGCCAATGTCTTCCCTGAATATGTGTTTTTTTCAGTTTAGATAAGTTATGAGGGAACACAGGAGCTTAGCTTGTACACTGGTTAAAAGGTGTGTGTGAATGCCCCAGGTACAGGTGTTCCTACGCAGTGGCCACCCACTTGTGCTGCTTACAACAACCTTCTCCTTTATAAACGCTTCTTCAGTTGTTTTCAGTGAATAAGTCGTCAGCGTTGAGAGTGTGTATGGAGAAACAACGAGCTCAATGTAAAAATAATTTATTTTCCATTGTTTCGCTCGAGTGCGTTGAAGCGACACTAAAACAGTGTAGCGTTGCCTCACTCCACCGTCAACCGATGAAGGTTACTGGCCGATTTCCTTCAGTTTGGTATTTCACTCTTAATCACCATCTTCGAAATAATAATAACAATAGTAAGACCCCAACTGTTTATCTCTTATTTATGGCGTATTATCCTGACTGTATTAATCTACTGTCAGATTCTCTTAAGACAGTAAGTTATTCATTATTTACCTTAAAATACTTCGAGAGAAAATGGTGTCCCTTGAGCACGGCATGGAAGTTATTTTGGTAGGGTTGGTTACTTGAATCCAGGTAAAAAAGTCACAGGTAAAAAAGTCACAGAAAAAAAGTCACAGGAAAAAAAGTCACAGGAAAAAAAGAAAAGTTAACTATCGAATTCTCACATTTTTTAAGGTTAATATGTCAATCAGTTTCAGTAAAGGAATATGCAGAACTGATGGTAACCTAACCTAACCTAACCTAACCTAACCTTTATTACCGGCCACCATAAATTAATTGTGACTTTTTTTCCTGTGACTTTTTACCTAGCCAAAATTGTGACTTTTTTCTGTGACTTTTTTTCCTGTGACTTTATTACCGGCCACTGGTTACTATAGGGTATCCGCCTCGGGTTTTAAAATATCTAGGATGAAATCATGTATTCTGTTACAATTTTCCCCTCTGCTGTTATGTTGTGATTCATTCGTTTATCTTTTCAATATATTTCTTTACATTTTACTGTGAGTTATTCTTGCGCTAGTCAGGCCGCACCTCGATTATGCTGTTCAGTTCTGGTGCCCTTATTATAGAATGGATATCAATTCACTGGGGTCGGTGCAGCGAAGAATGACGAAAATAATTCCGGGACTTAGAAACCTTCCATATCAAGATAGATTAAAGAAACTAAACTTGCATTCCCTAGAAAGACGAAGAGTACGGGGATATATGAAAGAAATATTTAAGTGGGTGAAAGGAATCAATAAAGGGGATATAGATAAAGTTCTTATAATATCCGAGCAGGATAGGACTCGTAGCAACGGATATAAGTTGGATAAGTTTAGGTTTAGGAGGGAGATAGGAAGGAACTGGTTCACAAATAGGGTGGTGGACGAGTGGAACACGCTTAGCAACTTCGTAGTAAGTGCTGGAACGCTGGAAAGTTTTAAAAGGAGGCTAGATAGATTCATGGATGATAGAGAGTGGTAGTAACTCTCGACAGGAGCTGCCGTGCACACGCCAACCGGCCTATTGCAGACTCCTTATTTTATTAAGTTCTTATGTGATATTCTGTGAGTCATTGTGTACCTCTGTGTAAAGCGCATCCAAGAACACCTCCAGGGACCAGAATATACCCTGAACCTGTGCCGACAATTCCCGGTGCCTTCCCGCTGCTGTGTCCACGTGTCTTATGCTTCCTGCTGCTGTGTCCACGTGTCTTGTGCTTCCTGCTGCTGTGTCCACGTTTCTTGTGCTTCCTGCTGCTGTGTCCACGTGTCTTGTGCTTCCTGCTGCTGTGTCCACGTTTCTTGTGCTTCCTGCTGCTGTGTCCACGTTTCTTGTGCTTCCTGCTGCTGTGTCCACGTGTCTTGTGCTTCCTGCTGCTGTGTCCACGTGTCTTGTGCTTCCTGCTGCTGTGTCCACGTTTCTTGTGCTTCCTGCTGCTGTGTCCACGTTTCTTGTGCTTCCTGCTGCTGTGTCCACGTTTCTTGTGCTTCCTTTCAAACAAAGTGTGTGTGTGTGGGGGGGGGGGTATCAGGTTCTCCAACAGGTATATAGGTATATAATATCTCATAAATTTATATTATCAGAGTCTTGTTCTTGAGAAGTAACTTGTGTGCCGTTTAACACAGACTGTTCCCTTGGGACCTGGAACTGAGAGTAGGCGACCACGACCTTACCGCCAGCGACGTCTCCAGGGAGAAGTCCATCCCAGTCAACTTCATCCACCAGCACCCTGGGTGAGTACACTGCCTTCCCGTCCACAGCATCAACTAGCACCCTGGTGTGCGTGTGTGTGTGCGTGTGTGCGTGTGTGTATGTGTACTGTACTGTACATTAATTATTGTTACAGTAAATATAATCGGAATACAACATAAGAACATAAGAACATATGAATGGAGGAAACTGCAGCGGGCCTATTGACCCATACTGGGCAGTCCCGTTTATACCCAACCCCTATTGCTCATATAAGCATCCAACCTATGTTTGAAGCTATCCAGCGTATTCGAGTTAATGATGATATTTGGTAACTTGTTCCATTCATCCACTACTCTGTCTCCAAACCAGTGTTTACCTATTTCACGCCGAAATCTAAATTTGTCCAATTTAAAACCATTGTTACGAGTTCGCTCCTGGTTGGATAGTTTGAGTACCTTTGTAATGTCCCCTTTGTTTAACCCTGACTTCCATTTATTCACCTCTATCATGTCGCCCCTCACTCTACGTCTCTCGAGGGAGTGCAAATTAAGATGCTTTAACCTGTCTCTGTATTCAAGGTTCCTAATGCCCGGGATTAGTCTTGTCATTCTCCTCTGGATTCTTTCCAATAATTCTATATCCATTCTGTAATACGGTGACCAGAACTGAACTGCCTAATCCAGGTGAGGTCTCACAAGCACTAGATATAATTTTAAGATGATCTCTCTAGTCTTGTAACTAACACCCCTTTGTATGAACCCAAGTACTTTATTAGCCTTGTTACGAGCAAAATCACATTGTTTACTTGGCTTAAGATGCCTACTTATCTATACTCCTAAATCTCTCTCGCAGTCGGATTCCACAATGGCATCGTTGTTCATCTGGTATCTGGTTTCCCTGTTTACATCTCCTATACTGAGTACTTTACATTTGTCCACATTGAATTTCATCTGCCATTTTTCCGATCATTCGAAAAATTTGTTTAGATCTTCCTGTAGTTTTGCAGAGTAACCATTAGGTCCACATGTGTGTTTGTTAGCTCATCCTCCTCCTCTCCCTTAGGTACAACGACAAGACCACAGACAGCGATATATCTCTCCTGAGCATAGCCAAGCCTCTCATAATGACATGGCGGGTTAGACCCATCTGCCTAACCCCGCCTGGCCTGACCTTCTACAAAGAGAGGGTAAGCGTGATGGGATGGGGCAAGGAAGACGAGGATGCTAAAGCGGGCTCCCCACGCCTCCGTCACACACAGCTGACTAGTAAGTGACGATGACCTGTGACTACACACACAGCAGGTAACCTAATCTAACCTTCGGCTGAATGGGAGCTTCTATATACTGTACTTCATACAACAGCACGAGCTATTATTTACCAGAGACTCAACTCCTGCATGGAGAACGTCACAACCATACATTCAGTAAACATTCTCCCAATACCTCGTTCTCCCAGGTCTGTGTTCCAGCTAACCATTGAGAGTGTGTGATTCCGATAGACAGGTTCACAAGTTAAATTAGAAGATAACATATAACTACCGTATTTATCACCTTTATACAACACCTTGAGAAAGTGGAGGTTACAGGAGTCAGCGGGAAGAGGAGGGGGGGGGATGAAAAGAGGGAGGAGGATGGGTTAAGAAGGAATGGGGAGAAGGAGGATAGGGGATTCACTTTCCTTGCTTCTTAGATCCATATTTAGTGGAGGAGGAGGATGGAGAAAGAAAGAGAGGGGGTAGGGGGTTCCCGCTCAGTACCTCCTACCTTCACATTAAGGAAAGTGGAAGGGATGAGGGGTGAGGGAGGAGGGAGGGGGGGCGAGGGAGGAGAGAGGAGGGGCGAGGGAGGAGGGGTGAAAGAAGTGGTGTAGTTGACAGGATCAGTGGCACCTGGCTCCTTGAGAGTTAGGTTCACTGGGGTGAGATAAATTCACCAGTAACTGATCCGTAAAGGACAGAATGACACAAGTTCCCACCGGTATATAACTATGTGGACTCTTGGTACCTCTATATCCCGTGGCCACAGATCAAGACTCACTTTTATGATTCTCCCTCGGAAGTTTATCTTGGGTGAGTAGAGGTCAGCTTCAGGCCCTTAACACCACTGTCCTTTGGTGGTTGTGTTTGTCCTTACGACCAGTGGACATATTAATTAAAGGGGGGGGGCGTAAGGGAGGACGAGGGGAAAAGGGAAGAAGAGAAAGAAGGGGAGGGGAAAGGGAAGGGAAGGGAAGGTGAGAGAAAAGGGTTGACTGGTGTGTGTGTGTGTGTCGTCTCCTGCCTGTGAACAGCGTAGCCCCTAGTGACTACTGTAGGGCGAGGCTGGGTCAGGTCTAAACTGTGATATAGTATTGAAAACATAAGAACATAAGAATGGAGGAAACTGCAGCGGGCCTATTGGCCCATACTGGGCAGTCCCGTTTACACCCAACCCCTATTGCTCATATAAGCATCCAACCTATGTTTGAAGCTATTCAGCGTATTCGAGTTAATGATGATATTTGGTAACTTGTTCCATTCATCCACTACTCTGTTTCCAAACCAGTGTTTATCTATTTCCCGCCTAAATCTAAATTTGTCTTATTTAATATAATGGAGTTATATATCCTAAAAAAAACATGCTAGTTAATCCACCAAAGTAAAAGGAAAAAGTTTAGGAGAAAATTTAAAACTTTCTCGGGAAAAAAATCATGAAATATTGAAACCGCTTTTCATATTTTCATCGTAAAATTTGAAACTCTGAAAACTCTGAGAAAACCAGACACAAATAATTTAAAATACAACACTACACTCTGTTTCATGATGGAGGCAACAGTTCACAGTTAGAACACAGACACGGAAGTAATGTACCTTTGAGATCCTCTGCTCTGACACACACACACACGCACCTGTCGATAACACGGCCCCCTAGGGATTGTGGAGTCGGCATCCGCTTACTACCAGTGCGGGGGCTGAGAGAGATACATAAACCTGCAAGTGACTAAACACAGATGTATGCTTAAGGCTTAGGGCGAGAGTTCACAAGGACAAAGGTGCTGTCTGTGGAGGGATGGTGGGTGAAGGTAAGTAGATTAAACCTCATTGACTGAGAGAGAGAGAGAGAGTATCATAGACTCGCACTTCAAAACGTAATATCATATCATCATATCACCAAGACAGCCCACAATAACATCCTCTCACTCCCGATAGTTTCCCTAATCTGTCTTCCCTGTCCTAATTCTTAGTACAATAAAGTCTCTTCATCAATGGTCTGGACGATATGGGAGGTTATCTGATAAGTGATAATCGCCTCTCGGCATCGTCAATCTATACCTTAGGCCACACTACACGGAATGTTTGACTCCTTCAAGTATATTTGTTATTTTTTTTTTGGGGGGGGGGGCACATTTAGTTTTATTTGACCTTATTTGTTGATATGCAGTTATAGTCAATAGCTGTTGTTGACACCTCCAGCTAAAGTCCCAGTAAGGAGGTGGAATCAACACACCCCTGCTCGAGAAGGAGGGGGGGGGAGGGAAGAGAGAGGTGGGAGGAGAAAAAGGAGGGGAAGGAGAAAGAAGGAAGGGGGAGGAGAGATGAGTTGATAGGGAGGAGGAGGGGCAGAAAAGAGATGAAACAAAGAACAACAAAATAAGTAAAACTACGTCAAAAATTACCACCACGTATATATGAGTACTGTATATATATAATAAAAGTGCATATAATTAACAATTAAAACACAGCTCGCTTCATAGTTAAGTCTACCCTGAACTTTTTTTTAATCATGGAGTCTTCCTGCAAAATAACTTGCCATTATAATCCATGTAAATCTTTGTGATGACCTCAACACTTCACTTACTTGATGGAGGACAGTCTCAGCTTAACTACGTATTTGTTTCTATGAGATTTATAATTTGAATAAATGAATATAATTTACAGATCCTTGTATAAGAGAACATAAATTATTCCTATAAGTGTGAACGTTCGCTGGGCTGGGTGGGGGTAATAATGGGAGTGGGGGGAGGAGACGCCACGTTGGTTAGGTTAGGTTATTCTACGAGTATATGATGTTACGTTAGGTCAGGTCACATTAAATTTATGTTATGTTAAACTAGATTATGTGAGGTTAATACAGGTTAGGTTAAATAAGCCGGGTGTCTAATTTTCAGATGATACGGGGTTTTTTCTACTAGTGTTGTGTTGTTTTGTGTGTAAGTACAACCTCTCTTACTTCACAGTCCTTCCCATGGGTCAGTGCCGCCGTAACTACAAGTTTTAGGAGATTACCTCCAACATGCTGTGTGCTGAGAATGGCAAAAAGGACACTTGCCAGGTAGGTGGTGGTGGTGGTGTGGTGTACCGGTAGTGTGGTGTGATGACGATGACAGTAGTAATGGTGATGATGAGGTTTGGAGTGATGATGTATTGTGGTGACTGACGTAAGTGTGTGTGTGTGTGTGTGTGTGTGCGTGTCTGTGCGTATGCGTGTGTGTGTACTATAAAAAAATACAAAATCATCTTTATCTTTTTTACCCATAATAGAAATATGTGAAAATATTTTGGAATGGAGGAATTCAGGAGAATATTTCCCCAATTTAGGAAGATGCTTAGATTAAATTCACTGGAGCGTCTAATATTTCAATCCTTCAGGGAGTCGCTCAAGAGGGCGACTGTGTCGGGAAAAGTGTTGTTTGTCCGTATACGTGAGTCTGTGTGTGTGTGTGAGAGGCTGTGTGTGTGTGAGGCTGTGTGTGGGAGGCTGTGTGTGTGAGGCTGTGTGTGTGTGAGGAGGGCTGTGTGTGTGTGTGAGAGGCTGTGTGTGTGGGAGGCGTGTGTGTGTGTGTGAGAGAGGCTGTGTGTGTGTGTGAGAGAGGCTGTGTGTGTGTGAGAGGCTGTGTGTGTGTGAGAGGCTGTGTGTGTGTGAAGAGGGCTGTGTGTGTGTGAGAGAAGGCTGTGTGTGTGAGAGCTGTGTGTGGAGGCTGTGTGTGTGTGGAGGCTGTGTGTGTGTGTGGGAGAGAGGCTGTGTGTGTGTGTGAGGGCTGTGTGTGTGTGTGAGGAGGCTGTGTGTGTGTGTGAGGCTGTGTGTGTGTGTGTGAGAGGAGGCTGTGTGTGTGTGTGAGGAGGAGGCTGTGTGTGTGTGTGGGGAGTGTGTGTGTGTGAGAGAGGGGCTGTGTGTGTGGGGGAGGGCTGTGTGGGGAGAGGCTGTGTGTGTGTGTGAGAGGCTGTGTGTGTGAGAGAGGCTGTGTGTGTGTGGGGAGAGAGGCTGTGTGTGTGTGTGAGAGAGGGCTGTGTGTGTGTGAGAGAGGCTGTGTGTGTGTGTGTGAGAGAGGCTGTGTGTGTGTGTGAGAGAGGCTGTGTGTGTGTGAGGCTGTGTGTGTGTGTGAGAGAGGCTGTGTGTGTGTGTGAGAGAGGCTGTGTGTGTGAGAGAGGCTGTGTGTGTGTGTGTGAGAGAGGCTGTGTGTGTGTGAGAGAGAGGCTGTGTGTGTGTGGAGAGAGGCTGTGTGTGTGTGGGGAGAGAGGCTGTGTGTGTGTGAGAGAGGCTGTGTGTGTGTGTGGAGAGAGGCTGTGTGTGAGAGAGGCTGTGTGTGTGAGAGAGGCTGTGTGTGTGTGTGGAGAGAGGCTGTGTGTGTGTGTGAGAGAGGCTGTGTGTGTGTGGAGAGAGGCTGTGTGTGTGTGAGAGAGAGGCTGTGTGTGTGTGAGAGGCGTGTGTGTGTGTGAGAGGCTGTGTGTGTGAGAGAGAGGCTGTGTGTGTGTGTGAGAGGAGGTCTGTGTGTGTGAGAGAGGCCAGTGTGTGTGGGAGAGAGGCGTGTGTGAGAGAGGCTGTGTGGTGTGTGTGTGAGAGAGGCTGTGTGTGTGTGAGAGAGAGGCTGTGTGTGTGTGAGAGAGAGGCTGTGTGTGTGTGAGAGAGGCTGTGTGTGTGTGAGAGAGGCTGTGTGTGTGTATAGCAGGTAAGGTACTATAGAAGAAAGTTGGACAGATAAAATTCTCCTTCCATAAAGAGAACGAAATTAGATTAACCGTTGAAGATATCGGTAATACAAATATTGAACTACGAAACATGTGTTTAATTAAGAACGTGGGCCGAAACTGTCGAAGTGTTTGAAGTATTTTCTGGGTGGAGGGGCGTGCAATGAAAAATAAACTGTGTTGATCCAGAACTAGGAGACGTGGTTCTTTTGTCTAATTTCAGGAGAATTAAACATTTTTATGGAGGTTTTTCTTTCTTTCGTTTTTCTCGGTAAGACCAGCTTTTTTTTTAATAAGTCTCTGAGCGTTTATAAAGAAAATAGAAATAGAGAATTAATTATACCGTAGCTCTGTAGCTTTAGAGATTACATAGCCATCACCATTTTATCTCATCTCAGCCATAATTTCAGGCATCCATGTAGTGTCTGAAGGTGGCCCCAGTGGTCGGCCTCCCACACCCTCTTTATAAACGCAGCTAGAGGTTTATATTTCTGAAAATTACATAAAAACTCAGAGTATATATATCATACATAATTGTTTAGTACTCCCGCTGCTGCTGTCACTACGAGAGCAGATCACTGTAGTCCTCCTGCGGCCACGTCACCAAGAACAAATAAACACATTGGTCAGTACTGCGAGAAAGACACAAAGTTGGTCCATGTGTGAGTTTATTACCAGGAGGTTACGTCATTCTTAAGTGTTATTAGCTGTTGTCTGGTGGTTAAACTGACATAGATTACATGATTAGTACAGAGGGTTTGTTGAAGAAAAAATACAGTATAATAAAAACAACTTCAGGTTTAAAATATATATGAGAAGCTTTGGAAAGATTATCTTTTTTGTAATATGAATTTTGTAGAACTCCGTAGAGGGACTGAGGGTAACAAGAATCAGATAGCGTTAGAGTCTATAATCATTAGGTCAGGGGATCCAATTAGTATGAACCCAAATACTTTGTTAGCCTTGTTTCGAGCAAATACAGTGTTGTCTTGGTTTAAGATTCCTACTATCATTATTTCCAAAGCTTTCTCAGTGTGATTTCTCTATAGCAACGTTGTTCATCTGATATCTGGCTTCTCTGTTTACATCTCCTAGGCTAGGCACTTTACATCTGTTCACATTAAAATTCATCTGCCATTTTTCAAACCATGCTAAAAATTTATTTAGGTCGTCAGCAAATTTGCTTATGTTGCTGTCTACGCCTATATCTATGTCGTTTATGTATATAATGTATGTAATAAATAGTAATGCAGGGATGGATCCAGGAATAGCAAAAGGGTGGGGGGGGGGTCCAAAAAAGTTTTGGGCGGGGGAACATGACGAACAAAGCGAGTCCACCCAGCTGGGGGGTTGGGTGGGCCATTTTGAAGCCATGTGCACTTGACATTAGGAGATATTCTGAGGTATATAGTAATTAATTTTTACTATACAAAAATACCTGAGTACAATGCTGCATTAAAGAAAAAGTAATGGAATTTTTCTGATGAAAAAGGGGATCCGGACCCCCAGGACCCCCCCTGGAACCGCCCTTGTAATGTCCTAGTATTGAGCCTTTGGGTCGCCACTAGTGACGTCACCCCAATCAGATTTGGTGTCATTAATGATTACTCGCTGTTTCCTGTCCTGTAGCCACGCCCTAATCCAATTTAGACTATCTCTTCCAATTCCACGAGCCTCCACTTTACGTATTAGTCTTTCGTGGAGACCCTGTCTGAGGGTTTGCTAAAGTTGAAGTTCTCTGGCCAGTGAGGACAGAATATCCTCGATGAAAAAGAAACAAATATTGTATTCAGTGAATCTCACTGGAGCAAGAGAGGATCGTCCTCAGCATCTAATTAGTGTAAAAATTGGTTGAGGAAAAACAGGCCTCTGGCTCACATCTTCCCTCCACTCAGATCACAAAAATAGCCCCGCATTAAGAGTCAACCTTTCATAAGATTATCCGCTTAATAAAACTTTGTTGACGCCGAGAAAAGTGATAACTGGACTGAATGACCTTAAAGATATATATTATAGGCCTTTGTTGGATCACATGAAGATTACCCCCCCCACACCTTATTGTAATTTGAGAATATCCACCCCAACGTTAATCTAACCTAATCTATTCTCTAGTTGTGGTTACCGTAAGGTAAATCAGGTATTCAGGTAACTATAGGTAATTTGACGTAATCTATTTAATCCTACCCCCTCCCCTTTAGGGTGACTCTGGGGGCCCACTGATCTGGTTCGATGAAAACCGCGGGAGGTACTTCCTCGTAGGCGTTACCAGCTGGGGCATCGGTTGTGGCCTTCCCTCATACCCAGGTCAGTAACACCCCTACCCAGGTCAGTAACACCCCTACCCAGGTCAGTAACACCCTTACCCAGGTCAATATTACCACTGCTATTGGATGACGAGGAGGAGAGTTTTGTCTAGTTGATCTTTAATTATTGTTGACACTTGTGGAAAAATATTAAGCTCATTTAACTAACAATATTGCTGTTGATGTCTGTAAATCGCATTAAAATAAACTTTCCTGTACAGTCGACAGTAAAATTCATGTAAACAATTACCTCTCAGAGATTCAACACACTTTAAATAATAGTTATCGTTGATTCTTCCCCAGTACATACACCTAGGAACATCTATTACTCACTAGAACTTAAAAAAAAAAAAGGACTTAATATCGTATTCTTATGACTAGAGAGTGCGACCAGGATCTTAAGAGGGTGACGTATCTGATTTATTTTGACCATAGGTTTGATGTTGATGTGTTGTTGTTTACAGGCGTGTACACTAAAGCGGCTAACTACCTCGACTGGATCTACGAGACGACCAGCAGATCTACCTATTGTTCCTCCTATGACCCTCAACCAGATAGGAGGAAGATTAAAGAAAGTGGACAACGACATAAACTTCTCGGTAAGGATGATTTGGCCAGCGGAACAAAGAACAGTTTACAAGAAGAGGACAATAACGTGATAAAAAAGACATTGAAGAAGAAAAACAAAAGAAAAAGGAGGAAAAAGTATAAGAAAAATAGAAACAAAACAGGGAAGACAAAAGGTTCAGGTAGAAGACAAGGAAAATATCTTAAATACCTGAAAAGAAAGAAAAATAACCCGGGAAGAAAGAATAAAGAAGGGAAGAAGGTAATAAAAGGAAGAAAGGAAGGAACGAAGAAGATGACGGAAACTGATAAGACTAAAGCAGAATGGAAGAAAGGAAAGAAGACAATGCAGGAACTAATAGACAGAAAAAGGGCCAATAATGTGTGGAAGACGAGGAATAAGGACACACTTTATGACGGTAAAGATGGTGACTAACGCCTCACCATACACCTCCTCCTCACCATACACCTTCTCACCTCACCACACACACTACTACACACTAGGACACACACACACACACACACACACACATACTGGTTATAGCTCTGTAAAAAATAAGTATTGTAGAATGACAATTATCGGCTGACCATTACTATAATGTTTTGTTAAAATAATAATGATAATGAAAACAACAATAAAACAAAAGTACTAAAAATACTGTAATAGTAATAATAATATTAATAATAATAATAGTAGTATTAATAGTAGTGATAATATAATAATAATAATAGTATTAATAGTAAAGATAACATAGTAATAATAGTATTAGTAATAATAGTAGTAACAATTGTATTATAAATTATTAGTAATAATAGTATTAGTAATAATAGTAGTAATAATTGTTTACTAATGTTCATTCTAAAAATTACCTTATTATGATTATGATTTCATACTGACTTGAATAATAAAATATATATCTCCACATTACGTTATCTCTGACTTGTTTCTGTGGCTTTGAATCCACCAAACAGAAGCCGTTATTCCGCAACTCTGCATCCGTTGTACTAGAACACTAGATGATCCAGCACCTGTGAAAGCAAGTGACTGGGTGAAGTAGTTTTGGTATCTAACATTATAAGCTACACAAAACACTATGTACTTAAACACAATTGTATGTCTTAACTGTAATCTGAACTTCATAAACGAAGGAAAAATGTCGGTGGTGTTAGATGGTTCAGGATTTTAATGTAACTCGTAACAATAAACTGTGTGGTGATGATATGTGATATAGTGAACAGTGTGTGTGTGTGTGTAAGGTAATACAGTAAGCAGATACATTTATGATAATGTAACAGGTGACATCACTATGGAATTAATTGTGTTGTCTACCTCACCGCCTGAATTCACCTGTCACATACGACACAATTTTTAGTACTTTAGTTCAATTCCCACTAGCTGCCACCATTTGCAAGAGGTGTACTTTTTAACTGTTGGAGATTTCTAATTCTATAATTTCTATAACGTTCTTGTTTATTTATTGTATTTCCTTTTATATTCTTGTCCCCTCCTCACTCTACCACCATAACCACCACTTGCTCCAACTTGACACCAGAAGAAGAAACTGCTTCACCAAGCTACTCGACCCCAGTGAGCACCGTTTCAGAACCAGTTTCCCATCTGACTCTGAGACCGAGGTGTGGAGGCAAATGTGTCTTGTCTGGTAAGCTGGGTCCTCTTCTACCAGGGCGTGGGCGACGAATTGTATTAAGGACTACTGCTGGTAGTGTTGTGATGGTGTGATGGTAGTGGACTACATTGTTAATCCCTGGTTCATTGTGGTTGGCCATCGCAACCTAGACTTGCTACCTGAGCTGCCATTTCTATCAGGTTTTTGTATTGTTGTCTATAGTAGGAGTATTTAATGTTTAAAGTAAGAATAATTGGGTAATATTCTGGTGTGTTTTGGTAGATGCATAGTTGTTAATTTTGTTTTGATAATTGCCTGTTTTGTGCTTTACTTGTGTTATTTAATGTACCTAAATAACTAATTTAATCAATATTTAATACAAAAATGTTATTCAATTACTTAGTTTACACGATAATCTTCTGTCACTTTCAGAGCTTATATTTGCCTGTCACAATAACAGTGATTCTTGTGAGTGTGTTCCTTACTTGCTGCATCCACGTATTTCAACCCCTAGATTATTCACTCTGTATTTTTACTTGTCATCTTTGCCTTTCCTCAATGTTGTGGGTAGCAAGGAGGGACATCACTTTATTTATTTGTGTATTTCCTCTTACTTACTTTTATTCTCGGCTTTGTTTAGTTATATTCTGTTCACTGGATTAACCCGGGAAAACCACATCATTGCCTAACATTACACATTTGTATAATACTTACAGAGTAGGCTGTTACCACCCAGGGTTTTCTTTAGAATAACAACTAACAAGGGGTACCGTGGTAGACACGAGAGGTTAGGCATGCGAGTCTGTCTGGTATTTTCTGAGATGCCGATTGTTAGAAGGAAGGAGCGGTAATACCCACATTCTACTGAATCAATATTTATTAAAATCAAATGTGAATATTATGACAATTTGAACCTTCACTGACGACAATAAAAATTAGTTTCAAAAACTGATTATGTTATTGTAATGCTTATACAAAACAAACTGACCAATCGGTCGTACTTTATAAGTAACAAAAACAGATCTTCAATTATTCAACATTAAACAATTATATCTCCTTTAGGGCATTATTATATGCCATTGATACTAGAATGATGGTCACTTAATACTTGTCAGCAGCACACAGGGATATTAGTATAGTGCTTGTAGCATCATGTCATTATTTGAAGTACAAACATGAAACGTACTTACACCAGCATACCACAACTTTGAGTACAGCTGGTTTACTTACACATATAACAAGCACTAATTCTGTTGGTATTAATATTTATGGCTTCAATACTCAACCTGGGACATACAGATATATATTCCTGATAATCATCCACAATAACGTATACAAGAGATAGTAGTAGCACATACAATCAGGGTTACTACACCAGGCTTACACCGCTGGCGTCTACACAACTCCTGCTCGGCAGTGTCCTCGGATAATTTCCGGGGCTACGGTGTATTGGGCCCGCTGTTGTTTGTTTGTTTCATAAATGACATGCCTGACGTTGTACACTCCTCCATACAAATGTTTGCCGATGACGCCAAGTTATTTCGGGAAATCAAGAACCAAGCGGACTGTGAAGAGCTGCAGAAGGACCTCTGTGGGCTCCAAGAATGGTCGAAGAAATGGCTGCTGAGATTCAATGTCACGAAGTGTAAGAGGATGCACCTGGGACGTACCAACGGTAAGGAGGCGTATCATATGTCCCAACTGGATGAAGAAACTGCACTATTTGAGACTGAATGTGAGAAGGACCTAGGTGTGTATGTTGACAATGAGCTGAAGTTCTCGGGCCATTGTGAGAAGAAGGTAAATCAGGCAAATAAATTATTGGGTCTCATAAGAAGATCGTTCAGATATCTAGACGGTCTGTCCCTCGTAACGATCTTCAATAGTGAAGTGCTTCCTCATCTGGAGTACTGTCACCCCGTCTGGTCCCCGAGGTATGCTAGGGACTGCCAGTTGGTTGAAAATGTTCAAAGGAGGGCCAACAGACTGGTGCCTGCACTTCGGCACCTCAGCTACCCTGAGAGATTGGAGCGCCTGAACTTGCCTAGCTTATACTAAAGACGGGCAAGGGGTGACCTAATTGAGGTGTATGAGCATCTCAAGGGGCACTACTCAGTCGAGTGTCCTTACTTGGAGCTGGTGGACGCTCGCCCCACATGGGGTCACAGCTCAAGATTGAAGAAGCCGCAGGTCCGGAAAACTGTGAGGGCAAACTTTTTCGGAGTGAGAGTTGTGAACTCTTTGAACAATCTGCCAGAAAATGTTGTGACGGCACCGAGTGTGAGCTCTTTCAAGATCAAACTTGACCAACACTGGAGCAGGTTCAGGTACATTCAGGAGCCGGTGCATGCCCAGTACTTGCCAATAGTGCGTAACAGAGACGTGACCGACCACCCAAGCGGCTAACGAGCCGATTAGTGGTGAAGAGTATAGAAGTAAAAGTTAACACTACTGTATGTACTCTGAAGGTCATATAGTTTACTGTAGTCCACCTCCATAATGCACCATTTTAGAATCTGTTCCTCAGAGAGCATGATACAAACGACAGGTTGTGTGATGAGTGAACAGTTAAACGAAATCCTCATAGTACAAACATCTGTAATATATGTAGATAAAATATACGTTTATTATAAGTTTCATGGCGCATATAATATTGATCCTATTAAGGTAGTACTGTAGTAATAGTAATAAAACATACATATTGTTACACATCGGTGTTATAGGTAGTCACGGCAACAATGTTACCCACCACACTTACTGCCTTACTCCTGACATGTCACAGTATGTTCAGAGAGCGCCCACCACTTGCTCATTTTTATAAGATTTGTCACATTTCTCTTAAATGTTTCTCAAACACAGAATATACCATAACTGTAATTAACCATATTTGCAACATAATTGGACATATTTCACCTGGAATCAAATATCATTCACATGTATAGAATTAGTTTGTCATTAATTAGTTACAACGCGACACAGCCAAGCGCTGAACCAGGTCACCTTCACCCCTGTATACCTATTCATGATCCAACAATCAACTCGCATTTGTGGGCGCAGAGCTTATAACCCCCTGACGTGTACACTGTCTTCAACCAGGATTACCTGGTCCACGTACTTGATGTTTTGACCCAAGAGACACACTGTAGTCTAGTGAACGACAACCTCAGCTCTCAGAAAGCTTTATAATCCACATCATATATAAAGTTACATGTGTTCTTAAGAACAAGACACTGTCTTTATATGATAATAAAGAAATGTTACAAAATAATACATGAAAACAATAAACCAACTCATGGATGTACTCAGTAAAAAATAAAGTATCGAGCAGGGGGGAGGGGGTTTGCGGACTTCCGCAATGATCCATACATCACCTGTTGTGCCGGGAGGGTTGGTATGCATTCCACTATCCCTCGTCCATGATTTCATATTGTTTTGCACATAATCCGTGCGGTACTTTTTTTTACTGTGGGTACACATGAAAGTTAGCACACACATTGTATATCCACAAAGGAACACAAGATCCATTTATATCACATAAATTACCCAGAATATACACACACTGTCCATGAAGTGACCAGGTGCAGCCACCACACACTGTGAGGCGCCTCCCTAACACACCACTTGGTCTGTTTGTGTTCTAAGATACTCAGTGTTGAAGAAAATATTGAACCTATTTATGTAAAAGAGACTAAACTACAAGTTGGAATGTGTCGAAGTAAGAAACGCCGTACAGGAGACACGACCCTTCATCACTGACTCCTGTCTCAACAGTTGCGGAAGTTCAAGACCCGGCATGGCGATTATACTACAGTCCAGTCGTCTGTAACAAGTGTTAGTGTGTTAAAGGAAGTTGAAAGAAGAAAATCCACTTTGCACTTGAAATATTTTCTATATGTTCATAAACAAATTCCTCTTCCGTTGATTTAAACTTTTTATAAACTATTAGAAGATATGCCAAGTTTATTGATCGAATCGATATTGTTGAACACCAACGCCAACCTTTTGATCCGGTTTACCAAAAATTATACAGCCAATCATCCCCATTACAGCTTGGCACTACATAATTTTGGTCAATATCAGAGGTAAAAGGTCAGTAATACTCGTCTTACTCTGGGCTTAGGAGCTATTATCTTGAGGGCGAGTGAGAAGCTTCCCTCCACCCTGGTAATTGGCTAACAGGATTACGTCGATTTATTTATAGCTGGTTGAGGCCTTGTCAGCCAAATCTTCTCCTCAGACACGTGTGGTCCTAGAGGCTCCCTATACAACTTCGTGGATATGTGGCTTTTCAGCTCGCTCTGTCGTTAAAGAATTAATTATGAATCTTAAACTAAATTTTTTTAATAATTCCCACCAGTTTCAAATTGAAGTAGAAGAGGGAAGAATGTGTACACACCCAGGGAACATAAGAGATCTGACGTGGCTCTCAGGTGATCTATAAGGTACAGTAGTAACAACAGAGAGTGACTTAAAGCGACCCTTGTCTACTAATAGTCAACGAGGACCTGATGTGACGTCCTGAAATTTCGTCTTAAAATTGGGTTCGAAGCCGATGCCAATTAAGTACCCACCTAGGAGACTTGACGTCAGGGGCGCTGTTGTGGTAGTGTGGAAGAGACATCCCTTTGTATAGCTGATATAATACTAAAATATAACTAAAATTGTATATAAAACCTATAATTAGTGAGTAAAATAAGAAAACAAATAGAGACAAAGAAAGGGAACACATTCTAGGTGAATTAATGTTGCCTCCTCAATAACTTTCACTTCTACCTTAATAACTAATTTGTGTTCCTTGTTGGAGGGGTGGAAGAGGATAACGTAGTGATCATGTAGTCGTTGTTGTCTATGGATTCATTTACCTGACATCTCTCCTACTCTATACCATGATTGAACAAGCAAGTAAGCCAGTGTTCATTATATATTTCGGAAGATGAAGACAAGTTTACAAGTTTTCTACAGTACAAGGATCTATATATGTCACGCTTGTATAGCTAACTCTGCATTCTGTAGTCAGAGATCATAAAGTACAGCATTTTCTTTAACCATTGACCTGCTATCTTACGAAAAAATTCCGACCGACAATAATACTAAACAAGTTTTAAAGTGATTTATAAATAGCAACAATATCACCGTTTTATGTGTTATATTTTAAATTATTATTGTTTCATGATTTATTTAATTTTTTACTAATATGTTCAACACCTATTCCGGATTTCTCCTAACAGACGAAATCCTGCTGCTTGCTGGGCCGTCAGTCCAGCGACCAGCAGGCCTGAACATGAATAATGAAATTAGTATCATCAACATTCTCTAGCGTAATAAGATTACTAAAATAAGGTAGAGAAAGCGAGGTCTAATGGAGAAGCTCAATCCCAGGGAGAAGTGGTGAGGAGGAGGAGGGTGGCGGGCTGCTCTCCTACAACGCACAGAACAAAGCCCTGCCAACTCTTTGTGCAAGTTCATGAAATATTTAGAGAGAAAACAAGAACAAAGACAATAAAAAAATAACGACTATTAAAAACACGTGGAATCCTTAAATATTCAGCAAAAAATAATACATTTTATAAATACATAGAGACGAAACGCAGTTGTGTGACCTTTAATACTCAGGGGTGAGGGAGGGTGGTGGGGGTGAGGGAGGGTGGTGGGGGTGAGGAGGTGGCAGGGGTGAGGGGGTGTGGGGGTGAGAGAGTGAGGAGGTGGCAGGGTGAGGGAGGTGGGGGGTGAGGGAGGTGGTGGGGTGAGGGAGGTGGTGGGGGTGAGGGAGGGTGGTGGGGATCAGGGAGGGTGGTGTGGGTGAGGGAGGTGGTGGGGGTGAGGGAGGGTGGCAGGGGGTGAGGGAGGGTGGGTGGGGGTGAGGGAGGGCAGCAGGGGTGAGGGAGGGTGGTGGGGGTGAGGGATGGTGGTGGGGTGAGGGGAGGTGGTGGGGGTGAGGGAGGTGGTGGGGGGTGAGGGAGGTGGTGGGGGTGAGGGAGGGTGGGGGTGAGGAGGTGGGGGGGGTGAGGAGGGTGGTGGGGGTGAGGGAGGGTGGTGGGGGGTGAGGGAGGGTGGTGGGGTGAGGGAGGGTGGTGGGGGGTGAGGAGGGGTGTGGGGGTGAGGGAGGGTGTGGGGTGAGGGAGGTGTGGGGGTGGGGAGGGTGTGAGGTGAGAGAGGGTGGCAGGGGTGGGGAGGGTGGTGGGGGGTGAGGGAGGGTGGTGGGGGGTGAGGGAGGGTGGCAGGGGTGAGGGAGGGGTGAGGGGTGTGAGGGGTGAGCAGGGGGTGAGGGAGGGTGGGGGGTGATGGCAGGGGTGAGGGAGGATGGTGGGGGTGAGGGAGTTCTGGTGGGTGAGAGAGGATGGTGGTGAGGGAGGGTGGTGGAGGTGAGGGAGTGACCAGGGGCAGGATCAAGTGACCCGGCAGGACATACACTATACAGGTGACGTCATTACATACATCATGTGTCATAAATTATTGACTTATAAAGTAACTTACAATATGGAAGCAGAAAATACTAAAATTATCACACACACACCTATATATAAATAGAATCATTACTATCCTATCCTAACCAAACCTAACCTAACCTAACCTAACCTAGATTAGACATAGTTTATGTTTTGACAGTAAACGACATCTTGACTAAAACAGAAAAGTTTATCATAAATTAAATTATTTTCATTAAGTCATAGCAATAAAAATGTTATCTCTATTTTGCAAAAACGTTACGTGGATTTTTAATGGTTAACCGGAAAATGATCTTTATGTCATTTACACACACGAGATATCCGGTTAACTGAATAAATGGAAAATAGCTATAATTTCTATGTAACACTCGGACTCCCTTGTATAATGAACCATCATGTAAATCTTCGTAATAGACAGCATCATTACTTAGGATTCCTAAGTTAATATATCTGTACAGTACCTTGACTATCTTACCACAGTAACACACACCTTAGGCGAAACACAACTAATTTTATCATAAATACACATAATTCCGTCAAGTTGTTACACTAAAACAGAGTTATCCCTACCTGCCCCATACTCAAAACACCTCATCAGTTACGTACAGTAGCAAGATACAGTCCCGTAACTTACAGGCCCGTAAATTTCCCATACTCAAAATTTAATCACAGTATGCAGTCCGTAACTTTCGTGTTTACCCTGTAAATTCAGTTCTCTTGTCCTAAGGTAGATGGCAGTGCAGGAGCTAGTTGGCCAATCGGTGCTCAGTTAACAAAATCATCAAACAATCACAAGAGAAAGAGAAATCAGCCGAGTTAAACACACGAGATAGTAGTTTGTAAACAAAAGATCTTCAAGAGTGAAGTGCTTCCCCATCTAGAGTACTGTCACCCCGTCTGGTCCCCGAGATATGTTATGGACTGAGTTGGTTGAAAATGTTCAAAGGAGGGCCACCAGACTGGTGCCTGCACTTCGGCACCTCAGCTACCCTGAGAGATTGGATCGCATGAACTTGCCTAGCTTATACTACAGACGGGCAAGGGGTGGCCTAATTGAGGTGTATAAGCATCTCAAGGGGCATTACTCAGTCGAGTGTCCTTACTTGGAGCTGGCGGACGCTCGCCCCACAAGGGGTCACAACTCAATATTGAAGAAGCCGCAAGTCCAGTGAACTGTGAGGGCAAACTTTTTCGGAGTGAGGGTTGTGAACTCTTGGAACAATCTACCAGAGAGTGTTGTGACGGCACCGAGTGTGAACTCTTTCAAGACAAGACTTAACCAACACTGGAGCAGGTTCAGGTACATTCAGGAGCCGGTGCATGCCCAGTACTTGCTAACAGTGCGTAAAAGAGACGTGACCGATCGCCCAAGCGGCTAACGAGCCGATCAGTGGTGAAGAGGATAAAAGTAAAAAAGTAAAAGTAAATCTTACTTTTGAAATATAATGAATTTGTGTATACAGGTATTTAAAAAAAAGATAAACAACATTAGTAAGTTGGTTTAATTTTTAGCTGACTTATTGCTTCCCTAAGTTAGATGATATTAAATGTTGTTATAAATCATATTTTAATTGAAAATTTGATGAGTGAAAATATAAGAAATTTACCGCCTGGAACTAAATGCTCTATATTATAATTAAATCCATTTATAATATTGTAACGAAGTTTCATTTCGTTGATATTTACAATTAAAACAATATTTTATACACATACTTTTGGATGCTCAACACTATTTTTCAGACTATATTTTTTCTATAAACTGAAATATATTTTTTAATGTAATATTTTCAAGCATACCCTAAACATAGACTTAAATCAAGCTATTCTATATTTTTTCCAGAAGAAGAAAGAGAACAAACTCCCGGACCACCAGGACTTAGGTTTACGGCTCTTCATTCAAGAGAGGAATCTACGTTTAGGCCGTTCAAGAGAAAGAGGATTCTCTGACCATCTTGCTGACCGAGGATATACAGGAACATGATATAACAGTACCCATTGTGCTTTTAGAACCTGAAACTTCATCACATCAAAACATTCAGGAATCTTCATCATCCAGAACATATGTTGTAGAAAGATGTAGCTCAAGCAGGAATCGTAAACCTCTTGCTGCCACCACGGAACAGTGAAGTAGGTCTTATACCCCTTCTGCCACAGCTGATGATAACCAGACTAGGTCAACCTTAACTGGTGATACCACTGATGAACCGGGTTCATCTCCAAGACCAAGTACAAGTCATAGGAGCAGAAGTGGCAGCAGGCCACGAACCCCTTCTGCCCTAAAAGATGCAAATGTTATTCCGGAGGTGCTTCAGGTTCGGTCACAATTGAGGGACAGTTTGGTAGAGCTTGTTAATTCTGTTCAGGAAGTTGCAACCAACACTGACAAAATTTCATCCAACATAGTTAAACTTGTAGCTAACACCGAGTGCATCTGTACTACAGAGCATTGCAAAAGCTGTGCAGTCGAAAATTCCTACCCCCATGATACTGTTTGTGTTTAGGATATGGGTATGTGGAATTGTTTACTTCTCCTAGAAGTTCTTTACTTTTGGTCAGTGTGATAATAGGGTAGTTGAAAAGTCATCACACACTTATTATAACTTTTCCTTTGAGTGATTGTTATGAAAAAAGTCAGGGCATGTTAAATAATTGTGTAACTTTCACTTGCAGCCTATACTAGTCATAAGAATTTAACAGGAATATTAACCTCTCCATAAGTGAGTTAAAATTGCAAAGGTAAGTGAAAGACACACACTTGTAAACTATTAACATGTGTTGCAGTGCTCATACGGATATAGTTTACCCAGGTTTTGGGTAAAAGCTCATAATCAAATGTATAGCTTAGAAACCAGTCAAGTACCTTACAGTCTCATAATAGGCGTAGGCTATTGGTTGAATATACCCCCCAAAAAGGCGAAGTCTAGGTATGAATGTTCACTTGACCTTATATTTGGCTTTCATTACCTAGGGATATTTACGACTATACAATATTAATAAGGTCTATCTGCAGGTTTACTCAGTCATAAAAAAATATTTGTACCATAAGTGTGGACAATACAAACCTTCTGTTTTGGTAAAAAAATACTTGAAAAGTTGTAAGAAGACAAAAGCTGTGTCTCTTCCATTCCGCGATAAATAGAAACAACTCGCGGAGCTCTCCAACATCCAAGTACATACGATAGCCTACATGTGGGACAACTTGAAGCTGGGAGTAATCTCCCACGCCGAAATTGCCCACAAGGACGCAAAAGAGCTGGACCAACTACTTGAGGGACAACTCAGCCGTGTCAAGAAGCTGTACGACACCACTGCCCTCGTCGGACACCACGAAACCCTGCCCAAAGAGGCTTAACTGGCGTGGGTAACCGTGCCAGTCAAACCCTACTGCAGACCCAAACGCTGTTACAAATGCCAGCACTACGGTCACACTATCAACAAGTGTGAGGTGCAGGAGGACATATGCTCCCTGTGCGGTACCCCCCGGACACCGCTACACCGCCTGCTCCAATACAGAGAAAAAATGAGCTGCCTGTGGCGGCCCACACTCCTCTGCCGACCTGCCCCAAATGGAATGCAGGATAGCAAAGGTTCGACTCGAAAAGAAACTGAGTTACAAGGAGGCCCTCCTTGCAGTACACGCCCAAGACAAGAAAAAACGAGAAACCAAGAAACAAGAAGGAAAGAAAAATCAAGAAAAGAAGACCCAAGAAAAGACACATGGGGCAGAACACCTCATCACGATCACCTCCTCCAGGGCACGACGAAGAACAGGACCTAGACGCTAGCGAATGGACGGTCCAAGAGAGCAAAAAGAGGAGGAAAAGAAGATCGTCAACTTCAAGCTAACAAGAAGACCAAGATATTTCCATCGAACAGCCCGTCCATCAAAAAAGCAAACAATACCAAGAAAACACCACACCCAATCAAGCAGACCAAGTACTGAGAAACCATTGCCCAACCTGACACGCACCTGACGTTTGACCTGACGTTCACCTGACTCATGGTCCTGCCCTCTCCCCGCCGCGTCCAGGCAAGTTGCTGGCTTGCTGCTACCTCAAACTTACAACCCCACACCACGCAAGCTGTGTTAAGCCACGACATCTGTCCTCTCCCACTAAAATTCCCTTCCATTCTCTCTCTAAACTTCCACTGAACCTCCTTCCCCCGTGTCACTAAACTTTAGTCTAGTCTAGTCTAGAAACACTGAAACCTCTTCTTATCGTAAAAAAAAAAAAAAACTAAAAAGACAAACTAATATCGTATTTTAGTATTTTGATGTACAAAACATTTTCTTCATTATTCTATGATAAAACAACTCTAACAAGCATTATTACAACGTATATTATTAATTTTTCAAATGCACTCGGGAAATAGCGACTACTATATCTGGGTTGAGAGTGCTACAGCACCTCCTTAGGTGCTGTAAGTTACAGGCTCACTTAAGGAGTCCGCTGCCAAATATTTGTTTTGACTATACTGATCGGAGACTGTAATTCCAGTTACAAGGAAAATAAAGAGTTACACTCCCATAAATGTTTTTGAGTATGTGGCTGGTAGATGTTGGCAAGGTTTTAATACACACATTTGTTATAATTTGTTCTGTTTCATTAAGACGTCGTTTACAATCATAAGAGCCTTGGGTAAGTTAAGTTATTGTAGGTCAGTGTTGATGCCATTCATTTACAGTTTTTTATGATGGTTTATGAGCAAAGCGGTCTAGTGGATACAGTGCTCACCTCTTGTACCAGGGGTCGGTGGTTCGATTCCCGGGCGGTCCCAGTTCACTCAGCTGTAAATGAATACTGTACCTAAGTTTGCAACTTTGGGGAAGTGAATGCGCCCGAGTGTAGTACCAACCATGCTGCCTTCTTGTGCACCGAAGGCAGTGTATATATGATCATCTTTTTTAAAGAATTTTTCCTCAAGCGAATATGAATTATCACTATTTTACCATTACCCCTATTCAGTCTGACACACACACACACACACACACACACACACACACACATATATATATATATATATATATATATATATATATATATATATATATATATATATATATATATATATATATATATATATATATATATATATATATATATACCTCTTCAAACTTATATACTAGCCAATAACTACATCTTTCTCTTGAGTAAAAGATCTACACCATAAAACAAGACATTCTCGACCTAGAATCATGTTGCAAGAATGACTCTGACGCCGAGAGTCAACAAGGCGGCGAGTATGAGCGAGGGTACTGGCGGGAGGCAGAGGGTGGTGGTTGGGGCCCCGCTGATGTACTCCATGCGGTGATCATTACACAGGTCGGTGCCGCAGGTGCGGTAGCAGGCTATGAGGCGCTCCACACGGTTGTTGGTCAGCTTCTCGAAGTGGACGCCGCAGAAGTGTGACATGTTGGTCTCCGTACACGCCCGAAACAACACCTGAGCCTGGCCTGTCGGGACATACTTATATGTTAGCATGAGAGAGAGATATTGCTCCAGGTTCAAAGCTTCCAGTAATAGGTAGGCAAATATTATCTTTGTATACTGAGGGAAAAGCCTGAGGAAGATTGACTTTCCTGAAGCTGGTGAACATTGTGTTGGTCAGGCCTATGTTAGAGATAAAATGATAGTCTTTTTAATAGTAATAGTAGTCATATTATTATTAGTAGTAGTTGTTACTGCCACAGTAGGAGAAACTAGAAGGGAGAAAGAGAGAGAGGGATAGAGAGAGAGAAAGGGAGACAGGAGAGACACAGAGGGAGTGTTGACAACGAACTTTACTGAGGTGTTAAATGTGAAACAGATGGCCCTCGCCTCGGGCTGACTAGCTCGACTAGTCTCCAGCTGTCCAGTGAGCTATCAAGTCAGAGCTAATAAGTCCTACATTAGACCCGAAACACGTAAGTTTTTATATGATTTAACACCCCACTCTACTCAAATTTATTATATGTAGTCGTTAATAGTGAAGGAACGTACGAGTGAATTAATTATCTCATATGTAACATAATTATGTAATTTGTACTCTGCAGGTTTTGATCTAATAAAGAACAATCGAGTCCTACGTGCAAAGGTCTCATTATCCCACAGTCGCTCACCGGGCGGTTACAGTAGTAGTAGTAGTAGTAGTAATCGAGAGTATAGTGTGACTAGGCTATACAACATCCTCGTTCTAAGGTTTCCCAGGGGACGCCTCGCTCAATGGCTTTGACTACAACCAAGGTCAAATTGACCTTGACTACAACAAACGTCTGATCTCTCTCTGCGCCTTGTACACATGTTGAGGAAAAATCTTAGTGGCTGTTAATATAAATGAAATATATATTGTTTGTATTGTTAAGTGTAGGAGAAATACCTCATACAGTCGTTCTCTGGAGGTGTTTTAAATTGTTACTTTATCTCATTGTTTATCGTAGTTGTTCTTTTAATATTCTACTTATGACGGAATTATTTTTGTTATTTTAAGTTTTAGGGAAGTAATGTTGATTGTGATTTTATAATTATATGTACATGTGCTTTATTTTAATGATTTCTTCCAGTATTTAACTTGTTCCATAAATACTCTTGATATTAATATTAATATCTTTATTGTTTACATAAAAAGTGTGTGTGTGTGTGTGTGTGTGTGTGTGTGTGTGTGTGTGTGTGTGTGTGAGAGAGAATAGAGACATACAGTAAACTGATTTCACAACACAATTTTTTGCAGTTTAGTTTCTGGAGGTCTCGGTATGTGTCGATACTCTACGAAATTCGATTAAGTTTAAGCCTGTGTACCAACTTTGGGGAATGGACTTTGTCAGTATGGATTTACTCTACGAATCTACTTTGTATATACTTCTAAATACAAATTGCAACGAGTTAAAAAAGAAAGCTCTTCATCGTCTTACATTACTGGTCCCTGTCAATATTTTGCCATCCGCCAACTTTCCTCTCTGATGCTTTCTGCTCCTCACTAAGGTTAGGTTATGAGGGAATATGGTGAGAAGTCAGCGTGGAACAAGAGCCTCAGATCTTCCTATATTGGATCCCAGTAGTGAGGCGCTGTGCTGTTGGCTGGGTGATTGAACCTCTACACTGTCTTTTTTAATATCAGAAAGAAGGCTAGGGTAAGTACACAAAGGAAGCAAGTTACCTGCTTGCCGGTTTTCAGCGCCTACCAGAGCCGGCAGTCAGAGCTGGTAGGCGGACACAGAGGACGCAGGTTTATCTGCGAGTTGAGGTCCAACTGTCGTACAGGAAATATGTCTAGCTAGCCGTCTGACGAATATTTTCTTTTGCTCGATAGTGATTATGTAAAAATCAGGAGGAAAATAACTGGAATACATGAAATCAAACGTAGTAAAGAAAATTATGGTGAATATCACCATATTTTTGGTGAGCTACAAAGAGGCCCGAGGGTTTTTTATTTTTTTCAATACATGAGAATGACCTTGGTAACTTTCGACTACATCTTGAAGAAGGTTAAGCATCGTTTGACGAAAACATGGTGTAACTGGCACACCTCGCACCGCCTCAACATTACCTCGACCAGCGAGGGCAAGCGGCGAGAAAAGAATGTTTTGTTCATTCTGGTAAATTTGTCAGGGCGGGCAACCAGCGCCGACGGGCTTCAACAGGCTTCTACTGTGTGCTGCTGCGCTTAATAGCGTGGTCACATACATGACGCATGTCAGCGCCGACCTGCTTTCTTTGTGTTCTAACTATAGTGTGTTGGCTGTGACTTACACCAGCTTGTGACGAGAGTGAATGGGAGGGAACAACAAAGGACTATACTATAAAAACATCGCTTGTAGTTCCTCTTTATCATTGTGTTTATATACTTAAGGTAAGTGCTGGACACAATAAAGGCTTGGAGGGGAGGGTACAGGGGTGCCAGGGAGTGTACAGGGGTGCCAGGGAGGGTACAGGGGGTGGCAGAGGGGAACAGGGGTGGAAAGAAGGGTACAGGGATGATGGGGGAACAAAGAGTGCCAGGAAGGATACATAAGGTGGCAGGGAGGGTATAAGGGGTGGCGGGAAAGGCAAGGACGCAAGGTCCTCACCTACATAATTATGCCTTTAAGGAAGTTGGAAGTAACACACGCTGCGACTCCTGTTGGCTGTTGGGTCGTCAAAATCCTTCGTCCTTTATCATTTTGTCTAACACATAATTGTAAAGTGTCAAACAGCTTCCTAAGTATAATACTATATATATATATTTACCAACAACAAAGTAAACACAGTTATGAACGTAACTAACTACACCTAACTAAAGTGACCCGACGTATTCTAAAGTGACAAACCTCAATGAACATAAACATGATTGAATGTAATAATGACAGTTTAATACCAATATAACTTGAGAGTAATGTTTTCTTCTCTTATATTTTCATACTTCAATATACAGTATAATATAAAGTTGTAGTGTGAGTATTAATGGATTTATAGCGTTGAATTTAATCTTCTTTGTACGATAGTTAAAACAAGGTGCATAAAATTCAAAACAACGATATTTTCCCACCGTGTGAGGGAGCGCTGTTGCTGCTGCATCATTCTTTTCCTTCTCTCTTTCTTTTTCCCCCACTGTGTTAAAACTTGGTCCAGTAAACTCGGCACCACACAAAGGCAATAACGACGAAAGGTTTTACAAATTTATCAGGCAAGTTCGAATTACACGTGTTGTTTTCCTTCACTGATTGACTAACACTGTGTTCTATCTACATCACAAGATCATCACTGCTCTGTTGCTGTCATAAGGATCCTGTTATTGTTGTCAGATGAAGACAAGTGTTCCTTCTGCTTCTCTGAGATCACCAGCGTCCTGTCAGAGGCCTGTGTCTGTCTGTCTGTCTATTATACTCTACGATCTGTCACAATTTTAATGAAATAAGCGACAACGAAGACACCAAACGACGAAAATTACACCTTGACGTGGTTGTTTTCAGACTAATAAAAACCATCCAGTCTGATACATTTCTACCCCCAGTGTCTCTCTCTTCTGTTCCACCGAGAACCAGAGTAGTGGACAGAGAACACAACACACAGCTAGACCTCAGTAATTGAATAACATATAGCAACAAGTTGACCGACAAGGAGGTCTTATGTTCATTCTTTAACCTTGAAGTGTGACGAAGTTTGATGTTACAGTGTTGAGGAGGAGGAGGAAGAGGCGTGTGAGAGTGTGTGGGTGAAAATAACGTGTTAAAAGCTCTCGAGTTTGTTTATTACATGGTGACTGTCTTAATGAACAAAAGTTATCACCAAAGCTTAGTCATTATGATCAGGGAGTGGCAACGAGAGGCGAGGTCTAGTAGCACTGTAGTCACCATTATGTAACTGTAAATCATGGCTGAGGAACCCCCACCACCATACACCATCACCCATGACTTGAGAAACCCACTACCATAACCATCACCCATGACTTGAGAAACCCACCACCATAACCATCACCCATGACTTGGGAAACCCACCACCATAACCATCACCCATGACTTGAGAAACCCACCACCATAACCATCACCCATGGCACCACCACCATAGCAGAGAAACCCACCATAACCATCACCCATGGCTTAAGAACCCACCACCATAATCATCCCCATGACGGAACCCACCATAAAAAAGACTTCACTTCTCGTATTCATTCAGCACTTACCATAACCATTTATACACCACATAAAATTAATTTTTTCCACCGGTTTCATTTTTTTTACCTGAATTGACCGTCACTGATAAAGTATGTTTGAGAATTATAAAGAAAAGGACAAAATTTTATGTTTATTCAGATCACATAGCAAATACTAATAATCCCTTGAGCTTTACGTGTGTGTGTGTGTGTGTGTGTGTGTGTGTGTGTGTGTGTGTGTGTGTGTGCGTTTAAGGACATCTCATAAGTGTGTATTAATTGTAGGCTGTATTGTTTAAGTGTTTTGTTTAGTGTCAGGTTTTGTATGGATGTATTAAGTCTATATATATTGTGGTGGATTTCATGACGTGAGAGAAATACAGTAATTTTGACATTTTGTTTCTGTGATCAATGCGGTGCCAGTTGACAGTGTAACGATGCTATTTTTTACCTCTATGTCGCCTTGTTTCTAACTTTGTGGGTCGTTTGTATAATTTCCTTCATCTCTGGGGTCGTGTTTATAGTTCTCTTCATCTCTGGAGTCGTGTTTATAGTTCTCTTCATCTCTGGGGTCGTGTTTATAGTTCTTTTCATCTCTGGGGTCGTGTTTATAGTTCTCTTCATCTCTGGGGTCGTGTTTATAGTTCTCTTCATCTCTGGAGTCGTGTTTATAGTTCTCTTCATCTCTGGGGTCGTGTTTATAGTTCTCTTCATCTCTGGGGTCGTGTTTATAGTTCTCTTCATCTCTGGGGTCGTGTTTATAGTTCTCTTCATCTCTGGGGTCGTGTTTATAGTTCTTTTCATCTCTGGGGTCGTGTTTATAGTTCTCTTCATCTCTGGGGTCGTGTTTATAGTTCTCTTCATCTCTGGGTCGTGTTTATAGTTCTCTTCATCTCTGGGGTCGTGTTTATAGTTCTCTTCATCTCTGGGGTCGTGTTTATAGTTCTTTTCATCTCTGGGGTCGTGTTTATAGTTCTCTTCATCTCTGGGGTCGTGTTTATAGTTCTCTTCATCTCTGGAGTCGTGTTTATAGTTCTCTTCATCTCTGGGGTCGTGTTTATAGTTCTCTTCATCTCTGGGGTCGTGTTTATAGTTCTCTTCATCTCTGGGGTCGTGTTTATAGTTCTCTTCATCTCTGGGGTCGTGTTTATAGTTCTCTTCATCTCTGGGTCGTGTTTATAGTTCTCTTTCATCTCTGGGGTCGTGTTTATAGTTCTCTTCATCTCTGGGGTCGTGTTTATAGTTCTCTTCATCTCTGGGGTCGTGTTTATAGTTCTCTTTCATCTCTGGGTCGTGTTTATAGTTCTCTTCATCTCTGGGGTCGTGTTTATAGTTCTCTTCATCTCTGGGGTCGTGTTTATAGTTCTCTTCATCTCTGGGGTCGTGTTTATAGTTCTTTTTCATCTCTGGGGTCGTGTTTATAATGTCCTTTATCTCTCCTTCAACATGCCGGGCGGTGTTCCAATTGAAGCCGACACTAAGGGCCAATTGCAAGAACAGTCGTTGGGTGTACGACGCCATTTACGATGACCTTCTTGCCCTGATCTTGTTTCAGGAATACCACCGTTTTGAAGCTCTGGGGAGATCTCGAAGTTTCGATATTTTGAGTACTACTAGCTAATAATTCCACCAGGAAACTTGCTTCGAGACTCCTCCAAAGCTTCGAAAAGTGCAGAATTCCATGTGTTAAAGGCGATATTGCTGAAAAAGACCAGGGCAAGAAGGTCATCGTAAACGGCGTCGTACACCCAACGACTGTTCTTGCAATTGGCCCTAAGACCCACCCTCCCCCACCCAGACCCGCCCTCCCCCACCCAGACCCGCCCTCCCCCACCTTCTCCCATCCAGATCCGTCCTCCCTCACCCACTACTATGCCCTCAAGGTTCGGCCCACCTCATTCTAACGAAGATATTATGTATGCAGATGACACCACTGAAATAACAACACATCAAGAAAAATCGCGAGCGTTACAGGCCGACAACACCAGGCGGGAATTAGAAAGGGTAAATTATTACGAAAAACAATGGAAAATCCAAACCAGTCTCCCAAAATTCACAGTGATACCCTTATGCAGAAGGAAAACCCATCCATTAGTAACCAATAATGCCCAGATAGAATATAAAAGTAGAAGGACCCTCCTGGGCCTGCATATATCCACGACAGGTTACTCCCATCATGTCCACAGCAGGAAGGAAAAAGCAAGAAGAGAGCTGAGAAAACTATACCGCTTTAAAGCGCTTCCCGAGAAAATAAAACTCCGCCTGGTGACATCATTTATCACACCGATATTAACTTACCCAGCAATACCTCATCATACTATGAGCACCACTCAAATATTAAAATTACAGGTGGTTCAAAATGAAGCCCTAAGATTCGTCACAGGCGAAAGATACCCTTTCACCAGAACCACAGCCGAGATACATAGAGACCTGAGAATGAAACCCACCAACCAGCAGCTGCACACCCTGGCCAGCAGAATCCGGCAAAAGATAGAACGATCAGAACAAGAACTCCTTCAACGACTCCCACCAGATAACGACAACAACCATACATGGTTCCCAAAAAGTTACCAAATCTCAAAAGGTCCATTACCACCCCCGATCTACACGGCCAGGCAATAGACAACCTCCCTAGACCAACATCCGCCAGTAGGGTTGGCGGAATATGAAATAAGGCCCTTAAAACACCCATGTATGGGACAGGGTAGGCTGTCTAGTGCCTGTACCGACATACAATAACTAACCCATGACACAACCCTAACACACTATTAGCTTAGCTAGGAGGTCAGCCCGCCCTCTCTTACCTCCTCCTAAACTTCTTCAATTTCCGAACTATAACTTCCTTCCCCCACCTCTAATCTTCTTTCACCCCTTCTTTCTCTACAAAAAAAAACAAACAAAAAATCATTATTTCCTCCTCTACGCCTCAACTCCCCCAAAGACCAACCCAAGTGAGGCACCTTTTTCTTAACCATTAGAGAGAGAGAGAGAGAGAGAGAGAGAGAGAGAGAGAGAGAGAGAGCATTGAATTGCCAGTAGGTGTATGACAACGCCATCTGAGGCTCGTGAGTGACTTTAAATACTTTAATACTTTCGTGTAACATTAACGGAGTTATATGTGTTTAAAATAACTATATGTAGTTGTCTGAAAACATACTTGGTTACATTCTGTGTTATGATATACATACTGATGTATATATATTTGTCAGGCTACATCGGGATAGATTGGATGTGGTGATTATTGAGTTGATGGGATTAGTTAACATGTAATTAGGTTCACGTGATTAATTTTAGTAGCAAATCGCGACACAATTGACCAAGTGTTATCATGGCAACAGTTCGCGCAATGATACCAGATTAAAAAAAAAGAAGAAAAATAGAATCTTCGACTACTAAGAAAAGCGATGACATGAGGCAGTCTCCATCAGTAACTACATTATTTCATAGTAACAACATAACTAATTCGATATTTACCCTGCCAAGGTATTTGTTCGCAGGCGGGCCAGATTTGCTTCCCATATAAGTGTGAACGAGAGAACTTTGAGGTTGACTTCAGACGCCACCGCCGACGAGGCAACTGAGTCGAGAACTGGACTAAGGCCGACCTGTGGATCAGACTCGGTGAAATAAACACTGAGGTTGGCGTCTCCCAGGGAAGTGTTGTGACTATTACCCACGAACATTTGGATATGTCTAAGAATTTTGGCAAGATGGGTTTCCCGTAACATCAGTGTTAAGGATATATACCAGAGAACGGCCTTTAGTCGTGACCTCCTTGGACTGCACAAAGACAATCCATAATTTTCTTTCCCGTCAAGTGTCAGGAGAGCTCACCATACATTACGGAGACTCTTAAATCAAAGATGGATTCCACACAACAAAAGTACCTGAATTTTTTTGTTAATCTTCTGCCGGCAAGATCATGATGACCTCGACTTCCTGGGATGCCAAAGGGATTCTGCCCATCTACTGCCTGCCACATAAAACAGCAGTTACCAGTGACTATTATGCTGACTAGACTAGACCCTTCTATATCTCCTGACTTAACCTACTCTATAAAACAATAGGTGAAGTCGTAAAGGCAAGACGTACAGAACCTTTCTTGAAGCAACTTTCATGATCTTGTTTGTCACCGCTGTCTCTACTCTACACGACCTCTGCCATGGTAGGTGACGTTATGAATGTGATACGTACACCCACTAAAAAACTATTAGGCACCCGTGTCATATTGTATCACGCCGTAAGGGTGCCGAATAATTTTTTAGTGGGTGTACCTCAGTTCAGCGACCGCTATGGCCCCTAATAGACTCCTGACGGGGTAAACAGGAGACGTACCTTTCTTGAGGTAACCGGTGTAGGAGACACAGTAGTTCTGGGACTCGGTACACTCCTGCTCGCTGCCCACACCGTCCAGGCAGTTGGCGTCCCTTAGGCTGGTGCAGTTGATGCAGCGAAGACCCTCACCTGCCGAAGGATGACAATCCGTCAGAATTGAGGCACTTAGATACTCTAAACACACTAAGTTAGTTTGGGGTTAACAAGGATGTACCTAGATTAGATTGGAGTTAACCGAGGTTGACAGCAGAGTATAGGATTAAGGTCTCGGCTGTTGTCCACACATTTACCTCTCATCTCAACAGCCAGCCTCGGTAACAGGCCTGAAATTATTAAACAACGACTCGGCCGTATAGAGGAAGAATCATTACCATGACTGTTTCAGATTACAGAGGGAATAAGGTATAAACAATGACAACTTTCAAGTCTGCTACACCTTGCCCCGGGTACACAGGTGCTCAGCAGGTACCTAAACAATTAAAAACAAGTTATTGTGAGGCATACCTGTGATACAGTAGATGGTTTCATTATTTTTTGTCTTAAAGATTCATTTAATATGTAAACTTTATTGCTGGAGGTTGAAGGATAGATGGCAATAATAATTAAGAAAAATTTACCTTTATATAATAGCAATAGTATAGTGAGGGCCAGCAGGAGCCTCATGGGTGTGTAGGTTGGTATCTTGACCCTGCACGCACGCACGCACGCACGCACGCACACACACACACAATTACTGTATAAAGCATCCCACACACTTGCGTCATGGTGACGTCAAGTCGAGTGTTTATATTTCCTAGGATTGTTGAAGGTGTTTGTTTGGCCTTCACTGTTGTGTTGTGTTGTGTTGTGTTCCTTAAAGTAAGTCATCTATTATAATCTGTCGTATAATGCCACCATGTCTCCTAATGCAAGGATTAAAGAATAAATTGCTTGAGGAAATACACCAACTTACAAAGACATCTTGGTTTAGGTTAAAAAAAATCTGGGATTAAGATCTGTTGGAAGGCAGCCCCTTACCCTCCAGTCATATAATGCCACTCACTTCTGGCAGTCTCCTCTTACTGTTCACACCTGCCACTCAGAGTACAGTCTTGCCCTCACCTTGTCGGTACAATTGTCGATATAAAAGACTCCTTAGTTAGTCTTATCCTCGTGTTTATTTAGTTTTAGTCTTAATGAACTAACACCTTGGTTGGATGGCGTCAATGCCTCTGTTTTAGTTCTCCAGGGGGTGTAGTAGCGCCCGGTAGAACCTTCGAATAGTGTAGTGAGTGAAGGATACGTGTTAATAAGATTTCCACGTTTGGTAACATCTTTTGTTTGCTCTGTTAAGCTAAAATATATCGAGTGTGAACAGGTTTTCGTAGCCTTAGCAGTAACTTATGTGTTGTCGGGGCACTAATGTCATTCTCCCAACCTCCAACGCTTACGTTTCGTGTATTACATTATCTATCACATAGTTTAGGCAATGATCCACGATTCATGTGGAAATCAGCTTTAGCCTGCCTAGAAGAAATTATGAATATTATTAAAGCCTGAATTTTTTTTTCCTTCGGTGTATGGAGGATAACTTTCCCTCCCTCCACATTACTGTCGCCCTCCTCACCAACATGAATGCGTCTCCAGGGCTAGATTTAGAGGGGGGAAAATAATGATAAACAATATTGTGTTTCTCGTAATAAACTGAGCTGACTGAAACACGTTGGGAGAGGAGGACTTGAGGAATGCTTTTAGAGGCAGTAGTTGAGTGCAGACAGCGTTAACAAGAAAAGTTTGTTGGTGGTGTTTGTGGAGCAGTAAGTTTAGATTAAAGAACCTAGGGACTTAAGCTACAGCTCTGGTATAGACAGACAGAGACAGACATAGTTACAGTTACGGCGCTGTAACTAGCCAACAACTTAAAGGACCAGGGAAGCCATTTGAATGTTTCTCTAGTTATGGATTCATTCACCCTGACGTCAGTGAGGTGAATAACAGAACAAGGTGATGTCTTAGAGAATCTGACTTGTTGTTGTTCTTCTTCTTGCTTCTGTTTCTTCCCCCCCTCCTCCTCCTCCTGCTTCTCCTCCTCCTCCTCCTCCTCCTCCTGCTTCTTCTTCTCTTCCTCCTGCTTCTTCTTCTTCTCCTCCTCCTCCTCCTCCTCCTGCTGCTGCTGCTTCTTCTCCTCCTCTTCCTCCTGCTGCTTCTTCTCCTCCTCCTGCTTCGTCTTCTTCTCCTCATGCTTCTTCTTCTTCGCCTCCTACTTCTTCTTTCTCATCCTGCTTTTCTCCTCTCCTCCTCCTGCTTCATATTCTTCTTCTCCTCCTCCTCCTCCACCCCCCCCCAAAAAAAAATAAAAAAATAAATAAATAAATAAATAAATACAATAAAATAAAAATAAATAAATAAATAAATAAGTAAAACTAGTAAATATAATAAATAAATAAAACTTGACTCAACTCAACTATCCATTAACCACACAAACAAATCACCCCTAAGCAATCCTACCACACTATAAATCAACGTAACCAACCTCCATACCTCCCCCCCCAAAAAACAAAAAACAAAAACAAAAAAGCATTCTAATCTCCGTTCACAATTTGACAAAAAAGCTCAAATCTGTCTCCTGCTATCACTAAAAACTCTCCTACGATACGCTCATCCTTCCTTACTACGAATACTTTGACATTTCAAACTCAAAGATTCAAAACTCTTCCTCCAACTCGCTCCGTTCCTCTTTGACATAGCTCTAAGACTTTACCTACACCTTTCTCCAAACAACTCTACAACTAACTACATTCCGTTTTCCCCTTCCTTGTCTTTTTTGAGTGAGTGGTGCCCATGCGTCCGCCCACCTGCGCTTCTCTGCTTGCGTCGTCGCAGTGGCGGGACGGTTCTTCCTCCGCTTCACCAACACAGCCTGAGCTCTTGACGACAAGCAGACCACCCACGCTTGGCCCGTTGCCAGCCCGATCCTACTCCCGCCCCCTCTCTGCCTCGTCCTGGTTGTGTGTTGCAGCACCACCCACCCATTTAGGCACATCCCCTACCCCTTCATGCAAGCGGTGTTTAAGCCACTGCACCTTTCCTCTCCTGAAATTCACTTCAATCCTCCCTTTATCCTTCCCCTGAACCTCCTCCCCCCTGTCACTAGCCTTTATGTTAAGTTAAGTTTCCCTCTTATTTGTCCCTAAGAAATACGTTACTTTCGTTCAGTGAGTCGACACAACCTTCCGGGTATAAGAGTGTTTCTGGGAAGACATATTAACAGAGGTTTATCAGGGTTACGGCTGCTGGTGGACTGAGAGAATTAAGCGTGGCTGTTGCAAACCTTCTCGCCCACTAACTGTCTCCCTCCCCTGCCTGGTGACCCTCCCACGACACCACCCTATATAATATCTACACAAGTGACACCCCGCCTCCCCCTAGAATAGATAACGAAGATATTATGTATGCAGACGACATCACTCAAATAACAACACATCAAGGAAAATCGCGAGCGTTACAGGCCGACAACACCAGGCGGGAATTAGAAAGGGTAAATAATTACGAAAAACAATGGAAAATCCAAACCAGTCTCCCAAAATTCACAGTGATACCCTTATGCAGAAGGAAAACCCATCCATTAGTAACCAATAATGCCCAGATAGAATACAAAAGCAGAAGGACCCTCCTGGGCCTACATATATCCACGACAGGTTACTCCCACCATGTCCACAGCAGGAAGGAAAAAGCAAGAAGAGAGCTGAGAAAACTATACCGCTTTAAAGCGCTTCCTGAGAAAATAAAAATCCGCCTGGTGACATCATTTATCACATCGATATTAACTTACCCAGCAATACCTCTTCATATTATGAGCACCATTCAAGTATTAAAACTACAGGTGGTCCAAAATGAAGCCCTAAGATTCGTCACAGGTGAAAGATACCCCTTCACCAGAACCACAGCCGAGATACATAGAGACCTGAGAATGAAACCCATCAACCAGTTGTACACCTGGCAAAAGATAGAACGATCAGAGCAAGAACTCCTTTGAAGACTCCCACCAGATAACGACAACAACCATACATGGTTCCCAAAATGTTGCCAAATCTCAAAAGGTCCGTTACCACCCCCGATCTACACGGCCAGGCAATAGACAACCTCCCTAGACCAACATCCACCAGTAGGGTCGGCGGAATATGAAATAAGGCCCTTAAAACACCCATGTATGGGACAGGGTAGGCTGTCTAGTGCCTGTACCGACAGACAATAAATAATCCATGACACAACCCTAACACACTATTAGCTTAGCTAGGAGGTCAGCTCACCCTCTCTTACCTCCTCCTGAATTTCTTCATTTTCCGAACTATAACTTCCTTCCCCCACCCCTAATATTCCTTCACCCCTCCTCTCTCTCTCTCTCTCTCTCTCTCTCTCTTTAAGAAAATAAAGTTCACCCTACAGCTGTGATCAGGTAGAGAATAGTGCGCCTGTAGCTCATCACCTGCTGGGAACATGTGCGTCTCCGAGGGATGAAAGGAACAGTCATCTTCCGGTGCTTAAACCTTATTCCTGGATCAATGACTCAGAAAATTGCAGTCTCTAAATACTGAAAGAGGGAGGGAGTGCAAGGGACGGAGTGTGGAGGCGTGTGGAAGATGTGTGGAAGGTGTGTGGAGGCGTGTGGAGGCGTGTACGGGCGTGGAAGGTGTGTGGAAGCATGTGGAGGGTGTATAGAAGCATGTGGGGGGCGTATATAAACGTGTGGAGGAGTGTGGAAGGTGTTTACGCGTGTAGAGGGTTTGTGGAGTGTGTGTGGAGGCGTGTGGGGGCATGTGCGGGGGTGTGTGGAGGCGTGTGAAGGGTATGCGGAGGCGTGTGTGGACGGGTGGGAGGCGTATGGACGGAACCGCTGGGTCCTTCCTCTGTCGGCCCAGGAAAATATTTTTTTAAAAGGCATTGAAAAAAAATGTTGACTACATGAATATTTTAGTCATAGGATTCAACTATTTCTCGGTGTGGGTGGGTCTGGATGGTTGTGGGTGTAGGTGGGTGGTTGTGGACGTAAGTGGGTGTGGGTAAGTGATTGTGAGTGGTTGTAGATGTGGGTGGGTGGGTTGGTGGGTGGGTGATTTAGGGTATGAGTGGATAGTTGTGGATATGGGTGGATGATTTAAAGTTTGGGTGGATGGTTGTAGGTGGATGATAATTGGTGGCTTTGGGTACGGGTGAATATATGATCTCGTTGTGTTTATTTAGGGTGGTTGTGGTCAAGGGTGGGGGAGGGTGGCGAAGACTGTCTAGTAGAATGGGCGGTTGTGGGCGGTTGTGGATTCTGTTTGGTTGTTGTGAGTGGAGTGGTGGAGGGCATCAAAAAGTGGTGGGACTTGGTAACATCGTGAGGTCCACAAATAGGGTACCACCCAAACGCCAGCAAGTCCTTCCTCATCGTGAAGCCAGAACATTATGAACGGGCAATGGAGGTTTTTGGCGGAAGTGAGGTCAAAATAACTAAGGACGGCCAAAGACATCAAGGCGCAGTAATTGGCACTACGGACTTCAAGACCGAGTACGTAGCGGGAAAGGTGAATGAGTGGGTTAGTGAAATGCAAGCTCTGTCTGAGATTGCTAACACAGAGCCATATGCGGCCTTTGCTGCATTCACCCATGGAGTCAAGCATCGTTGGAACTACCTGATGCATACTAGCCCTGATATCGGACTCCTCCTCCACCCTCTGGAAGAAGCTATCAGTGTCAAGTTCATTCCCAAATTTGTGAAACACCCTGACTTAACCCCAGCAGAAAGAGCACTTCTTGCACTTCCACCAAGACTGGGAGGGATGGGACTAACAAATCCAGAGGAGATTGCTGCCACTGAACATCAAAATTCACTTAAGCTCACGGCAGCCCTCACGGACCACATAATAGCCCAGAATGCAACAGGGGAAGTGGATACCAGTGAAATAAGTAACATTCGTAGGTCCATTACGACAGATCGACAGCACTGCCAAAATGATAAGATGCAGCAACTATTGCTGCAGGTACCAGAAAATTTGACAAAAAAAGTAGCTATAGCGCAGGAGGTGGGCGCCTCGAACTGGTTAACTACGTTACCGATAAAGGCAATTGGTTTCAGTCTTAATAAACAAGAATTTACAGATGCCATTGCTCTAAGGTACGGTCGGCCAGTAGAAGGTTTGCCCTTCCAATGAGTGTGTGGCTCTTCCTATGATGGCGATAACGCCATAGTGTGCAAGAAGGGGGGCTTCATATGCATGAGGCATGACGAGGTAAGGGATCTCACAGCAAATATGTTGAAGGAAATCTGCCGGGATGTCATGGTAGAACCGACCCTCCTTCCATTGGATGGTGAGATCTTCCAACACAGGACTTCAAACACATCTAACGAAGCCGGTGTGGACGTCAGTGCTCGAGGATTCTGGACGCGGGGACAGCGAGCTTTCTTCGACATCAGGATTTTTGATCCCATGGCCGCATGTCACCGTAACCTAGCTCTCGATGCTGCACATAGGAGGAACGAGAACGACAAGAGAAGGGCATATGGGGAGAATTCAAAACGTTGATCAAGGCAGCTTCACTCCTCTAGTGTTCACAACCTCTGGTGGGATGCGACCAAGTGCAAGATGTTTCTACGCCAGACTCGCGGAGTTTATCTCCGAACAGAAGCAGCAGCCCAGAAGTTATGTTACAGCCTGGATGAGATGTCGACTGTCTTTCTCTCTCCTTTGGTCGGCTTTGCTCTGCCTCAGGGGAACGAGAGCTTCTGCCCCAACTCCGACAACTGCTGCAGATATTGTCTATGAGGCTACAGTCACTGAATGCCGCATAGATCTGCGGCTCAACTAATTTAATACAGATAGGATAGCTACTTATGTATTAGGATATTTAATATTAAGGTAATTAAATGGTGGCGAAGGTGTGACTATTGGGGGAAAAATGGAGGCCACGTTTCAATTAAAAAAAAATATATATAAAAAAGTAGTAGTAGTAGTAGTAGTATTAAGTGGTATTAGTGTATCGTCAGAGAGCTGCATCCACTCCCAGGACTGTGCAGGGGACCAGAGGAAGCCAGTCAACCATTTCCTTCCTTCCTTCCTTCCTTACCCTGAACCCAGGGAATGGGACAGAAGATGAATAATGGAGTCCAAATATAATTAATGGTGAGCTACAGAGGAAGGGAGAAGGCATAGGGAGTGGTGAGAGGGGGATGATGGACGAGAGTCAAGGTGCTTCTCCAATCTTGTCTCCGTCTCACCCACTCGACACCTTGGAAATTCTGTTCGTCACTCGCATTCATACCTTGGCACCTCCTATATACGCTGTGTAATTTATGGTGTAAAGGGTGGCCGCCGCTTCTACTCCCGTGTTAACTGGCCGCTTCTACTCCCGTGTTAACTGGTCGCTTCTACTCCCGTGTTAACTGGTCGCTTCTACTCCCGTGTTAACTGGCCGCTTCTACTCCCGTGTTAACTGGCGCTTCTACCCCGTGTTAACTGGCCGCTTTACTCCCGTGTTAACTGGCCGCTTCTACTCCCGTGTTAACTGGCGATTCTACTCCCGTGTTAACTGGCCGCGCTCCCGTTAACTGGCCGCTTCTACTCCCGTGTTAACTGGTCGCTTCTACTCCCGTGTTAACTGGCCGCTTCTACTCCCGTGTTAACTGGCCGCTTCTACTCCCGTGTTAACTGGTCGCTTCTACTCCCGTGTTAATTCCTCAAGGACACATTACAGTTTAGCTCATCCAATAGATATCCAACAACATGCATAAAATATTCCTTTAATTTTCTCAATAACAGAATTGCAAAAAAAAATATACACGCCTATACACGCCCTTCACAAGCCTCCACACACCCCTACGCACCTTCCAACGCCCCTACACACCCTCCACACGCCGCTACACACCCTCAATTCACCAAATTTTTAGGGGAGCCAGTTTATCTGGACTCTCGCTTTAAAGGGACAGAGTTAGAAACCTACTCCCCTTTTTTGACATCCAGTGAGATGTTTACCTGAGACGGATATAACAGATGGAGGTATCCCCCCCCCAACAACAGTATAGTGACGGCCTGTGTTATGGAACTGGTACACTGCCTCCCTCCCACTCCTCTCTCTCTCTATTCTCTTTATTACTGTAGTGTGTGTGTGTGTGTGTGTGTGTGTGTGTGTGTGTGTCACTGTTTTACGTGTCTGGATGTATGTGTGCGCGCTAATTTTCTAATCATCATTAATACAAACTATATAATCTACGAGACTCTGTTCCTTAAATAACTCCACTTACCCTTCTTCCACTTACTTATTTCTATCATTAATTCAATACTTCTATGGACAACTCGAAAGAGAACATGAAAATTAACCAAAAGTATATATATGTATGTATTTCTTACCACTAGGAGCCTCAGTACAAGACTCTTATATTCATCATCAATATCATCCAGTTAAGAGAAAAGTGAAGAGGCGATGAGGTGACTTACCTGGCGGGATGATCACTAGCAGGAGGAGGAAGAGCGGCATCAATAGTGTCGTCGCCTGCACCACGCTTCCTCCACACATCCTGCACGGGGTAGAGAGGAGAAGGGACAGTTGCCACTTATCCCCAACGATATCACATACACTACAAATTAACTTAGGGACTTTTTTATACATGCAGTGAATTAATATGTAATAAAAACATTACATCAATAGAACGTGATAGTATTTTATTATGATGTATAAAATGGAATTAGTTAATTTTACCGCCACACCTACCCGTTAAGTACTGTACTGCGGGAAGATGTTGTTTAATAATACGGGCGTTAGTATCGTCACTCACACTGCACTCTTGGTACCGTCACTTACACTACCGTCTTGGCACCGTCACTCACCACTGCAGTCTTAGTATCGTCACTCACTCCACGATTAAAGAAGTCTAGCGTTACCAGATCCGCCAAGACATAACCCCAAGTGTCTCTTCAACGTGATCTTTCTGCCACGTTAAAAGTGATATCAACGTCAGGGAATACAGCAGGTCACACACACACACACACACACACACACAGGTATGTACGCCCTTCACACACCCTCTACCTCCTCCCGTGGCAACACAACACCAGTTACAATACTTAGATGAATACAGTATAGATGTATGAGTGTTGAGTGGTAGATGTATGAGTGTTGAGTGGTAGATGTATGAGTGTTGAGTGGTAGATGTATGAGTGTTGAGTGGTAGATGTATGAGTGTTGAGTGGTAGATGTATGAGTGTTGAGGGATGAGTATTGAGTCATCCCCTGAGGTGCCCCCCGTGCCCTCACCATCGATCCTGTAGCTGTAAACAAAACCCTAAAGCCCCAACACCGAATAAAACCTTTGTAACTCAACGGTTATAAAACTTTTGTTGTCTTTTCCGCCTCACTAAATCCCCCCCACCGCCTCTAAACCTCCATCCCGCAGCTGGATACTAGATCTTTGTCCTCGTCAGTAGTAATATGTAGAGTGATCCATCAGGTGTACGGTAGGATCTATTCTGAATGTTTAAAGGGAAGATATTAAAGCTGCCTTAATGATCTTAGAAATGTGCCGCCGTGGTCGAGTGGATGCGGTACTAGCGTACTTGTCTGGGGTTCACTGGTTCGCTCCAGATGCAACCCAAGTCGATCTAGGTGTGGATGGGTCTGTAGCTCTACAGTTTGGAAAGTAAAGTTGGTCGAATACGGTTATAACTACAGTGACCACTTGAGTACCGACAACATGAGGCGTCTTTCGTAGCGGCTGAAGCATTTGCTTCACCTGGCCAACGTTAACATTGCCTCATCCCGCACAGACCTGCAGTAGCCGCCTGGAGGCAAACATTAGTGGTGATAAAATACCATCGGCGACTCACTTGCTGAAATTTTGTTTTGTGGTAGAGGAACACCTTTAATCTACGGTAGGCTGTAGGTGGTATTGAGGGGGGGGGGGCTGTGTTACTTTATTATCATGGGAGCCTCACACCTGTACACCCTAACGCGCCACTAAGTCAGTCAAGTGTGTAGCGTTGTATAGCGGCGTATAGCTTTCCATAACTCTACTGAAGCTCTGGCTATGCTTTGGTGAACCCTTGTAATATCCTCACGACCCACTCGCCCTCCCGTTCATATGTGGCTTAATAACATCAAGGTAGGTGTAATAAAATCATTGAAGAGGAACGAGAGATCCTACATAGGATTTCTGATGAACATTTTTTTTTCAATTTAGTCTTAACACGAACGTTCATATCGCTGTACACGTCACGAATTACACTATAATCGTTTCAATTATTTTCGCATCAAAAACAAGGCAAAACTGAATAATTTTAATTCACATAACGTTCTTTGAGGAAACCCGACTCTCTTAAAGACAGTAGCAGGCCATCTATGTCATGCTTCCGGCTCGTGTAGAGATTCCATCCGGCCTACCCTTACCTTGGTCAGATGGCGCTTAATTTTCCTCAAATGAATCCAGAGAACTTACGCAAAATTAGATGACTTAGTTGGGAAAAGATCCTGAAATGCCTCTGAGCCGAGTGTGAGGCTGCAAGGTAAAGGATAGCTTTTATCCTAAATGTGTTCTGATGTAAAACCTTTCGAGATTAAACTTGAAATTGTCATCAAACAGCAGATGCAGCAAACTTGTGCCTAACTCCTCCCTAGTTGCAAGTGTTCCAGCAGATGAGACCAGCACGTCCTTACCTCAGGCAGATTTACTTATCCTTTAAACGAGACTCAAAGAGAATTTAGGAATCGGTTTTGAAAGTGAAACAGTTTTGCCAGAATATAACGTGAACAACAACAATATTGACAGGGGTGAACTTCTCGAGTACTGGAGCTCTCTGGGAGGACTTGTACAAACACTCACATATTCCTTAGTTCCAAGAATAATTGAAGTTGAATTAAATGAAGCACCAGAAATTTATCAGTTGAATCTGAACGACTTACAAATCGACGATGCACTCGAACATGTCTTTGATGCCAGCGATCTGATCAAACGTCACGCACGCCTAGCCCTCCTGACTCAACCTTCACTTATTTCGGAGAACTTGTTGCTGGCATCACATGACTGCAGTTTTAGGGGAGACGTATACCTGTGCCTAGACCTTCACCACGATGAGACCAATGAACACTGCAGAACTGTGAGTTTTACTTCTAGGATAGTGATAGCGAGGCTGTTTACATGAACACAAACTTTCACTGCATATATATACAGCGTAATTTTACTGGTGATATCACTGGCATTAATCATTGTAGAAATATTCACTGCAGTCCAGGTCGTGTTAAAAGTGCGAGGATTTAAACTGCTCACAATGTTTTGAAGCTACATTCTACCGTAACTGTCGTGTCTACCTCATCACAGAAAACGACAGCAATTGAAGACACCTTAGAAGAAAACCCTAAATTGTATCACAGTGCACACGAAGCTCCCTCCATAACCTACCACTATTGTCTGGATATAAAAATGTCAACACACGTGTTGTTTGCAGTAACACTAACTACCCGGAGGAGCAGCTGTACTGTACTGAACATCAACAAGAACAAGACGTTGTAAAAACAAAGAAGTGAATAAATGTTGTATGACTCCGTCACCAGTATTGCGCTCACCAACTTTTTGCAGTTCTCAAATATTAATTACATATTCATTAAAAGACTGAACTCGTATTTTATCTTCTACTTTGGACGGACCATGTTACCCGCATGGGCGACAGTAGACCTTACAGTCACACACACATACTTCATCCTTGACCACCGAAGGATCAAGACGTACCTGGCGCTGCTCTGGCAGCAGCCAGGTCAACTGTCATGTTGGCCCATACCAACTCCCTCCCCTGAACCTTCCTCCCCACCGGAATATCAACAAGTTCTCGCCAGAAGTTACTATTTCATTTAGTTCCTTTTTCACGTTCCTTGTTTCCTTACGCTTTCCCCCCCCCCCCCCCTCCTCTCCCATCATTTCCCATCCCCATCATTCCCCTTTCCTTATTCACTCGTTACCTCAGAGGATTGGGAGAGGAGGGAGAGGTAATGAGGACGGAGGAGGAGAAGGATGATGGAAGCGAGAGGGTGATGAGAGGGGAAAGGTGTGAGGGACGGAAGGTGAGGAAGGAAGGGGGGGTGGAAAGGTAAAAATAGAATACAAAATAAAGCAGGAGTCAACGATGTAAGTGGGGGGGGGGGTTGATGGGAGGGTATACACTTAACAGGTACAGGGTAGTAGAGAGCAGGAGGTGGAGTGTACATATTTTAATGAGGGAGGGAGGGAGAGGAAAGAGAGGAGAGAGGGGGAGGAGAGGGAGAGAGAGAAGAGAGAGGAGGGGAGAGAGGGAGAGAGAGAGAGACAGAGAGGAAAGAAAGTTCCAGGAAAGGAAAGGATTGGCAGTGTGAAGGGGGTGGGAGGAGGTAACAACCGAAGAGGAGGGGGCAGGGAAGAGGGGGGAGGGGAGAGGAGGAAGACAGAAACAAGAAGGAAATAACTAAGATAATTAAGAGGGAGAAGATGCTGACTGAAGAGGTGAGGGAGACATTCATGGGGAGAAAGTGGCGGGGAGTAGGGGAGGAGTAGGGGTGAGGTGTGCTGGGTGAGAGGGAGGAGGAGGGGTGAGGTGTGCTGGGTGAGAGGGAGGAGGAGGTGGGGTGTGCTGGGTGAGAGGGAGGAGGAGGGTGAGGTGAGGTGTGCTGGGTGAGAGGGAGGAGGAGGGGTGAGAGCTGTGATCTGAGAAAATGGAAGCCTGGGAGAGGACGTGAAAACTGGCCTTAGGATACTAAAGGCTAACACCTCCTTGTGAGTAACACCTTGTGAGTAACACCTCCTTGTGAGTAACACCTCCATGTAACACTCCTCGAGTAACACCTCTTTGTGAGTAACACCTCCTTGTGAGTAACACCTCCATGTAACACCTCCTTGTGAGTAACACCTCCATGTAACACCTTGTGAGTAACACTGTAACACCTCCTTGTGAGTAACACCTCCATGTAACACCTTGTGAAACACCTCCATGTAACACCTTGTGAGTAACACCTCCTTGTGAGTAACACCTCCATGTAACACCTCCTTGTGAGTAACACCTCCATGTAACACCTTGTGAGTAACACCTCCATGTAACACCTCCTTGTAGTAACACCTCCATGTAACACCTTGTGAGTAACCCTCCATGTAACACCTTGTGAGTAACACCTCCAGTAACACCTCCATGTAACACCTCCTTGTGAACACCTCCATGTAACACCTTGTGAGTAACACCTCCATGTAACACCTCCTTGTGAGTAACCTCCATGTAACACCTTGTAGTAACACCTCCTTGTAACACCTCCATGTAACACCTCCTTGTAACACCTCCATGTAACACCTCCTTAGTAACACCTCCTTGTGAGTAACACCTCCTTGTGAGTAACACCTCCATGTAACACCTCCTCGTGAGTAACACCTCCTTGTGAGTAACACCTCCATGTAATACCTTGTGAGTAACACCTCCATGTAACACCTCCTCGTGAGTAACACCTCCTTGTGAGTAACACCTCCATGTAATACCTTGTGAGTAACACCTCCATGTAACACCTCCTCGTGAGTAACACCTCCTGTAACACCTCCATGTAACACCTCCTCGTGAGTATCACCTCCATGTAACACCTCCTCGTGAGTAACACCTCCTGTAACACCTCCATGTAACACCTCCTCGTGAGTAACACCTCCATGTAACACCTCCTTGTGAATAACACCTCCATATAATGTGAGTAACAATTTAATGTTAATAACAGTTTGGTGAGTAACACGTTAACATGAGTCGCAGCCTTGAGCCACGGGAGGAGCAGCACTCATATAGTAGACCTCACTGTGGCCACATACTGCCCTGCACACCTCTGAACAGTTTACTTATAATAATCCTGTTCTCATTACCTATCTGTTATATAGACTGTATAATATATTCCGTGCGTGTGTCGTTATGTTCTTTATGCATCTCCAGAGTTTTGAAGATAGAGTCGACATGTGGTTAAGGACAGTCTATAGGTGGTTAAGGACAGTCTATAGGTGGTTAAGGACAGTCTATAGGTGGTTAAGGACAGTCTATAGGTGGTTAAGGACAGTCTATAGGTGGTTAAGGACAGTCTATAGGTGGTTAAGGACAGTCTATGGGTGGTTAAGGACAGTCTATAGGTGGTTAAGGACAGTCTATAGGTGGTTAAGGACAGTCTATAGGTGGTTAAGGACAGTCTATAGGTGGTTAAGGACAGTCTATAGGTGGTTAAGGACAGTCTATAGGTGGTTAAGGACAGTCTATAGGTGGTTAAGGACAGTCTATGGGTGGTTAAGGACAGTCTATAGGTGGTTAAGGACAGTCTATAGGCGAGGGTCGTGCACTATCTTCCGTCACCTCCACTCGGGTAATGCATCTATAACAGACCCTAGTAATATACAGTACACAGGTTACCTTACAGCATTCTAGCTTATATTACCTAACCTACATTAATCATACTTTCGCCACATTTTATTTAACCTAACCTAACCCCTGCTGATAGCGATAGGTTTTTTTTTTTTTAAATCATCAAGTGGAAAGAATGTGAACAGGGAAGGGTAGAATAAGTTCAGGGCGCCACAAAGAACAAAAATAAAGACGCTGTGTGTTATGGAGAACAAGGGAAGATCAAGGAAACATTTAACCTTGGATCTGTATTTATAAAGCTTCACCGTGACAGCTCAACAGATATTCCCCAAGCATCGTCACTGTTGTTATATCATGTGTTTTGTTTACTGTGTGTGTGTGGGGGGGGGGGTGTTTGTTTACTCTGTGTGTGGGGAGAAGGGGTGTTTGTTACTCTGTGTGTGGGGGAGAAGTGTTTGTTTACTCTGTGTGTGGGGGGTGTTTGTTTACTCTGTGTGTGGGGGTGTTTGTTTACTCTGTGTGTGTGGGGGGGTGTTTGTTTTACTCTGAGGGGGGGAGGGGGGGAGCTTATCTCCCATCCCTCTCTACGTCAGTGTAAACATGCCGCCATACTTGATGATGAATAAACAGATAACGTCACCTGATATTTCCACAAGAGTGCACTTTCAGTACTCCTATACCTGTGGTCGTCCAATTTATAGGGAGGGTAGGGGAGGGTAGGGGAGGGAGGGAGAGAGGGAGGGGAGGGAGGGAGGGGAGGGTAGGGGTAGGGAGGGTAGGGTAGGGGAGGGGAGGGTAGGAGGGGAGGGGAGGGAGGGAGGGTAGGGGGAGGGAGGGAGGTAGGGGAGGGAGGGAGGGAAGGGAGGGGGGGAACCCGAACGTAGGAACTTTTGAGAATCAGATCTTCAGGTTAGTTTGGACACACCAAATAATTATTTTAACCAACTTTGTTCTACTTTATCCTCTGAGATCAGGAGCCATTTTATTTAACCATCACAAACGTCAACACCGCATAGTGACGGAAAAGAATCGGTAACAGAACACAACCACAAACTACCAGAAGGATACGAGAGGGAGGGAGAGAGGGAGGGAGGGAGGAAGAAAGGGGAGAGAGAAGGAGGAAGATGGGAGGGAAAAAAGGGAGGAAAGAAGGAAGGAGGAAGAGAGGGAGAGACGGAGGGGGAGAACACACTGGTGACCTCGCCTCTTTGGTAACAATGTTGACTCAGTAAACACCACCATTTTCTCACCTGTCTCCGTATATATGTTTTCATAATGAACCCAAAAATTAGAACAAGAAAAAGAACACATTTGTTCCTTTGTGTATTTATGAGTTTGTGATCACGATTGTTTGTTGCATATACGTGTGTGTGTGTGTGTGTGTGTAATAATAATAATAATAATAATTAACGGTTTATTGAAAGAGCTTGGCAGCCAGAAGGCTGAAAATATACAGTTACATATTTGGGGAATGGGTTACGAATTACAAATAATATACAAGTGACATAAGTGACACAAATAAGACATATAGTAACTTAGATGGGGATCAGCTCAAAATACAGTTCATTTCAACATAGTGACAGTGTAGGGAGCAGTGTTTACTGGGAGTGAATACACTGATTTATTACATGTTATTGATAATTTTTACAATGGTTGGGACTGGGCTGTTCTTATAGCGATCAGTTCGTGCACGTATGGGCTGGATGCGGTTGTGGTGTCGAACAGCAATTCTCGGACAGGGGATCTCAGGTGGTAGTAGGGGCCGGTGTCGAGGATGGTGTAGAAGCTTCTTACCAAATTTGCAGATGAGGCCGTGGTGATGGTCAGTGAGAGTCGAAAGGGTCAGTGTGTTGAGCGCTTCTTGATATGTGGAGTAGGAAGGGGAGAGAATAATCTTGCATGCCCTCTTTTGCACTTTTTCTAGGTGTTTACGTTGTGTGTGTGTGTGTGTGTGTGTGTGTGTGTGTGTGTGTGTGTGTGTAGGGTGATGTAACGCGTCAAGTGGGACAGCATTATGTTAGTGTTAAGGTGCATGCACTGCTTGCTTCCCCTCGCTTTCAGCTACTGCAGCTGGCTAGCCCTCGTGGTGATGAAGAAGTCTTTCCCTGCCAGTACACAGCCTCTTCACCATCAAGACTCCTGCTGTGACTCCCTGTGGCAGCACGTGGTAGCTGGGTGTCTCTTGGGTCCAGGCTAGACCAGCAGAGGATCTCGGAGCAGCAGTAGGCCCCAGAGGGATAATACATATGCCCACTGGCATGTGGACACGTCCTGGAGTAAACCCCAAACGAAAAATCTGCAGTGGAGCCCCGCATAAGGCAAACATGCTTACAGAGCTCCAGTAAGACCCCAAATGCGGTAGAGACGGAAGAGGTGACCAACATGGGAACCCAACGACTACACCGGCAGATGAAAGCAGTACATGATGGACAGGCTACTAAGGCAAAACCCAACAAACTGGGCTATCGGCAGTCCATTGCAACTCTCCCTCTCCTCAGTGGTTGCAACTAACTGCTTCACCACATATCAAGTCACGAGCAGCCATCATTCAGCTCATCATACCTCTCATCATCATCAAAACCCCTATACCCCCAAGAGTCCTATGGCAACAGACGAGTGGCGACGGGGACAGGCAGAGATGACTGCTGGAACTCTCTAGTCACAACTCTGCACATGGGAGGCACAGATAAGGTCGTTTATGCACTGGGATCTAGACAGCAGTTCAATCCGGTCCTGTCTGTGCGACTTAGCAGCCCGTCCCAGGAGCCACTCTCCTTACAACACATGGAGGGGGCGGCTAGAAAAGGTACCCTAAACATAGCCTGCCTAAAGAAACAACCTGACTGGGCAACCGCACATCCACTCATCCGACGGTAACTCCCTAATTAAAGACGAAGAAGGCCTCCTTCAGCACTGCTCAACCGAAACACCGATGTGGATGTCCTGACCACCCAGCAGGTGCACTCAGCATCCAGAACTGACCCACCTCAGCTATCTTCATCCTTGGATGAGGTAGCTACTGCCATTAAGCAGATGAAAAATAACAAAGCAACAGGGCCTGGTGGAATCCCAGCCGAGGTGTATAAAGCAGGAGGACCTCTGCTTACCAGCCGTCTCCACTCTCTCCTGGAGAATATATGGGAAAGGGAGGAAATCCCCCAAGCTTTTAAAGATGCCTCCATTGTCAATATTTATAAGAACAGGGGAGACCGGTCAGACTGTGGCAACTACCGCAGGATCTCACTGCTGTCCGTAGCTGGCAAGATTACCTCTTGAGTCCTCGTAAACAGACTTCTTGCTGAGGCGGAAAACTTCCTCCCAGAATCTCAATGTGGCTTGAGACCATCACATGGCACCACTGACATGTTCTTTGCTGCCCGCCAGATAGAGAAAAACTGCAGAGAACAGCGTTGTGACATGTACATGGCCTTCATTGACCTTCGACTTGGTCAACAGGGAAGCCCTCTGGCGGACCCCCAATTGCTTAGGCAACCCACCCAAATTCATTGCCTTTGTGAGGCAACTCCACGATGGCATGAACGGCAGTGTCCTACGCAATGGTACAATGGTACATAGTCTGTGTTCTTCCCCATCTAAACGGGGGTAAAACAAGGGTGTGTACTGGCACCAACTCTCTTTTCCATTTTCTTGGCTGCCTTCCTTACTCGTACCAGTGCCAATTTAGCCGGCGGTATGGACATTCAGGAACGGATGAAGGGATTTTTCAATATAAGACGACTCCAGGTAGGAACAAAGGTGTCGGCCGTTTCCATCACTGAACTTCAGTATGCACACGACCTCACCCTCGTCGTTCATACTGAACGCGACCTATGGTAGATGATAAACACCTACGCAGTTGCGTATGCACACTTCAGCCGTGATGTGAATGTACGTAAGACTCAGATTCTCTTTCAGCCTGCCCCTGGTTCAGTCACCCCTCCACCATCCATCCAGCTTAGCGGTACTACCCTATCTAATGTTACCCACTTTCGGTATCTCGGCTCCCACCTGTCCACCACCGCGGACATCGATGAAGAGATTCAACATCGGATCAGTCTGCATCTCAAGCCTTTGGTAGACTCCGTACCCGTGTCTTCAGCTGTAGGGAACTGAAATTAGATACAAAGTTGCACGTATATAGAACAGTGGTCCTCCCCACCCTTCTGTATGGCAGCGAGACATGGGTCACATACAGGAGGCACCTCAAGGCACTTGAAAACTTTCACCAACATAGTCTTACGTTCCATCCTCAAGAGTTCGTTGGGAAGATAAGAGAACAAGTGCCAATATTCTCGCTGACACCAACTGTAGGAGCATCGAGGCTACCAGTATCCATGAACAACTACGTTGGACTGGCCATGTTACCTGCATGGACGACAGTAGACTGCCAAAGCAGCTACTTTACAATCACCTAACGAATAGTAAACGTAACGCTGGCGGACAACGGAAAAGGTATAAGGACAGTCTTAAGACAAACCTGAAAGAGTGCCAAATCGAATCCCTCACTTGGGAGACGATTACTCCACACCGTAATGCTTGGAGGAGCACCACACGAGAAGGAATCAATACTTTCGAGTTAGCTCAACTGCATAATAAGCCAGACAAAGGCCAGCGCCGCCGCCGCCCCTCCCACACTAGATGTAACCCTCCACACGTGCAACATCTGTGGACGGCGCTGCCGATCCCGTATCGGCCTCTCTAGTTACTTCAGAGTTCACTAACAAAGGTGACATCCTTAATAACTCATATCACTGTGTCATAGCTGAATGATCGCCATACTCGATTCCGAGTGACATGCAAAGTAGTAGTATGAGTGTAAAATAATAAACTCAAGAGTAAGTCATTATAACATTGATCCACGGGAAACTAGACGTTTAAAAATCAAATTAACATTACCAAGAGATTTAATCATAGCAGGTAGAGGGAGGCTAGTGGCCAGGAAGCGAGAGATATACATGTACACACCTGGGACTATGGGTGGAGGAGGCCAAGGGAGGTGTGTCGGTGGTGAGGGCCCTGGAGGTCCACACGCTTCACTCCACTACTGCAGTCTGTTGAAGAGAGAGAAAGAAAAAAATAATTACTCTCATCTATTTTTGAGAATAGTGAAACATTGATTACCTGTGTCTACCTGCTGAGTCCACGTGTGTCTACCTGCTGAGTCCACGTGTGTCTACCTGCCAAGGCCACGTGTGTCTACCTGCCAAGGCCACGTGTGTCTACCTGCTGAGTCCACGTGTGTCTACCTGCTGAGTCCACGTGTGTCTACCTGCTGAGTCCACGTGTGTCTACCTGCTGAGTCCACGTGTGTCTACCATTCACCAGCTGCCCTTTCGTGTGCTAAAAAAAAACCGAACAATAGCACATGCTATTCTATCTACAGCATACACTGTAAGTGTTCGAGTCGCCGGCAGTTCCCGGATGTTATCATGAACGCTTCAGATAAAATTCCTTAGAGTTGAGCAACATTGATCTGCGTGAGAGTATTAAGATATTATGGTCATGTGAAAAGGGAACAACACATTCCTGTAAAAATCTCTCTTCTCTTCACGTTTCAAGGTTTTTTTTTTTACCATCTTTATTTTATGTTTTACGTGTGTGTGTTTAGTTTTCTGGCTATTGAGGTTAAATGCCTTGAACCGCCAGAACTCCTGATATATAGAAGCTGTGTGTTGTGTTAGGTTAGGTTAGGTTATGTTAGAGTTCCCTAAGTCATTAAAACTTCCCTCAACAGTATTATCATTAAGGGCGCGTCTACAACATGTATGTAATTCCTCGCGGATCAATATTCCCACTTTCCGATAACTCTGCAATACTGACGAAGCGGTGGTCGATAGTTGTTGGAACTCCAGGCACTCCGGGTTTTACCTACAACAAATTCAGGGGATATGGAAGCCTTAGATTATATCACCAAAAGCTAGACTAGTCAGTAGGGTTCATTTATGAGGCTGTCTGTGTCGATCCTGCTGTGGACGAGACCTTGACGTTATATGGGAAGTGAAGGGTTGAGTATGGTGCCTCCCTGGGCTGTATCCGCACCGCCTCTAACCTCCAGGTAAATAGGATCCACTTTCTACACGTTCACTTTTTTTTTTAGGTTTGGTTAATATTTATAACCCTGCTCGTGCTTACAACGTCCATGAAGAAACTTTTTTGCTTTTAGTAAGAGCGTTGACAGGATCTGCCAGCCTAATGTATACAACAGCTGGCTCGCACTTCTCCAGCTGTGTGAGGTAAAGTAAGTTTATTTTGTAAGTGGTGAAGCTCGTCTGCTGCAGTGTTGTTGATACCATCATCTCCGTCTTGAAGTTGGTCCAAGCTCCCATCTGTATCAGTGTTCTGTCCATGTATGGTGTTAGTGTGTTGTAGCAGCATACAGTATTATGTCAGTGTAGGGCGTCAGTGTACTCTACCACAATTAGCTACATTATGTACCTAATGCGACAGCGTATTCTACTTCATCAGTGTACTATACTGTGTCTTTGTACTCTTATTTTGTCAGTGTACAACACTGTAAGTGTACTCTGTATTGTTTGTGTACTGTATGTCAATGCTGTTTTTTTTCCCGTCAATGTACTGTACTTGTCAGTGAGTTGTACTGTGCTGGACTGTGTTAGTGCACCGTAGTGTGTTAGTGTACAATACTTGTCTGTGAATAGTTCAATTATATACTGTACAGTAATGTGTCAGTATACTGGGTCAGTGTACAACACAAAGTATCGTCAGTGTAGGCTGTAGCAGTATCATTAAGAGTTTAGTGACCACTGGGAGATAATGAGGCCCCGACATTACCTTTCACGTCAGGTAGGCAGGTTCCGTTTTACTTCTACACTACTGAACATTTAAAGCTGAGGCCTCCTACCTTCTTCATTACAATTATTAGAGTTACACCGAGAAAACTTAATGAACATTTGTTTTCGTCACGACTTGTCGGACATCAAGAACAAAATCACAGTCAAAATCTTGTATGGAATAAACTTTTTAGATGGTAAGATATTTTTGGTCACATTTCTGTAATAGTCAAACTTCTAATCACCTGCTTCACTACCCAACCACCTCTACAACCACTACCAGACATATAGTCAAAGGGCCCATCACCCTCTCAAAGGTCAGAGCACCAACTTTGATCTACAGTAAGACCTTTAAGATTCTCAGCAGCTGCCGTATTGCTGCTGCTACCGTGATGTTACTTCTTGGCTTCTCAACCACCGTCTGTTTTCTTGTTTCAATTCATTCATAATTTAAGTTCGGTTCGGTTCGGTTCGGTGCGGTTCGGTGCGGTGCGGTGCGGTTCGGTGGGGTTCGGTGCGGTTCGGTTAGGTTAGGTTCAGACATTTCTTCCTGCGGCTGAATGAAGAATACCCCAGTGAAATAAGTGACTGTCTGGTGATGAACTGATTGAGTGAGTATAAGAGTGAAATAGATCGTTCATATATAATGTAAATATGTTGAGGTATTACACATTGCTATTGAGAAAGTTTGTAACAGATGATTTTTTTTAGTTATGTGGAAGACTCAGTTTAATGATGAGTTCTCGGTATTAAGGTTAATTAAAGCTATATCTCTCAAGTGTCTCTGGTAGCTATCCCCTGCTGTTTAATGTGTATGTGTATGTGTGTGTGTGTGTGTGTGTGTGTGTGTGTGTGTGTGTGTGTGTGTGTTTAATACTTGAAGAAGGAAAAGTGAATTGCAGTTTATGGTCATCGTTGCTTCCATTTCTTGACGATAAGTTTAACACCTACATTTTTCTTTCCTTTATCATTAACAGAAAAATTTTCAGTCTTCTTAAGTTTGATGGCAAAAATTTAATATTTTTATTTCACTTTACAACTTGTTTATAATTTTTTACGTGTCTTGTTACATTCACTATTCACGTCTTCCTGGTGCCTACTCTTCCAAACTTACATTTTTTTATTTTTCTTGTACCATTATTAATCACACTTAAATACTTCTACTTCACCTGTGCCCACCTGTCTTACGACACCATCTGTGAGAATATTATATTATCATGGCGGCACAGCCTTGACGTAGTCCTACTTCCAATGGTAGCCAGTCTCCCTCCTCCAGACACACTAACTTTAAAACTTCTGGCAGAGTTAAACATTATTATCCTATGGTTATATCTATTTTTATCACTTCCTGTGCTGGTTTTTGGTTTAATATCTCCTCCCCCCTCTCTACCAGCTGTATACCCGCCGTACCTCTCCCATACCTTCCACACTTTTCATCATCAAGTCATCCCGTTATGAGGCTTAATACGAATCCTCGGGCTCCGTGCCTCTCCCATTACTCCCGCTGCGTTGACTTTCAATCTCTAGATATTTCCTGCTGAAAAGTTTTCCTTTTACAGTATGTACACAGAACTTCCGTTAGGTTTTCTTATATATATATATATATAAATATATATATAAATATATATATATATATATATATATATATATATATATATATATATATATATATATATATATATATATATATTTTTACGAACCACGCCACCAATTGTCATGATCTACCTACCCAGCACCACGAGCAACGCCATCTAGGGACGAAACCCGAGTATGACTACTCTTAGTTACCACTCCGGGGTTTCCCTTCTCCATATCCTGGTTGTTGCGTCACCTCCTCAAAGTCTTCCTCGTCAGCTCCAGTTCGATGAGAGTTCAGTTCACTCTGGGAAGTGACCACAGGATCACCTATCCTGGAAACCTACGGCACAGTGACTACCTACCGTCTTCTACAATACTCAGCCTTGCTCGCCAGCCATCTCAGCTCCGCACTTAAGTATTTGTTATCTTATATTGCCTCCCACCTCCACCTTGCTTCACGATTGTTTTATGTTGTATTAATATGTATATACTGTTAATGTTTAGGTTAAGTATGGTTAAGGGTAATTTATAGGAAGCTGAATATTTTGTTAAGGAATTTATGGCACTTTATTATACGCAACGAAAACTCGCATCCTTTGTCTACCCTTTTATAGTCCGATTGTCCGGCTTTGCATGGGTTAGGTATATACTGTATAACCTGTCATCCCTGACACGGGTAACCACCTCCCACAATCACCGTGGTGATATCTCAGTCGAGGGAGAATTTTGCTTGTTGTCCCGACCACCCGGGGGTCCGTGGTCAATAGTAATACCGAGGTGCACAACCTTGGTACTCATGTAATATGGGTGTGAAGTTTCTAACTGCTTCCCTGGCGCTACAGCTGAATCATTACACAGACAGACAATCACGGATGGACACGTCCTTTTATTATTATAGAATACATATACTCTGTATATTCAGGACATAAAAAGATGGTTTCTGATGATATAAAACTATGTGAACAGCAAAATATACAAATATTGTCATATAATTAAACGAAAAAAAAGTGAAGATAACACAGACCGGTAATACAGCGGCCAGTTAACAAGGTCTACACGAGTGTTGTATCCGTGTGGCCAAACACATTCCGCTTATATGAACACGTCGGGCCCAAACCCGGATAAAAGAGGAAGGCCACCTTCAGGGTCGGCCAACCTCACATAAAATCTTGACCAAAAAATCCAAATGAATCTCGGATTTCACGGACGAGGTAACTTTGTGGGGAGCGGAGGTGAGGGCGGGCAGCAGGGGTGGTGAGTGAGGGCTGTAGCTACCTCTCCCCCCTCACTACCACCACGGAGACAAGTCCGTTATTTTAATATAAAATACAAGGTCATTTTAGATCCAAGACATGACGAGACAAAATAAAACTTACAACATAGGGTTTTTTTTAACACGAATAACCATTTTTCTAGAAACGATACAAATTCTAAACAAAATCTGTTTTTCTTTAAAAATTTACAATTATCTCATATTTTTATTCAAAATATGAGATGACAAAAAATCACTCAAGACCTGGAGCGTGTTGCCCTGGACGCATACCCTGCCTTTCTTCCCGCCTGTCAAAAAATGCGCCACTTTGCTGGAGATTTTCTCGCTCATTATGATGTCTTCAGAACATCTAACAGCCGGGATAAAAAAGATATGTAGAATAAATTAAAATAACGTATATACTTATTCCCCATTTCATGCCATAATAATTAGCCAACACTCATATCAAAATAATGTTGACAACAATTCTTAACAACCATTACTCCGACATTAAAAAGTAAATTATTTGGTATTTGGTATTTATAATTGTGTACTCACTTTAAATTTGTACAATGATGTAAGAGAAATATAGGCAGGTAATACAGTATATGGAAGAAGGAGGGAAGGAGGAAGGTAGAAGAAGACGGATGAAGAAGAAGGAAGAAGGAAGGAGGAAGGAAGAAAGAGGAAGAAGGAAGAAGGAAGAAAGAAGAAGAAGAAGAAGAAATTCAGTCAGACCTCAGTGGGACCAATTATAAACTCACCCCCTTGGTTTCTCAACAAGACTCACAAACTTTCAGACTGATCATTAGCAACACAAATCCCGACGTGTGTTTTACTTTATTAATTCTCTTTTAACCACTTTATTGAGTTTGGGTCTACAGTGAGTGTGTATGTTTATCTGGAGTACGGTATCCCCTAAACCACAGTCCATATCATATTATGTCCGTCAACAAAGGTACACCTACACCATACCGGGATTGTTTACACAGTTTCTCTATAAAGGGTTCAAGACTCTTTAACTTGTGTATACTATATAATAAACCCCGCTTGTATGTAGTTGTATTGGAGAGATGTTTTATGTCATGTCCGTGTGGTGTTTGTATAGTAAATGGTATGAGTAGACTGTTAGTTTTAAGGGCCATTTTTTGGGAGTGGGGGGAGGGGTTCGTTTAGGATTGGTTAGGTTTGGTTGTCATAGGTTAGGTTAGGTTTAGTTATCATAGGTTAAGTTTGCTAAGCTTAAATTTGGTTTACATTAGTATATACACTAGTTATAAACAATTACAAATTAAAAGAGATAGACGTATACATATATAGTTCATGACCTGTATTTAACGTGACTGATGATTTTGTTTTGCTATTAATTATCTTCATCCAATTCGATAATTGTTTTTTTTTTTGGCATTCGTATCTCCACCTCCACTTTCTCTGCTATTTGTTACGATATCTCTCTCTCTCTCTCTCTCATTCTTAATTGTCTTCACCATACTCCAATACCTTCTCTCAAACGACGCCAAGATAATGATTTTTCTCAACCTAAGTCCCCCTCCCCCTCCAACACCTGCCCTTTCGTTTGTCGTCTCCTCAACTTCTTCATCACCCCGCTCAACCTTCCCCCAATAAGAGTCTCACGCCTTTAATCTTTATTGGTTTCTTCAGCCTTATGCCTCCGGATCACGTTATTATTGTGCTCCCCTTCACAGAAAAACATCAGAAAACGATGCGATATTGTTTACCTTTCGGGGCAACGCTCCTCGGTTATTTTTCATCACGTCTCAAAACTTGACCGTGGAGATAGGAGTTTATTGGCTCCGTATGTTCTTGTTTTGTGTGTGTGTGTGTGTGTGTGTGTGTGTGTGTGTGGGTGTGTGTGTGTGTGTGTGTGTGTTTTTCTATATAAAAGTACTGATCGTAAACAACGCTTAAACTCCAAATAACGGGTGAATTGGTGTATATAAAATGAACTAAGGTTAGATTTGCGTGTAACTGATCACGAAAGCCACACGAAGAAAAAAACAACTAACATATTTTCTACATTTTTTTCTAAAGGAAACTATTCAGCTATCATGTGAAGAATTGTGAGGCTGTAGGCGAGTTGTTGATGTAGATTGACTAAATAAAATGAGGTAGTTTAGGCTGTGTGGGCGAGACATTAACTCGTGTGAGTGGACGGCTGAGTGACAATACGAGTGGGCAGTAGAAGGCCACTTACTAAGGGGAAACGGCATGCAAAGACCTACTCGTGCGTACAAAGATCTATGCGTGAGGTTGGAGTGAAATGCTGTCCTCACCTCCGATAAGTGTTACAATGCACAATGTCGGATCTCAGGTCACAAGTTCAAGTTTCTGTCTTAAGGAAAAGGTAGATGGTGTGTTTATAAGCAAGGGACAATATGGGAATTTACTTGTGGGAACGTTACCCGCAAGAGAAAACGTAAGCTTGTGCTTGTAGATACATTAGTTATAATCCCCAGAGGTAAGTTGACTAAGAGTGTATCATAAAGCCGATCTCACTGACCTTGGCTTAAATTAAGTTCCTCAAAACACAATTTTTCTAAATTATTATAAGTTAAATATCGATCAAATATGGCTGATAATGTTTGTTGCAAGTGTAAACATTTTGAGAGATTAAATCTATACCCAATCACCTTTTACAAAACTAACAAAACAACTCATGTCAAATTATTTTCAAGGTTTTGATAAAGTTTTTCAATATATAACATACTTTTCCAACTTCCTCAAGGCATTTCAGCTCTTAAGGAAACTCCGTATATTAAACCTTTACTTACTTAGGTAGAAAAAAATCTTTACAATAAAAAGCAATTATCGGGTTTGCTGAAGAAATTACACTGATTAATTTCCATGAGGCAAGTGTTTGACCCAACGGTTCTTTTATCATTACTCTGATCTTAAATTTTTGTTTTTCCATTTCCTTCTCATTCAACATTAGAGAGAGAGAGAGAGAGAGAGAGAGAGAGAGAGAGAGAGAGAGAGAGGCAAAGCTGGACATCAACAAAGGAAGAGTTACGTTTACATTAGCTTAACGTGCGTGAAACATAGAACTACCCAACCTAACCTTGACTCCAGCAGATGAAAGAGGAACAAGTAATTAAGAAGTTGCAAAAAATAATGTAGTTGAAAGAAAAAAAATATATGCCAGAATAAATTGCCGACACGAAATAAGAAACACGTGGACTCCAGACGAAAGAGAAGGAAGTAATTTAGAGGCGACAAAAACGTATTAGCCTTGAGAAAAATATGTGAGGGGGCGAGTACGAGGGAAAACATAAGAAATACGTGGGAGGTGAAAAGTGTGTGTGTGGGAGGCCTAACAGGATTTACCAAGGTGGATCCGAGATAATGGTGGTGGGGGGGGGCAAGGGAAAGATTAATGAAAATAGTACAACATACAGATATGAATAATGGCGGAGAGAAGAAAGTAAGAAAGTGGATATAGGAAAGGATGAAGTGAGTGAGAGGGAGAGGCAATTGGTAAGGCGGAGGAGGACTGGCGCTCGGGAAGGAAATATTTCCCTCAGTGATTGAAAGATTTTTAGTGTCAACGGGGTTCTGAAGACAGTCAAGAGTTTGGTGTATTGGTTATGGTTGATAACATAATACAAAGTGATGTAAACAATTATCATATGATCTTGTAGAAGGGGAATACCATAGCAGATGACAGTTAGGTAGAGATAACACAGATATGAGTAGGGTGGGTGAAGTGCTCCTGACACCTTGAAGAGAAATGGCTCATAAGATTATAATATATCAAAACAAACTAAAAGGAAAGACGTTAGAGGTAATGTCTTCGAAATCTAACTGATGAAACCCTGTGATTATGTCAACACCGAGTCAAAATGTGACAACGCTTTATCAAATATGGAGGAATTCAAGAAGCCTATTTCAATACAGAGAATCCCTGAGTCGTAACACTGTTCTCTCCCGCGTCAAACAATTTGTGAGGTGTGGTGGTAGAATTTGTCCACACTGGTGCCAGAGACATCCTACTGTGAGGAACCACAAGTTACCGCTGACAATCTACAGTAATTCACACAAATTTAAAACGTTTACTCGTTGCCTGTATGCTGGAAGATGTTAGAAAACATATAACCTTCGCAGTTTTTTTTCAGATTTTGTCCACACCGGATTTTCTTATTCTCTGAGGATTAAGTTTATGACTCGTTCTATTACTGGACATTGAATAAAAAAAATGACTCCGAGAATCCATCGCTTCTATTGGTGAAGTTATAGTGAGGCAAGAGCTGTATACAGGGCCGTCCATAGGAGGGTGCGGGGCCCGGGGCAACTTAGCCACTGCGGGGCCCCAGATAATATATATATGGAGTCAGATTATGCTGTCAGAGGAACCCACCCCCACCAACCCCCATGGGACTGTCGCTATGGATGGTAAGGTCACGGTTGCGATGGTGGAGTAAGCCGTCAGGTCAGATTAACCAGTCAACAGGTAATGTGTCTGAGGTCACTGGGTCTTGTGCTGGGCCCCGCGGGGCCCCCACACGCTCGGGGCGATCGCCCCTGTTCGCCCCCCCCCCCTAAAGGACGGGCCTGGCTGTATAGACCAATGTATCAGTTGTGAAGGACAGCATTTAAAGACTGGGATCTTTAAGACGCAGATCTGGGCCAGTTGATGTGACTATTTCACATAAACTACTACTACTAATTATTATTATTATTATTATCAACAAAAGTATCTAACGTTAAAGATACAAAAATTTTTATAAAAAGTTATTATGTTGACCCTCACAATATACACACGTAACATACAGGTACCTCAATACAAAGAGTTTTATCTCTCGTATGTTACAGGTATAATGGTTGATGGACAAGTGAAATGACTAACCTTGCTACACACACTCCCACAGGTGACTCACTCAGAGTAATACATAGTGAAATGAAATAAACATAAATAAAAGACGCAGGTGAACACAAAGAAAAGAGGAAAATAGGTAGATAAACAAAGGAATGTGTTTAACCTTCTTTTGATGGTTTAAATAAGACAACTCAGTGAGAGCTTTGACCATTTACGAAGGCCAAGGGAAGGACTATTTACTTGTCTGACATAATATTACAAAGGGTTCAAAATCCAATGATATGGACGAAGGCGAAAGAGCTGTATCCAATGTCTGTAGTCCTGTTTTATCAACCGCCCTTATGTAACTCTCACGTTTTCTTTGACAGCTTTACACACATTCCCTCCATCCATCCTTACTCTCTGATGACAGTGTAAATTCATCCGAGGAATATACAGTACAGTATACCATTGTTGCACACACACACACGCACACACACACACACACACACACACACACACACACACACAGCATATGACGTGGTTGAGTGCAATACGTGGGATGAATATGATGAGAAGAATGAGTAAAGAAACCTGACCAATGTCTTCTAACGTGATACAGTCATGTTGAGAAAATGAGAAACGAAATATTAGTAGGAGTGAATAGGTAAGAGGTGGATGGTAGGATAGGACGTGGATGATAGGCAAGAGGTGGATGGTAGGATAGGACGTGGATGATAGGCAAGAGGTGGATGGCAAGATGCACGTGAGGAGAGGAAGACGGACGTGCAGGAGGTAGCAGGGTACGTGAGATAAGGAGATAGCAAGAGGAGAGGCGGTGAGGTTTTTGTGAGAGGGAGGGAGGAGGTGAAGGACGAGTGATGATGGCTTGTTGTGTGAGGCGTCAAGAATAAACCAGACTGTAGGCCTCAGGGGAAGTACCAGAGGAGAACACTTCCTTCACACCAGCGAGGAGAAATGAATGACGATAAAACAAGTGAAAGATGTTTGTGTACCATATTTAGTCTTGTTTCTGTACACCTTGTATTAGGCAAAAGGCTTAAGAAAGTAGGGAAAATATATACAGTATACAGTTTATAATCAGCCCTCTCTAGCCTCGGCCTCCACCAGCTGTGAAAGGAGGGCGGCCGTCTCGCCGACACTCGCCCACTATTGATTCATGTTTTATGACGAAATACCCTCTTGAACTCTCCTCTCAGAGGGGGAGGAAAGACTCCTCTGCCCCCCATCCCTCTTTCCTCTGTCTTTCTCCTCCTCTTCTTGTTCTTTCATTTTTCTACCTCTATCTACCCGTTCCGCTAATTCCCCGCGTGTTGCCGCCGCCAGGGTGTACAGCACTCTACACGAGGATGAACAGCCATACCACAGTACAGCGAGAGGATTTCTGGGGCAATATTCCTGCTGCACGAAATGTTTTCTGGTACATGTTCATTAGGGGGAGCTGCTGTGTTCCGGCCCGAGGTGGAGGAGGGGAGGGGAAAGGAAGAAGAGAGAGGAGTACTGTTACATAAGAGGATGGAGGAAGGGGTAATAGGGGGGAGGGAGGGAGAGAGAGAGAGAGAACTAACCTACTTGAATAATGTATCGCCATGCATTTCTCCTCGTTCAGTGCCACACGATGCTCAAAGGCTGTCACTCTATACTTACTGAACCGTGAGTAGGACATGGGAAGGTGACAGGACATGGGAAGGTAACAGGACATGGGAAGGTGACAGGATATGGGAAGGTGACAAGACATGGGAAGGTGACAGGATATGGGAAGGTGACAAGACATGGGAAGGTGACAGGACATGGGAAGGTGACAGGACATGGGAAGGTGACAGGACATGGGAAGGTGACAGGACATGGGGAAGGTGACAAGGACATGGGGAACCTTGGGACATGGGGAAGGTGACAGGACATGAGAGGGTGACAAGACATGGGAAGGTGACAGGACATGGGAAGGTGACAGGACATGGGAAGGTGACAGGACATGGGAAGGTGACAAGACATGGGAAGTGACAGGACATGGGAAGGTGACAGGACATGGGAAGGTAACAGGACATGGGAAGGTGACAGGACATGGGGAAGGTGACAGGACATGGGAAGGTGACAGGACATGGGAAGGTGACAGAACATGGGGAGGTGACAGGACATGGGAAGGTGACAGGACATGGGGAAGGTGAGCAGGACATGGGGAAGGTGAGCAGGACATGGGGAAGGCAGGACATGGGACAACACATGGGGAAGTGACAGGACATGGGAAGGTGACAGGACATGGGAGGTGACAAGGTGACAGGACATGGGAAGGTGACAACACATGGGACAGGACATGGGGAAGGTGACAGGACATGAGAAGGTGACAAGACATGGGTGAAAGGACATGGGACAGGACATGGGAAGGTGACAGGACATGGGAAGGTGGGACACATGGGAAGGTGACAGGACATGGGAAGGTGACAGGACATGGGATGCGGACAGGACATGAGAAGGTGACAAGACATGGGAAGGTGACAGGACATGGGAAGGTGACAGGACATGGGAAGGTGACAGGACATGGGGAGGTGACAAGACATGGGAAAGTGACAGGACATGTGGGAAGGTGATGGGACATGGGAAGGTAACAGGACATGGGAAGGTGACAGGACATGGGAAGGTGACAGGACATAGGAAGGTGACAGGACATGGGGTGAAGACATGGGAAGGTGACAGGGACATGGGAAGGTGACAGAACAAGTGGGAAGGTGACAGGACATGGGAAGGTGACAGGACATGGGAAGGTGACAGGACATGGGAAGGTGACAGGACATGGGAAGGTGACAAAGAGTGACATGGGAAGGTGACAAGACATGGGAGGTGACAGGACATGGGAAGGTGACAGGACATGGGAGAGGTAACAGGACATGGGAAGGTGACCTGACATGGGGAGGAGTGACAGGACATGGGAGAGGTGACAGGACATGGGGAAGGTAACAGGACATGGGGGGTGACAGGACATGGAAGGTAACAGGGGGAAGGTGACAGGATATGGGAAGGTGACAGCACATGGGAGGTGTGACAGGACATGGGAAGGTGACAGGACATGGGAAGGTAACAGGACATGGGGAAGGTGACAGAACATGGGAAGGTGACAGGACATAGGAAGGTGACAGGACATGGGAAGGTGAAGGTGACAGGAAGGTGACAGGAACATGGGAAGGTGACAGGACATGGGAGGTGACAGGACATGGGAATGGAAGGTGACAGGACATGGGAGGTGGAAGCAGGACATGGGAGGTGACAGGACATGGGGAAGGTGACAAGACATGGGAAAGTGACCTGGGACATGGGAAGGTGACAGGACATGGGATGGTGACAGGACATAGGAAGGTGACAGGACATGGGAAGGTGACAGGACATGGGAAGGTGACAGAACATGGGGAAGGTGACAGGACATGGGAAGGAGTGACAGAACATGGGAAGGTGACAGGACATGGGGTGGACAGGACATGGGAAGGTGACAGGACATGGGAAGGTGACAAGACATGGGAAAGTGACAGTGACAGGACATGGGGAAGGTGACAGGACATGGGGAAGGTGACAGGACATGGGGAAGGTGACAGGGGGAAAGAGTGAGGACATGGGAAGGTGACAGGACATGGGAAGGTAACAGGACATGGGAAGGTGACAGGATATGGGAAGGTGACAAGACATGGGAAGGTGACAGGATATGGGAAGGTGACAAGACATGGGAAGGTGACAGGACATGGGAAGGTGACAGGACATGGGAAGGTGACAGGACATGGGAAGGTGACAGGACATGGAAAATATTAATGCCCACTCCTAACACATTTACACATGTATAAGTTAATTTGTTCATTAACACCCTCACAACCGGACACCAATTTTAATATTTGAATTGGTTAACGCCTGATGTTTTTTTTTTTCAGCAGAGAGATCCACTGACAGTTTGTTGACAGATTAATTGTCTGGGGAACGTCAGTATTATACCGAGTTTGATGAGATGAGTTAAATGTTACTGAAAAAAGATAATAATTATTGCACACACACACACACACACACACACACACACACACACACACACACACACACACTGTACCATCATGACGACCACTCAGAGTCAGGTATTATGACCCTCCATGAGTTATTTGGTGGAGTGCAGTCCGAGCTCGGCTGACTCTCAGAGGTAATATACAAGCCCAGACGAGGGAGGCGAGGAGGAAGATGTTGACGCTCGTTATTATTGTATCTTTCTCTTTTACTCTTCGTCCGTTTCATGAGCAAGGCGTTGACACTCGTAATTCAAAATGTTCATTGTTTGCTGCTTCGGGACCTCGTTCTGGCGTTAAATCTGTTGGAAGTTGTCTCTTATTGGGTCTGTGGAGCTCCTTCACTGACCTTCACAACTGGGAGAAGCTCAAGTTGTTTGGGGAGACTGTCTGGTTGTCGTGGCCTCGGTGCTGGTGGTCTTGGGTTTGGCTGAGCACATGAGGGGAGGTCTTCTGACGTTTCTTTGGTTGTAACTCTTAACTAAACTGAGGAGTGTCCAATAGATCACTCAAGTCTGGCGACCATCATGACTGACAGACCTATTTTATTGAAGAAATATACTGTAAGTTGAGGGGTCTTCAGGCAACACTTAGTTTTGGTCAATCTGATCCCATGTTGTCTGTTGTGAGAGACGGCTGTACGAATAAGCAAAGTGAGTAACATTCTCTAATATTTCTACATTAATTTACATTAATAAAGCTGGAACAAGTTGATGTCAAGAAGGATGATAAAGATCCTTCATTGTTTTGAAATTCAATGTGTCATAGTTGTTAGAGACTCACTCAAGGACGTGTTGCAAGTTGACAAGGAAGATCTGTCTGGTCTCTGACCTCGTACAGATGCGGTTCAATGTTTATTAGTTCATGTGAATTTTAAATGTCGATGCTTAACGGAGTGTTGGTCAAGGTAGGAGGTATGGCTTAAAATGAGAACAGTGTACTGGGAGGAGTTGGTACAGAAGTACCTTGGTCAGGATATTCCAAGTAACGGACGACAATCTGACCCGACTCCGTTCTTGAATATTTTGCCCATGGTAGTATCTCTCAGGTCCTGATAGATCTTTCCCGTGTTCCAGATCTCCTGAGGGAGGCTGTAAAGATGATGAAGCGTCAGATGCGCTTCCATCAGAGAGAATTTCATCTCGGCAGAAGCTTTGCTGTTCCGAGTCTTTTTGACGATTTGCAGTATCTCCGATCTTTCTTAATGGTGAACTGTGAGATATATCATTCACTTGGTCCTCAACATTCATGGAGACAATATTGGGCAGGTCTTGGAAGTGTCCTTGTTAGCATTTTAAGATTTTTTTTCGAAAAGTTTTTATTTTCTTTGATTTAATAGTGAAGGATCCGGAGAAAATGTGTCTGTAAAAGAACTTTGGTCCGGGGGAAAAAAAAGTCACAATATCATTTTAATTCACGTTACCCGACATCGTTTATCTTCACTCGATATCTTTTCTGTCTTGAGTCAGATCCGGTGGGAAGTATTGTTTTCTTCTCAACTCATTGTTTTGTTGGTCTCATAAAGCTTTTCATTTCTGATCGACGAGTTTAATTTTAGATTTTCATTAACCTTTGCGTGCCCTTTTACAGTGACCCGAGAACTCCTCACAGACCGAGAGAGAATGACTGCATCTAGACTCTTCCATTAAATCTCGAAGCTTTTTTGGGGCCAACGGGAAATCTCGAAAGCTTGTCTCCCACAGAGCTCGAGTTTTTGTCTCCGTTCAGGATTCCAGAGTGCTTCAATATTTATCATCCCATTTCCTCCTCTTAGCTCTCCAAGTCTCGGACGAAGATGATTCAGTATACCTTTAACCTCTCGAAATGGCACAAAGACGTTGTTCCTTTAGTCAGCTAAGAACAGAGGCCCTCGCTCCCTCATCTATACTACCGACGGGGACATCTCACACTCTCCTGACGAGGTAATTGTGTTGATGGTGGCTCCTACATATAGATACACACACATATGTGCACTCACTCAGATACACATAAGCGTTAACACATACAAACAAATACATTCACTCAGACAAAACAAATACTCAGACACACATACCTAATGCTTACATAAAAAACGCACATACCTAACGCTCACAAACACACACACATACCTAACTCAAACAAATACAGTACACACTTATGTCGACATATTCTCTGACATACAAGCACAACATAAACATACAGACACAACGCCAATACAAACATACACACACAAGTATAATACAGACATACACAAACACCTACAAGCACAACACAAACACCCACAAACACACAAGCATATCACAAACATACACACACAGAACACAACACCAATACAAACACAAAAAAAACTCTACACAAACAGCACAAACAAACATACACGCCCAAACGCACTCCCGATCTTTAGTCACATACTTTGAGTACATTTTTGGCCAGTTTGCATCGTGAGTTGATATATTCATGAGAGAGAGAGAGAGAGAGAGAGAGAGAGAGAGAGAGAGAGAGAGAGAGAGAGAGAGAGAGAGAGAGAGAGAGAGTCAGCACCAGGCAGCCATGTAACAGGAAACATAAAAGAACGTCCTTGTGAGCTGTTGTCTCCTGTTGGACACCACCTCCTCCACCCACATGTTGACCCGGCGTGGGAGAGGAGCTGAGGAGGGTAGGGATGGGGAGGAGAGGGGATAGTAGGGAGGGGGGGGAGAGGGGATAGTAGGGAGAGGGGGGGGGTAGAGAAGTAAGGAGGAAGGGTGAGAGAGAAGGATGGAGGATACAAGACACTCTCATGGTCTTCTGTTACCTCCTCACATAGCAACTCTGAGGACCTACCTGATGGTGTGTTTACTCCGAGTCACTGTGTGTGTGTGTGTGTTGAGGTGCTAGTGTATTGTGCACCCCATACTCCTCCTGTGAGCGGTGGAGCAAGATAAGTATAACAGAGAAGAGTGTTACAAAGGGTGTTTATTACTCCCCACACCCCAGTGGTTACAGAGTATGTCCAGTATATTGTTTGTTTAATTTAGTATACATAGAAGTTTATTAGTTATTAAATGCGATATATGAATACATCTTTAGTATATATCAAACTACCAAGGCGGTGTGTTGTGGTGTTAAGGCCGCAGCAACCGAGTGACCATCAGAAGAAGTAATAATACTGTACACATAATATGAACATTTCAATTAAGTCTATTATATCCTGCAGTATAGACATCAAACTCGATAGCAATTTTACCCTTTACTTAGATCTCTCTATGCGTAGCTAAGCCAAGTTCTTAGGCTAATTTATTTATTCCCAAATTAGGAGACGGTCACACGGTATTATATCCACATAACCAAATCCCAAATATTGTTACATAACCTTCGTCAGTAGTCCTTCGTCAGTAGGTCAGAGGCAGGTTCTTCAGGAGTTGACGTCATAAGCCACTCGTGCATTAACAAGGGTAGTTGAGAGAGAGAGAGAGAGAGATAGAGAGAGAGAGAGAGAGAGAGAGAGAGAGAGAGAGAGAGAGAGAGAGAGAGAGAGAGAGAGAGAGAGTAACCTAAAGCTGTATTATGATGGTGGTTGAAGAGAGCACACAGGTGGGTTAGCACAGGTAATGTGTATACTAATGCAGGTGTAAACCGTAGTGGTGTAGGGGAGGGGAGGGGGTGTCACGTGCTAATGTTGTCTAGTGGTTACTGTTTGTATACCTGTAGTGTCACTGTTTGTATACCTGTAGTGTCACTGTATACCTGTAGTGTCACTGTTTGTATACCTGTAGTGTCACTGTTTGTATACCTGTAGTGTCACTGTATACCTGTAGTGTCACTGTTTGTATACCTGTAGTGTCACTGTATACCTGTAGTGTCACTGTTTATATACCTGTAGTGTCACTGTTTATATACCTGTAGTGTCACTGTTTGTACACTGTCAATGTACATTATTTATATACCTGCACAATCTACGTAAATACTAACATCAATTTCAGCGTGTATGACATTTTAACGACTGTCTGCTTGTCTGTCCGTTTGTCTGTCTGTCTGTCTGTGTGTCTGTCTGTGTGTCTGTCTGTCTGTCTGTCTAGAAAAAATATAAACATCGGGTTTACATTTCCAAAGGGATTTTTACCGTCTATTCTTACATTTTCATACACCATATAATATACAGTACAACCATTTACGAATTATTTTCTCTGTAATATACCCGATGTAACATAACACACGAATCGGTAACAGGGGTAACTTTTTTTAATTGATAGTTCATAGTGTTTATATTATGTAATGGTCTGTAATGTACTGTACTTTAGAATGCATTTTCGCTGTGTGTTGACATTTTTGGGGGGTTAGTAATGCGTTGATATTATGGAAAATTTTGCGTTAGTTTTTGAAGATAATTTATTTTGGGTTATTATCCTCTATCCACCTCACCATCATATATCCACTTCATCATCCACCTCACCATCATATATCCACTTCACCATCCACCTCACCATCATATATCCACTTCACCATCCACCTCACCATCATATATCCACTTCACCATCCACCTCACCATACACACATCCAACAACCTCACTAAAACACTAACCCCAAACTAAGTATAGGCCTAAGGGGTTAACAGGGATGTAATTCTCAGTAGGTGGATTCAGTGAGGCCCACATCCATCAAGGTAGCGGATGTGTACAGGTGAGTGGAGGCCTCGGGGGGTGGTGAGTGTTGTTGAGGTGGGTAGGTCATAAGTTTCTGTGTTAATTAGGAACTGTCATATACCTGCTACCTGTACCTCAACCCCGAGCTAAAATTCCTGTTGTAATGAATTTTATGTGTTAGGATGTTGTTATAGTGAGTGTGTGTGTGTGTGTGTGTGTGTATTATGTTCCTCTTGTGTCAGACGAATGGAGAGAGAGAGAGAGAGAGAGAGAGAGAGAGAGAGAGAGAGAGAGAGAGAGACAGATCTTGAGTTTGCACTGAGTTAAAACTTATGCACACACACACACTATCTCTGTTAGTTCAGTCTCCAGCTCCCTCTTACACAACGAGCCACGTAACCTGAGGTAAAGCCGGGTACAGTATAGGGTAGTTAGTCCCTGGCCAGTCTACGGCAGCGGAATAATAATGAAACAGAAAAGCTTGATGACCAGTCTTTGAAACTATTAAATAAACTGTTATTATTTAGCTATAATTATGACTGGTATCTCGCCCCCGTTTTTTCAACTCTACTGAATTATGAGAAAAACATTATAGATAAAGCTTATATCTTTATGTCAGCTTAGCGAGGTTCCTGATATATGAGGAATAAAGCTTAGTGTATTTATTTATGGTCATGTATTGTGAATCACTCGAAATTATTGACAATTCTGGCGTCTCAGTGGTACAATATTAGTTGGATTTCATATTGATTACATATATTTTGAGTATTTATTACGAATTAAAAAAAATGGTTCCTACATTTACAGTTGGGTGAGTGAAGGCGGTCGAGTACCGTGCCATCTTGTGTATCGAAGGCTTAGTATACAGCCCCTAATGGGCAGTCAAAGCCTATGGGACCCACTTTCAAGAACTAAAAATTGCAGATATCTGAAGCAGTGCTTACATAGAATTACAATGGCTGTGTATAACTAAAAGACTGATAAGCATAATAAGCAATATGAATGTTCAAAGTAGATGAACATTCAGTATAAGAGTTAAACGGTTGCATCAGTAATGAGCCACATGCTGTGTTCACCGAGAATAAAAAAGACAACTAACTAGACACGTGTGAAAAATTCCCAAAACATTTGTATGTTAATTCCCGCTCATTCCATTTTTTCCCAGTGGCAGCCGTGGCACTTTTTCCTCCGGCGGACAATGTGTGCCAATTAAACTGTTCCACTACACAGACTAAACACAGCGTCGGTGTAACAGGCGGGATGGGAAGGATGTTAAGTATTGGTGTACATAACATAACACACACTGGTATACAGTATTTATTACGAAAAACACACAACACACGGTATAGGAACACAATATTAAGGAAAGTAATAAAAGAACGGTATGGAAAAGTTACGAAACTGTTTGGAAAATCTCACCTTTGGGAGTCAGCCCACACAACACCAGGTCAGACATCCTCATAATTATGATCAACTGAAAATCACACCAGCCTAAATTTTCCCCACAGACCTACACACCTTGGCGCTGATGACCCTCAGTGCCTGGCCACGGCCCCTGCCACTGGACACAAGCTGAGGAGTCTTTAGAAATAGTGACAACTGATGTATAGATAATAAATACATCTACCAATAGCTGTCAGAGAGCTTCCCGGCCGCTGCTGAACACGAGGATGTCACAACAGTAGGAAAATCATGTAGACTGATTACTAACGTGGGATATTAACTGGAGTACAAGAGTAAAGTTTTAAATATCTTATAAGTAACATTATAATTCTATTGAAGTAACAATATTGGAACCTGTATCTGAATTATTAGTAAATTTTTATCAGCAAAAATAACTCCATCATGTGACGCATCGAACACGAAGAATTTGTTCCTTGATGATAAAAAATGATAACAGTACGAGCCTCGAACCTTACTGCCATACCATACACAACTAAGGCCAGACACAGCCATCAAACGCTACTGACAACCATATACAGTCATTCACTCATAACCATCACCAATATCTTTGACAGAATGACCACTAGGCCTTTCACACCCATCTTCATGACTTAACCAACCAACACACTCCTAATGGTCGACTAGGAGACAAGATATAGACCACTTATCAGCATCATCTAACATCTCCCATCATTACTTAAGGCTTCGGGTATGTTAGGTATACTCATGTTACCTCGACGACGCTGATAAAAGAGAGAGAGAGAGAGAGAGAGAGAGAGAGAGAGAGAGAGAGAGAGAGAGAGAGAGAGAGAGAGAGAGTAAATTAAAATACAGGTAAATGACGAGGCTTCTACGGGTGTATCATGCAGGTGCACAACACACCTTTGACAGAAGACACCGACAGAGACAGTAAGATGCCGAACTGAAAGGCCGCAGCATATGCTGTGATGGAAACTAGGGGGTGGCGACGTGTGCGCCGAGAGAGTAATAATGTCCAATAGGGAGAGAGACCTGGCTAGTGTAATTTATAGAGAGCGCGAGCCTACTCGCTTGAAGCCCGCTCCACTGCCATTCCTCTTACCAATACTACTACTCCCTCCTTCTGCTCGAGCCTTTGCAGGGCAGGGACAGCGGCGGCTTTGTTGTTGTTGTATGCCGCGCTTTGTTTCGCAGAGGCGTGTAGCGCTCTGCTGGGGGGTGGAGGATTTTCTCACCATGTATATGAGTGAAGCAAGATAACACCCCAAAGATGATCTTACAAATATACATAAATAAATAAATCCTCGTCATCGCCACCTCCTGCCACCGGTAGTCCCCCGCCCACCTCGCGCAGTCCGCCACTACAACAAAATTCAGCCCAAAAGAGCCCGCACCGATAGATATAAGAATAGCACCATCCCATCTATTGTTAAAATAATAAACAACTCCTGATTTATGTACTGTACAGCCCTGTAAATGTATTGAACGTATATCATTATGTCTAAATCACATGTAAGTTTGTGTATTTTCAGCCACTGGCTGCAACTCTTATTAATAAACCGTTTATTATTATTATTATTATTATTATTATTATTATTATTATTAGATTATCACCACCATGTTGATCCAGCACTACTCACAAGGTCACTAACATAACATGACCCGGTGTGACTTAGGAAGGTGGGTGGTGAAGGCGTAGCTGGGGGGAGAGGGAGGTGGGTGTGTGGGGGGGAGGAGGGGGGTTAGTGGTGGCGCCAAGGTCTCAACTCGATATATAAATAATGCAAATCAAGTTAAAGCTGTCACTCGGGGTAGCTGCACCCGCCTGTCACACACACACATCCTGTTAATCGAATCTCACACAAATTACAACACCTCTCTGACCCATTAGCTAATACTACTACTACGTGTACACAAACACACTCAAATTATTAACACTACTCAATATTGCTTTATAGAAATAACTCCCATCTACATAACAAAGTTTTCAATATATATATTTTTCTTTAATTCGAGCACTCCAAAATTATTAATATATTTTAGGATGTGTAATAAACAAGAAAAAAAATCAGAATAGGAATGAAAGTGATGACAAAATTTAATATCTAAAATCGTCAGACGTAGATATTATATAAATAAATTACAGTCAGCATCAGGCTACAGTTGGAAACCTGGAATGTCATAAAGTCTATCCATAACAGGAACACTCAACCTACGGCTACCCTCTCAGATTTTAAGATAGCTGGTACAAGAGTAACAGAACCCTCCCTCATTAAAAACTATTTCAATTATTATATACTTTATCAGGTATCAGGAATCTTGCTGATTCTCTCTCCTCTCCTCACCCATGGCAAAGTCATTTGCCACTTTACTTCATACTCCTCAGACTGTACTCACCCCTTAAGATGTGAATTACACGAAAGCGCTTGGGAGCTTCATGTTTTCTTGTTTCTTATGTGGTTATCAGCATATCATCTCTTAAGGTCAATAGTCTCGGTGCATCACAACAAGACGAGTTTTGTAACTGGTGTTCCTTTCTGTAGATAATAATTATAACGGTACAAATGGCATGTAAGTTAACATCACTTTCAATCACTTTTATAACTATGTTATCACACGAGAAAATTGTATCAGAAATCACATAAACATTGAGGACTGCAGGCGAAAAAAAAATCCTTTGTAAAATTGTTAGCCTCGCTGTTGTTGACCAAGAGGCAAACCAACAGCTGCCAAACAAAAAACCAAAACAATAAATTGTAATTTACTCGCATCATTAAATATAACCAACACTAAAACCAGAGGTAACGTTAGTGCACTGAAAGGTAATTAGTAACGTTCAATGATTATAAAATTTCTCCCAAAAAAATTTAAATCCTCAGTAAAAAAAAAAATCCCATCAGAAAACGACTTTATTTTTATTCACGATACAGAAAAAATGAGTTGCCGGGTAAATTAACGTTCACCATCACTGACTAACGTTTTTTTTTTGGTTAGTATAGGTACATTGTTTACTTTTTATTCAAACACTGAGAATAAATCAAAACAATACACTTTTATCGCTCCTATTAAATCGCTTTTACAATAGAGTGATAGAAAACATGATACTATGATATTATGAACACATGCCATAATAATTGTTTTTGGAGTGTACAGTTTGGTGCGGCTTGGTATACTTAAACAAATCTCTTCTTAGTGACAAAAACTTGAATATGTTCATGAAGATATCTTAATGTATACAAGAGACAGAGATATACACATTCTTCAGTTGATGGGGATAGATAGTTGATGGGGATAGATAGTACAGAGCCGAGGGTAGATATGTTAAATCTTTTGCCGGGACAGTAGGGATAGGCCAGGGAGGGTAGGATAATAGGGGTAGAACAGGGACGGTAAACAGTAGGGGTAGAACAGGGACGGTAGGACAGTAGGGGTAGAACAGGGACGGTAGACAGTAGGAATAAGGGAGCTGACACAGTTTACTAATATCACAAGTAAGGAAAAATATCATCACTTTACACACATATAAACTCTTGGTCGCCTTCACAATCCTCAACCACCTTCAAAGTGATAAGCCAATTTTAAGATCATATATATGGTAATTGGTCACTTGGCCATAGGAGAAGTTTCACTCTAAAATACAGGTGGGTAAGATAGTTTGAAATTCAATTCTCCGTCAATTTGGTGATGGAAATGTATATGTTAGATAGGGTCTTCTCACGTAGGGGAGCTGATGGTACTGAGAGACTCTGAAGCAGGACACAGGGAGAGTGCCTTTAGATCTTCAAGCTTTAGTAGGTCAAGGACGAGGGTTAATGTTTACCCTTTCAATCTCCCCTCTCAGTACATAACTTAGTTTAAAGTAACAATTACTTACCTACTGCTACTTCAGAGAAACTGTGGCCCTCAGGTGGAAGGGGAGGAGATGACAGAAGAGTCAGGGGAGAGGAGGGGAGGGGAGCTAGTAACAGCTGTAGAGACGGAAGGAAACCAGTAGTACAGTATAAGGTTTATTATTAACTGTGTAACCATGTGTCCGTGTGCATGTGAATATGTAAATGTAAGTATGTGTCATGTGAGTGTTATCTGTAAGAATGTTTATGTACTGTATATACTGAATGTGTAGTCCGATGAAACAATGTTGTAATAATGTATCACTAAACAACATTGGAACCTTTCATAAGTGTTACCTTTTAAAGGATCCAGTCTTGTGTTATTTGTATCGTCTGTACAAACGTCACTGTATTAACCTGACGTAGACATTGGTGCTGGTACTTATGTTTCTCGCTCTATATTAAGAAGTCGAAGTACGAATACCGTATCTATTTTCAGTTTCTATTATGTTGAAGAATTCGTCACTAATTGGCACTCACTTCCGGCGGTGAGAATTCGGGTGAAAAAAGATCTCGAGATGATAAAAATGTTATCGAGGTCTTGAAGAAATTCTTTAATGAAACCAATTTAGCGCCTCTTAGGGTGTTCAATAGGGCGAATAATCCACCTTTCGATTTCGTTTTCTTTCTGTAAAGTTGTTGTTGACTTTTACACGAAGGCAATACGAAAATTTTCAAATTGGTTTACCTGGAACTGCCAAGAACATATCGTCAGCGCACCAGAAGTGGGACTCAGGTAGACTCCAGTAGCCTCTTGAGCGTTGTATTTTGTATATGACTTGTCATGGCTAACCTTGTTGGCTGACTGAACATCACCCCGTTGACATGTGTACTGTACCTTCTGGTGTACTGTACCTTGTGGTGTGCTGTACCTTCTGGTGTACTGTACCTTGTGGTGTACTGTACCTTCTGGTGTACTGTACCTTGTGGTGTGCTGTACCTTGTGGTGTACTGTACCTTGTGGTGTGCTGTACCTTGTGGTGTACTGTACCTTGTGGTGTGCTGTACCTTGTGGAGTACTGTACTTTGTGGTGTACTGTACCTTGTGGTGTACTGTACCTTGTGGTGTGCTGTACCTTGTGGAGTACTGTACCTTGTGGTGTGCTGTACCTTCTGGTGTACTGTACCTTGTGGTGTGTTGTACCTTGTGGTGTACTGTGCCTTGGTTGTGCTGTACCTTGTGGTGTGCTGCTGTGCCTTGTGGTGTGCTGTACCTTGTGGTGTGCTGTACCTTGTGGTGTACTGTACCTTGTGGTGTACTGTGCCTTGTGGTGTACTGTACCTTGTGGTGTGCTGTACCTGTGGTGTGCCTGTACCTTGTGGTGTCTTTGTATTACTGTGCCTTGTGGTGTGCTGTGGTGTACTGTGTGTGTACCTTGTGGTGTGCTGTACCTTGTGGTGTACTGTGTGTGGTGTACTGTGTGGTGTGCTGTACCTTGTAGTGTACTGTACCTTGTGGTGTGCTGTACATGTGGTGTACTGTACCTTGTGGTGTGCTGTACCTTGTGGTGTACTGTATCTTGTGGAGTACTGTACCTTGTGGTGTACTGTACCTTGTGGTGTGCTGTACCTTGTGGTGTACTGTACCTTGTGGAGTACTGTACCTTGTGGTGTGCTGTACCTTGTGGTGTACTGTACCTTGTGGTGTACTGTACCTTGTGGTGTACTGTACCTTGTGGTGTACTGTACCTTGTGGTGTACTGTACCTTGTGTGGCTGTACCTTGTGGTGTGCTGTACCTTGTGCTGTAAAATTGTACCTTGGTGTACTGTACTCTGGTGTACTGTACACCTTGTGGTGTGTGTACCTTGTGGTGTACCTGTGGTGTACCCCTGTGTGTGCTGTACCTGGTGTACTGTACTCTTGTGGTGTGCTGTACTTGTGGTACGTACCTTGTGGTGTGCTGTACCTCAGTGGTGTACTGTACCTGTGGTGTGCTGTGGTGTGCTGTACCTTGTGTACTGTACCTTGTGGTGTGCTGTACCTTGTGGTGTACTGTACCTACCCTGTACTGGTGTACTGTTTGTGGTGTACTGACCTTGTGGTGTACTGCTGTACCCAGGTACCTGCATTCTGGGTGTACTGTACCTGCAGGTACTCTCAAGGGTGTACTGTACCTTGTGGTACCTTGTGGTGCTGTACCTTGTGGTGTGCTGTACCTGTACCCACTGGTGTGTACAGGTGTGTACCTTGTGGTGTACTGTACCTTGTGGTGTGTTTGTACTCACCTTGGTGTACTGTACCTTGTGGTGTACTGTACTTGTGTGACCTTGTGGTACTGTACCTTGTGGTGCGTGCTGTACCTTGTGGTGTGCTGTGACCTTGTGGTGTACACCCTGTGTGGTGCACCTACTGGTGTACTTGTGGTGTGCTGTACACCTTGTGTACTGTACCTTGTGGTGTACTGTACCTTGTGGTGTGCTGTACCTTGTGGTGTAATTGCACTTGTGGTGTACTTGTGGTGTACTGTACTTGTGGTGTACTTTGTGGTGTGCTGTACCTTGTGGTGTGCTGTGTACTGTACTGTGGTGTGTGTGTGTACTGTACCTGTGGTGTACTGTATACTGTGTGTGTACTGTACCTTGTGGTGTGCTGTACCTTGTGGTGTACTGCCACTGTACCACTGGTGTGTGCTGCACCTGTACCTGTGGTGTACTCAGGTGTACTGCTTGTGGTGTACTGCCTTGTGTACTGTACTTGTGGTGTGCTGTACCTTGTGGTGTACTGTACCTGTACTGCACCCACCTTGTGGTGTGCTCCTTGTGGTGTACTGCACCTGTGTGGTGTACCCCTGCACCTTGTGGTGTGCTGCACCTTGTGGTACTGTACTTGTGTGTACCTGTGGTGTACTGCACCCTTGTGGTGTACTGTACCTTGCACTGCCTTGTGTGTACTTACTCCTCAGTGGTGTACTGTACTGTACCTTCTGTACCTTGTGGTGTGCTGCTGTACCTCTGTACCTGTACTTGTGGTACCTGTGTGTGTACTGTACCTCACCTTGTGGTGTGCTGTACCTTGTACCTGTGGTGTACTGTACTTGTGTGCTGTACCTTGTGGTACTGTACCTTGTGGTGTACTGTACCTTGTGGTGTACTTGTGGTGTACACCTTGTGGTGTGTGTGTACCTTGTGGTGTACCTTGTGGTGTACTGTACCTTGTGGTGTACTGTACCTTGTGGTGTGTGTACCTTGCTGTACCTGTACCTTGTGGGTGTGTGGTGTACTGTACCTTGTGGTGTACTGTGTGGTGTGCTTGTGGTGTACTGTACCTTGTGGTGGTGTGGTGTACTGTACCTTGTGGTGTGTACCTTGTGGTGTACTGTACCTTGGTGTGTGTACCTGTACCTTGTGATGTGTGTACTGTACTGCTTGTGGTGTGTGCACCTTGTGGTGTACTGTACCTTGTGTGTGTGTGTACCTTGTGGTGTACTGTACCTTGTGGTGTACTGTGGTGTACTGTGCTTGTGGTGTGCTGTACCTTGTGGGTGTACTGTACCTTGTGGTGTGCTGTACCTTGTGGTGTACTGTATCTTGTGGAGTACTGTACCTTGTGGTGTACTGTACCTTGTGGTGTGCTGTACCTTGTGGTGTACTGTACCTTGTGGAGTACTGTACCTTGTGGTGTGCTGTACCTTGTGGTGTACTGTACCTTGTGGTGTACTGTACCTTGTGGTGTACTGTACCTTGTGGTGTACTGTACCTTGTGGTGTACTGTAACTCATCATGACGGTTTCGGGGATGTATGTACCTGTATAGGGAATGTACTGTACCTCCTAATAGTCAGGTAATCTTTATGGTAGCTTCAGGCAGTACGATAGTAAAAAAAAAATGTCTTTGCATCTGAAGAGGCTGCCAACTTCTTCGGCATTTGTAGATCACATCATCATTAAAAGTCTTCTGACCAGTTTTGTGGGTGTGATGAAAATCTAGACGAAATAAAGTGCTACTACTACTACTACTACTACTACAACTACTACTTTTTTCTATTTGAAAAAGGCCTCCAGCCTCCCCCAATAGCCACATCTTCGCCACCATTTTATTACCTTAATATTAAATATCCTAATACATAAGTAGCTATCCTAGCTGTGTTGAGTTAGTTGAGCCGCAGATCTATGCGGCATTCAGTGACTGTTGCCTCAAAGTCAATATCTGCAACTGTTATCGGCTTTGGGGCCGATGCTCTCGTTTTCCTGAGGCAGAGCAAAGCCGACCTAAGGAGAGAGAAGGACAGTCGACATCTCATCCAGGCTGTAACATAACTTCTGGGCTGCTGCTTTTGTTCGGAGGTCACCTCCGCGAGTCTGGCGTAGAAGCAACTTGCACTTGGTCCCATCCCACCAGAGGTGCTACTACAACTACTACTACTATTATAATCAGTGCTACTACTACTACTACTACTACTACAACTGGAACTGCATATGGCACACAACTCCCTGTGTCCGCCCTGCGTCACATATTTCCCAGTTCCCGCCCTGCGTCACACACCTCCCAGTCCTCGTCCTCCATCATACATCTCCCTGTCTCTGTCCTGCGTCACACACCTCCCTGTCTCTGTCCTGCGTCACACACCTCCCTGGGCAACCTTTGTGCAAGAGACGCCATCATGAACCTCCACGACACAATAATATTTTACCTAACACTGATACAACACACACCAAACTTCTCAAATTCTGTTATTGTTATTTACTTAAAAGAACAAAATATAGTCCGCCTGACCCAAATAGATAGATAAAAATAAAATTATATATTGTAGCCGGTATGTTGTGAGGCAGAATGACATAAACATTGTGTTCCTTCCTGCTGTGGTAGAGAGAGAAGTAGCCGCGGGAGGGAAGGGACAACGCGTATAGCCTAGTGTAGTTGATGACGTGGAGCGAGGCAGAATAATACACCATCGTTCCTCCCTGCTGCGGTAGAGTGGAGGGGTGAGGGAGAACACCAACCCTTACCTTAGTTTATCTTAGTTTACGTGAGCTGGGTAGTTAGTGTGTTTTCTCAGGTGTAATAAACTCGTCTCATTGTGTTTATTCCCCAAGGACACAGGTACAGAAAGACAGTTATATATTCCACCCAAGTTAGAACGTTATGGCACCTGTCATCAACCAGCACTATGGAGGGGTTGAGAGACTCGCTCATAGCAGGCAAGTGACAAACACGGACCTTCATATTATAGTGTACACAGTTACATGACCACAGTGGATATAGATGAATGGATGGCTTGTCTCGTGTGTTACAGAGGGCCTAGTGTGTTGATGCTAGTGACCCTCCCCTTTCTGTGCTATAACATGACCTCGGACCTGAAGTATCTATACGGGTGTGTAGTCAACATAACACAGCTTAATTCGTAAAGATTTTGGTGCGTATTTTGTGCTGATGAATCGTAAAATGTGAAGTTTTTTTTTTTTTTTTTTTCAAGCAATTCGTGAAGAGTTCGATACAATTTGAGGTTTCTTGGTACAGATAGTGGGAGTTTGAGGCTTATAGGTACTAGTAATAGGAATTATAGACTTATAGGTATAGGTAGTGGATACTTACAGGTATAAGTGATGCTCCGTATATATCACCTGTGTGGCTGGCTGGGGTGGTCACAGGGTCGCTCGTCACACCTGTGTAGAATAGAGCTGTTATTGCCTCCTGTCTTGACTATTAGTGTGTTAGTATTTACATTGTTGTATATCATAGTTCTTCATACACTTAAACTTTGATACACTTACAGCAAAACCTTGATTCACTTACGATAAACCTTCACGGACTCACAATATACCTTGATGCACTCATAATAAACCCTGATACACTCAAGTACACATTTAACACTTACAGCATTACCTGGCCACATTTACAACATAATCTGGCCACATTTACAACATTACCTGGCCACATTTACAACATTACCTGGCCACATTTACAATTTTACCTGGCCACTTACAATATTACCTGGCCACTTACAATATTACCTGGCCACATTTACAACATTACCTGGCCACATTTACAACTTTACCTGGCCACTTACAATATTACCTGGCCACACTTACAACATCCCTGGCCACCCACTATCACTCATTATACCGTATCTCGCACCCTAAACTCTTGCTTAAAACATTAATGAAAAGGAAACAAGACTCATTATTTATTCTAACGTGTGTATTGATACCTATCGTAAAATAATTATAAAAAAAAATGAAATATAGAATTACTTCAAATAAAAAAAAAATCGCAAGAGAATAACTCCCCCGACTGTCCAGAGATAAACAGAGGAACAGGAGGAACAGCAGGAACAGCTTTAAGGACAGTGTGTACAGACAGAGAGGAACAGCGGATCCAAGAACACCATCGCTAGCGTGGGGGAATCTAAGGTAATTCCACTACGAGAGGTCATGGACTAGTATCTTACCTACTATACAATATATTACCACAGATCATTATAAAACCAGTTCGGTGTGGCAGATATCCTATACGTTGTTTCATTTAAGTGCTAAGTATCAGGTGATAAATTATCCATCACCATCACTTATATGACTATAATAAGGGTGCCACCACTCCTACCAGCTAAGCTAATAAATACTCTAAATGTATTTCTTTACGGGTCAGCACTGCATTCCTAAATTGGTGAGGAAAGTGTGCAAATGTCAGGTAACTCCAGCTTCCAGAATAGCATCAGGAGGGATGGGACAGGATGACACAAGAGGAATGGTGCACCTGCCGACGTCATCATGGTGCACCTGCCGACGTCATCATGGTGCACCTGCCGACGTCATCATCCCCAGTCTAATAATAGTGGCGTAATAACAGCGCCATCACTTTTAATTGGAGCAGTAGCAGCAGCAGCCCCCTGTCGTATTAACTGCACGGCGATAATGGGGCCATTTATCGCCCTACCTACAGTAGTATTAGTGGTCATGCAGATACGAGTATAGTCAAAAGGTATGGTAGTGTTATTAGTACTTCCAGCACACTCAGTAATAAAGTCACCCACACGAACGTTATCCTAGCCACCATCATCACCACCAGCAGCAGTATGAAGTACACAAGGAAAGTAATGAAAATAATGCCATAAACAAAATCGTGACGAACAGTAAGGACACCACAGCACTTCAGGAAAGAATATCGTGAGTATCTTGTACTATTTTGCATCAAGTAGTAATACCAAGTACATTACTAACAGAAAAATTCGTAACATAACATTAAGCTCAGTAAAAGAACTATTACAACTTCCATAGAAAGTTTACAGTATCGGTGTCATTAACAACAGAAGGAATTGTAGTCCCTCCTCCCCTGTCCCACCCTCCTGTCCCACCCCAGTCATTCCCCATGTTCCACCCCCCTGTCCCACCCGTCATTCCCCGAGTCCCACCCGCGTCCCCTCCTCTACCCAGTTCCCCTGCCAGCCAGTATTCCAGGAGGCCACAGAGAGCCAGGGGAGGACTGGGTGGTACGCCCCACTGCTCCAGATCGATACTTGAGGACCAGCGTTTCAAAGGATTAGCGTTATTTTGTGTCTTATTGTAGTTCTTCTCTCATATGTGTTCAGCATCAAGGTTTCTGGATCTTGAGTTGAGTATTGACATTGTGCCGGGTAATGATATGCTGTCGGAGAATACTATTGTGATTAAAGAGGGTGGAAGGTCTTACAAAAGAACCCCCCCAAAAATAATACCAGTAAAGGCGTGTACTATGAGAGACTGAAAGTTCTTATTGTGTGTTATGTCCGAGTCCTGTGTGTTATGTCCGAGTCCTGTGTGTTATGTCCGAGTCCTGTGTGTTATGTCCGAGTCCTGTGTGTTATGTCCGAGTCCTGTGTGTTATGTCCGAGTCCTGTGTGTTATGTCCGAGTCCTGTGTGTTATGTCCGAGTCCTGTGTGTTATGTCCGAGTCCTGTGTGTTATGTCCGAGTCCTGTGTGTTATTCATCTTGAACCTTTGTGGCCGCATTCCCATCTCTCTCTCTCTCTCTCTCTCTCTCTCTCTCTCTCTCCCTCTCTCTCTCTTTCTCTTTTTTCCATTGACATTTCTCTTTCTAGTTGTTATACGTAGGAAAACGATTATTCTCTTGTAAATACACTCGTCAGCCAAACACCCTCAGAGAAGTAAGTGTTTCGTGGCCAGGAAGTTGGGAATACACACACCCGTCAGTGAGCCCCAACAGACTGTGTATAACGCGGTCAGTGGAGCATACGAGACTGTCATTACCAGTACTTCCCAGGTTATATATAAACTGAAAAAAACCACACAATAATTTATAGAATGAAATACTACAATAGTCTAAAATTAATGACGGTGATTTCAACCTAACTAATTGAATTTGTTTCGATAAATTTTTGAATTATTATCGGTAAAAAGGTTTGGTTAATGGTATTAGTAGAGAGTTAATAAAAGGATAGACATGTTATGAGGGGAAAGTATTAATATTAAAGTGAGATGGTGTATTAGGGTAGAGTGGAGAGACGACGTGTTAATCTAGATAGGTTTTAAGCACTGAGTGGTCGGGGTTTCTTTCATCTGAAATAAAATCGTGTGGCGTTAGGCAGAATAAAATATGACATTATAGAGTGTCAGTAAAGTATCAGTAGAGTGTCAGTGATGGGTGGAAGGTGGATAATTGGTGGAGGATAGGTTGAGGTAAGTGAGGGGAGGTGGAAGGCGAGTGGGTCGTAGGTGAGGGTTGGTGGAAGGTGAGTGGGTCGTAGGTGAGGGTTGGTGGAAGGTGAGTAGGTCGTAGGTGAGGGTAGGTGGAAGGGGAGTGGGTCGTAGGTGAGGATAGGTGGAAGGTGAGTGGGTCATAGGTGAGGGCAGGTGGAAGGTGAGTGGGTCGTAGGTGAGGTAGGTGGAAGGTGAGTGGGTCGTAGGTGAGGGTAGGTGGAAGGCGAGTGGGTCGTAGGTGAGGGTAGGTGGAAGGTGAGTGGGTCGTAGATGGAGGATTTAGTGGATGGGTGGGTGATTGCAGGTTGAATGAATAGAAATTAATTGAATTTTGCCGCACACAACGACTAGTTTATTGTGCACCCCATAGTCATCCTGTGAGGTGTAACCCATAACACAACCGACTGCTAAAACTATATAACATTACCTTATTCCTCTTTACTACAAATTCGTACCAACGTCTCCACGAAGAAACACAAATAACATTTCACAAGGACACACTTGGTGGATTACACACACACATGTTGTTAGAGCTAAATGGGAAATGCAAATTTGGTGCCACTGTGTTTACAATATGGCGTCTCTGTCCACTCGACGGCAGTGAAAAATAAGAAAGGACTGTAGATGCTTCCTTACAATACGTACAGTTGTTTTAAATACGATTTAAACATCTTATTTATTGGAATGGTACATCAAGTGAGTGTTTGCATCATATTTAACTAGTGTGATACGATAACCCCTCACTCTCTTCTTGTCAGCTGACGGAGTGGGGGACGAAATAAACGAAGGGAGAATTTTCACCCGATAGTGCACATACCGATTTTGGTATTAGTACCCGATTTTCTTACTGACAAATCGATCTTCTTGATTACGAGAATTGAGTGCAAATGTTTACACCATTACTGGAACCCGAGATTTCAACACTATTTTAAAATGTTATAAGAATTTTGCACTGACAAAACTTGGGTGCAAATAACAGTTTCACTATTTCTTAAACAAACCATTAGGTAAAGTTAGGTTGGTTAGGTCACAGATGTCAAACTAAGTTCTTTCTGTTTAATATGGCAGGAGGTCCGGCTAGGGAGTTGGGTAGGGTTAGGCCAGGTTAGGTTCTGTACCAGATATCAAGGTATATGGTAATTAGTAGATAATGTATATTATTTTAATTTTCACATTTCCATTGTAAACATTAATGACGAATGCATAATAAAGTTTGCGAAAATACTCTGCACACGATGTTAGATATAAACTAGGTTACCCCATATTTACTTGTAATTCGTATTTGATTATAGTTAGTATTTAACTTTTCATTCTTAGTGATTGATTGATTGGTGTGTATTACTAATTGGTTGATGTGGACTTTATGTGACTGTTCTGTTGTGTTTATTGTTGGTTGTGTGATGGAGCGCCACTTAGCTGAGCTTGTTGTCTATTTTGTTTCTACGTCAGGATCGCAAAGTATATTAGAGAGAGCAACAACGCTTGTGTCATTGTCTGAGCCTCTTGTATCATATTTCGTTGTTATCCACCAAAATGAACACTGTAATATCAACACATGATACCCTTAATGACGAGATTCGGTTTCAAATAACGATTTTGTGATGTTCAAGTGCCTTGGGGACATATTGTAAATTAGATTTTAAAATCATATTTTTTGGCATCGCATCAAACAATCCTAACCTAAACAAAATTAACCAATTTGGTTTAATAAACTTTAATTAGGTGGACCAGGTCAGGTTTGGTTGGTTCGGTAGTCGTCATTAATAGTTAAATCTCGGACAGTACAAGGCTGAATAATTTTTAACACAAAATCAATATACTTAAACCTAACTTAATCTAACTTTTGCTGACTGTTGTTACGACCGTGTCGTATTTTTTCTATTTTTTTATATATATCATGCTCCCATGTTCCATATTATTCCTGTAATGATGTGTTAAATTTACTATTATATATTTTAGTCACCTTACCCTGTGCTGTTAAGGTATTAACTGTCATTATTTGTTCAAGCCCATCTTATTTCTTTATTTTGTATTGTAACCAGCATTCTTTGTTCTCTAACGACCATCTGCATCGTTAAACGACCCACCGGCGGGTCGCGTGGCGGGAGCCGACCTTATATATAGGACCCACCAACTGACGGAGTTAGTTCCGTCTTCTTGTCATACAGTCCACATCCTTTGAGTGACACTCGTCACCTGTTACTTATTCTTAATTTATTTGTGTTGTTCCTGTCGCCACCAATGTGGTATATCTATGTGAGTAACTATTTATGTCTCTGTTTGTGTCCATCAGTATTTGCTTAGTTGTATTCAAGTAATTCAGTGTTGTTTCACGTTAGTTAATTTCAGTGATAGTTTTTACATGTTTATGCAGTGTTAACGTAATCCAATGCTTTATTTTTATTCTTTTGATGTTTCGATGTTTTGTATCACTTGTGTCTTAAAAGTTTCGATGGTGAATCAATTTGTTGTGACAGCCTACGAGGCTCTTTATTGTGTTAATATTTAATCAATTAAATTCTTAAAGGTTTACTTTATTTATTTTTATTCCCTTTTAATTTACTTAACTTTTTGTTTGGTTACGCCTAGAACCTGGATATTTAAGTAAATTAAGAGACGGCGTAACACTGTACATTACGGCGTTTTAAAGTTAGTATTAGATTTGCTACATTTTGGGTAAAGTTGTAGGAGGTTGGTGATTAGTTAAGGAATTTTCCAGTGAAACTTTATAGGGAAATTGAGTTGTAGTTATAAGTTTTGCACATAAACCACCTCTTTCCGGCAAGTTATACACTGAAGAAAACTGCTAAAATTGGGAAAAGGTCAACCACGGAACTGCACTGACTTGTATAGAAACATATAGCAAATAATTATTTGACCCAATAGTATTTTCGTAGGAAATTAAAAAAAAATCGTGTTTTTCTTACCGACCGTTTACAGGATTGATTCTCTTGGTTCCTTTGTTTTTTTTGGTCTTATCGGGCTACACAAACCTGGTATTTGGTTCACATTTTTTATTTATTATTCCTGAAGTAATCGTCTTTTGTATAGATAAATAGCTAAGTCAGAAGTAAGTAAAGAGGTTTTCAAAAACGTCTTGCCTCACATAGCAGTATTGCCCCTCGTGCCCAGAGTCAGTTCAGTTTTTATACATCACCTAAAACAAATGTAGTGTTATTTATTATCCATTTAATAATTCTTGTGTATTTTATGTATATTGTATGTGACTTGAAGTTGTGAAGTTAAACTGAACAAGATTACCGTACAGTTGTTATTATTGTTATTATTATTATTATTATTATTATTATTATTATTATTAATAATATTAATATTAATATTAATATTAATATTAATATTAATATTTATTATATTATTATTATATTATTTTATTATTATTATTTTATTACTATTTTATTATTATTATTTTATTATTATTTTATTATTATTATTTTATTATTTTTATTATTTTTATTTATATTTTTATTATTTATATTTTTATTATTTATATTTTTATTATTTATTTTTTTTTATTTATATTATTATTATTATTATTATAATTATTATTATTATTATTATTAATATTATTAATATTATTATTATTATTATTATTTTTTTTATTTTTTATTTTTTTTATTTTTTTATTTATTTTTTATTTTTTATTATTTTTTATTATTATTATTTTTATTATTATTTTTTCATTATTTTTTTTTATTATTATTATTATTATTATTATTATTATTATTATTATTATTATTATTATCGTAAGACCTACAGTTTGTATCTGAGTGATAAAGTGAGCCATTATGCGTGGTGAAACAGTGGAGGAAATAATGGTCAAATAGCTTATGTTTGGGGCTATGAATAGTGAACCCGGAACAATAAACAAAAGGGCGAGACTCATACGTATCTCAAACAGCGGGGAGCCGGGAGAGAGGAAGACAGTGCGCAGGCCAGATGGTCGATGGGTCTACGTTACGTGGAGGGTGTTTAAGACCTTGTGTAACAGCCATTGTTGTGTTCCAGTCCAAACCAGTCTTCTACCTCGGGCCTATAACGCCTAGTCTTACCACCATGAGTATTACGGCTATAATAATACACTATGGTTAGCCGGATAAAACATCATGGTCAGTCGGATATATAGCACCATGATTAGCTTCTCTTAGACTGGATACACCACCATAGTTATTCTTCTTATTCGTCATAATATACTGCGGTGGCCGAGAGAATAAAGTGCTCTCCTCCTGCCCTAAGAGTCGCTGGCTCGATATAGAGATAAATCTAGTCTACCTAACACTGTAAATAGTAGCACCTAAATGTACAGTTGGTGAAATGAAGGGTGGTCGAGTACAGTGTCAGTAAAAATAACAATATATTTATATTCTTGTTACTGTTGTTTTGTCATTGGTACATAACACATCGTGAAGGGCTTCCTGTAGAGGGTTTTGTCCTGGTGAGTGGTGGTGGTAGTAGTTGTAGTGGTAGTAGATGTGGAGATAGTAGTTATGATGATGTTATATTAGTAGGTAGTGGTAGTAATTCGTCCTGGTGTGTGTTGGTCGTAGTTGTGGTGGTAGCTATGGTGGTGGCAGTAGTAGTTATGATGGTAGCAGTAGTAGTTATGGTGGTAGTAGTAGTAGTTATGGTGGTAGCAATAGTAGTTTTGCAGACCTGTGACAAAAGGGTCTATACACAATACTATACAAATATCAACACTAACAACAGACTTAAAACTCTACCTATACAAGGAGTAATACAACTGACTTTAACACCCAAATGTAGTCTGTAAGAACACCTGTATATGCAGCATACACACAAACACATCTAAATGACAGTTGCATCTACACTCTTGTCCTTCACTGTCCACAAACTATATTAACACAACCCATATCATTTTGTCATTATTCAACCTTTACAGTGAGAATGGAAACAAAATTGACACTAGACATTTTTTTACGATCATTGAAAAAATTTAACTTTTTGTTTACTTAATGTTTATTTAAATATAGAGCAATTAATTACTTGGTACTCAGATACACACACACGTCTGGAAGGACTTAGTGTATATGGTATAATATATTCAGGTAATTTCTGAACTTCTTATAGATTGACGTAAGAGTTAGAGTTGTATAATATCGACGAGGAAGATAAGCCTTTCTTGTTGATGGTATCTGTGTACATGTCGTTAGGGAATAAAGAGTTAAATGGTTGTACTGAAGGGAGATGGATTAGGTCAGGTCAGGTCAGGTCAGGTCAGGGTGTGTGTGTATAAAGTGTTCTTCTTATCGATACTTGATCTCATGTTGTTAAAATTTGACGTGACTTACCTGTCTGGAGATAATTATTGAATGAGGTAAGTAGTCTTGGGTGCCTCCACGTTCACTGTCAACATACCGATCCCAGGTAAACTTTAATTAAGTGATTAATTAATAGCTACTATAGATATAACATATAATCCTCATGTAAATATTATATAAAACAGTATTAATAAAGAAAGTTATCGTAGTTAATTAATATCTTTACAATAACATCTACGATTACTTCATGAGCGAGGTGCGATAACCAGAGGACATAACTCAGTATTTATCATGAGTCACGACGCAGTCTAATAATTCTCGACCTGGGATGTACAGTTTATTCTCGTCATAACATTTCAAGTGTAGTCATACAGGCTGGCGGGATTCGACGAAATTAGAGAGATATTTTGCTAACAGAGTCGTTTGTAGTAATCGGCTGTTGATCAGTGTTCCGTGTGGCTCGGTGTGATGTCATGGATCTGTGGAGGAATTTAACGCCTTGATTAACTCCCCCGTGAGATGTTAATTAGCATGATGTCATTAACCTGGAGAGTCGTCCAGATTGTATGGTTAATTCCGGTCAAGTAAAGTAGTAAGGTAATACACATATGATTATTTTCCGTCAGTATTATTAGTTAATGGTTAATGATATCTTCGTTAAGTTCATTTTGATTCAGTACAATGATAAATCCTCTGATATTATTTGTTTCCTGTTTCTTGAGGCTTTGTCCAGTTTCTTTCCCTGATCACCTGATGCCCTGGGGAGTGTGTTGGGATGAGGGTGGTGGGGGGTGATGAGTTCAGAAGCCTCACCTCAGTTTAAATTAATAAATCTGGTAAAAGTGAAACTAAGAATTATGATTTGTACCGGAGATGCTAAAAATATTTCTCTGGCCAGTCAGGAAACCAAAGAAACACAGAGAGAAAAATATCAATTATTTAATTACCGGAGACCAAAACCCCAAGGTTCCAAGGTCCCAACACCCCAAGATGTTCAGGTCCCAAGGTTCCAAGGTCCCAACACCCCAAGATGTTCAGGTCCCAAGGTTCCAAGGTCCCAACACCCCAAGATCTTCAGGTCCCAAGGTTCCAAGGTCCCAACACCCCAAGATGTTCAGGTCCCAAGGTTCCAAGGTCCCAACACCCCAAGATCCTCCAACATAGATACTGTAGCTGCTAAAGGGGGATGTAGCTGCTATGAGGTAAAACAATAATTGCTGTAAAATGGCCAGATGTTCTAATTCGGGTCATCTTAACTATACTTGAAATAGATAAATGCGTCTATAAACAACAAACACATTAATGAGCTAAATCTTTTTATCTATATCGTGTGAATGAGACGACTGCCTAAATACGATGCAAGAAAATAGTGAGGTAAAAGAGAATATGTTCATTGATGTGGTGAATAGAAACTGGAACTTGGTCATCTTGATAATGGTTACAGGTTACACGTGTAGCGGCAACAGTATCGTTAGGTATTGTCGAGGAGAATTTTCTGTAGCATTACTACAAACACTAAAAAATAAATGTTTGGCAATTATCAGTAGAGTGACCAACCAGAGGTACAGTCGCCTGCACTTATACCTGGTACAATGAGATGTGGCAAAGGTCTTTGTTTACATCGTATTAAAACTCCCGGAATGGCCCTTAGGAACCTCTCATCAGTAGCCAGACTCTGGATGCTAGATAAGCACTCCACAGAGTTGCCACATCTTACAAAATGCGCCAGACACTGAACTCTGCACTGTCTGTTTATAATTCAGTCAGGTTTTAATGAAACTTTAGGTCAATATTATCCTTCGACTATTTTAGTTGCAGCTCTTACTTTCTTGTATAAATTTCCTTCATAATAAGTTTTTATGAACGTTATAATATTCTCTTTCATACCAGACTCAGATTCAGACGTATTGAACAAAAGAATTTTGATACATGTCTCTATGTTGTTCTCATATACGCAGATCGAAGCAGGAAAAAAGAAGTGTGAGCTTCACAACAATGTGTTAAAGGTGTGGTGGTGGCGGGGCGCTGGGCTACAATGGCCGCCCTCCTCCCTCACACTCTGACGTCATACACCGTAGCAGTATTATCGGGGGTGACCTCCTCTCCTGACCATCATACAGAAAGCTTGTGCAATAACTAGCTCCCACCTCCCTAAAATGGATTATTTCATAACACATCCTACTATTAATTGTTTTCATATGAATATTTTCTTCATGTTAAATCCGCATTCATCCATAGAATATATATATATTTCTCTAAAGATCGTCAGGTAACATTAAACAGTACAACAATTATTACACTTTTAAAGACCATTACGATGACCCCCCGCCCCACCCCCGCCACCAGCTGTTAGACAATAATCTGAGGTTAAGAATGAGAGACGTTTTTGTCCAATGAGTATGATTGACTATAGAATTAAACACACACACACACACACACACACCCCACACACACCCTAATTAAAGGAAGATTCACAATTGTTCTCGGCTGATTCTCTAATTGGCAGTACAGTAATCAAGGGAAGCCGTATGGGTCAAGTCGAGGTGTTATTACCACTGTTTTATTCATTGAGAGTGAAATATATCTCGATAATAACAGTAAAAAACAGACAAAATTAACAATGAAATATAACACCATAATAACAGTGAAATATAACAATAACAGTGAGATATAACACTAACAGTGAGATATAACACGATAACAGTGAAATATAATTTATAGTCCGTCATATAATCGACGACGTTATAATAATTAACCTTTTGACTATTTCAAGAATAAAAAAGACAAGATGTTATTAATGGAGAAAAAGACCAACTGAGAACGGAGAATATCTAAAAATAAAATACAACGTAAATTTTTAAACTCTACGGTAATCACAACCCACATTTAACTACCCTGTCCCATCTTTCCTCCTATTAGGTTAGTGTTAATAATTGTTGTTGTTGTTGTTGTTGTTGTTGTTGTTGTTGTTGTTCAGCCCGAAGGCTGAAAACATACATAAGACAATAATGACTTATTACTTACATGGACATGGGTGGGTGGGTCGTTTAACAAAAGCTTTCATTACTGAAAGGAGAAGGAACATGAACCGAACATACAAATTATTATAGTTTACAGCTGATGGCCCGGGCTGGTCTCTTGCCACACTGTGTGAGGTCACATGGCTTCGTGGTTCAGTGACTGGTCCTCGGGTGTTGTTATGAAGGACCTCACGTGGTCATGGGGACACCGGGTGGTGTGGGGGTGGTGTCACAGTACCTCACTCTCTCTGCTCGGTGGTGTTGTGTTATCTCGTAGTCTTGTGTAAAGCCGACCCACTGTTGTTCCCAGGGTGGACGGATTAACACCGTCTGGTCAGAGGTGGTTCCTAGGGGTGCTTATCTCTCTGGTGGGTCGCGGCTCTCGCTGGTACTGTCTAGTGCTGAATTCACTGGCCTCAAACACTGTTCATTACTGTTCAACACTGTTCCCACTTCTTTCCGAAACGAAATTGTCAATTTTGATTATGTTGATATCCCGGTGGTGAGGATGGGTCGGGGAGAGGGACTTGGGGAATGGGCCGAACGCTGGCCAAGGAAGGCAGCTGCTCAGCAGAGCCTGGTAGGTCTTGACCCTCCGGTGGTCAAGGATGTAGTGACCGAGCCTCTGTGTGTGTGTGTGTATATGTGTGTCTGTGTGCTTCTGTGTGCGTGTTATCATCTATAGCCCTGAGGGAGGAAATACAGACAGAGAGAGACATATACAAAAACCTCTCTGGCGCTTGTGACCTTTAACTATTCTGTTGGGAATATTATCACTGTTTACACTTTTTTTGGGGGGGAAGCTATTTTTCTCCTTTACATGACTGGGAAATACGGGTCATGGTGTCCTTTTGTTTATAATCTTTAAAGTTAAGGTAAAGTTGTGGCTGGCAATAAGAGACCAACACGATGTTTAGCTGTTTTATGGGATTTTATTTCTCTGTTGCATCTGTTTCTTCATATCTCTCATCTCCTTTTATCTACCCCTCTCATCTCCCACTCCCTACCACATATCTCCTTCTCCCTACCTCTCTCATCTCCCTCTCCCTACCCCTCTCATCTCCCTCTCCCTACCCCTCTCATCTCCCTCTCCCTCCTCATCTCCCTCTCACCGCCTCTCTCCTCCCTCCTCACCCCTCTCACCGCCTCTCTCCTCCCTCTCCCTTACCCCTTCACCGCCTCTCACCTCCCCTCTCCCCTACCCCTCTCATCTCCTCTCTATATACCGCCTCCTCCCCTCCCTCTCCTTACCCCTCTCACCGCCTCTCACCTCCCTCTCCTTACCCCTCTCACCGCCTCTCACCTCCCTCTCCTTACCCCTCTCATGGTGAATACTCTCTCTAAGTGGAGGAGGTGACAGCGTATAATATCTTTCTCATTTAAGCTATGAAAGGAAAGATTCATTTTCAAAAGCCCCGGAAGTGAGAAACATTTCCCCCTATTTGGTGTGGTGTGAGAACGCGTGTGACTCTCTCTCTCTCTCTCTCTCTCTCTCTCTCACCAGCTATGTCCTAGAACACACTGACCAGATATGACAGCTGTGTGGGGATGAAGAGAGAGAGAGAGAGAGAGAGAGAGAGAGAGAGAGAGAGAGAGAGCAGGTTTACACTCAGGTCACATCTAGTTCACCTTCTCATCAGAGTGCCAAAATACCTGAGAATCTCTGACTGGGAATTAAATAAGACTAAACTTTATACTTTTGTAAACAACACAAATATATGTTGACTAATTGTTTTCATAATACATTGACGTCATTAAGTCTTACCTTGACCATCAGGAATAATTGTTATATTAATGTCCACTGTTGTTATTATTGTTGTCATGCATAAAACTGTGAGCTTTGATTATTATATTTGTAACTGTTATTACTGTTATATTTTCCCAGCCCTTGTGTGGATAATGTACAATTTTTTCAATTAAATAAGATTACTAAAAACAACACTATAATGTTGTTATTATTTTTATTATTATTTGTATTTATTTTTGATTATCATTATTAATATTCTTCTTATTATTTTTTTAATATTAGTTATTATTAGTTATCATATCCATCATCATTATTATTATTATTACTGTATGACCAGCGACTAACCACTCTTGGTCAAAGGTCATTTGAATGGTAACTATTCAGACATTTATTAATTGTAATCTACCAAGTATAAGATCTAGGAAAATCATGTTTGTCACACAATAAGACACACTGCTAGTCCTGTCGTGTTTCTTTGAGGTCATGGTTGTTTTGGTGTTGTTGTCTGGCTTTAATATAGAGAACAAACGTAGAAATAATACCTGTTGAAACATTATAACGATGAAGAGAACTAAATAAACGTATCTTTATTCAAATATTGTGTAGGGAATTTAATTAAATCTCAAGTTTGGTAAAAATGTTGCAAAATAAAAATAGGGGGAAAAAGAAAACCCTCTGGCGGCTACAAATTACTTAGGAAAATTGGAAAACTTTTGTGAGACTAAAATTTCCATTTGATTTGTATATTTCGTGGAATTATCGAACATTTTTGCAACATTTTTGTCAATAGAAAAAACGGTGTATAGTTTTCTTGTATATAAGTATAGATATTTAGAGGGAAGGGGGGTTAGGTTAATGGGAAACGTATGGCTGATGGTGAGAGAAGGTGAGACATATAGCTGATGGTGAGAGAAGGTGAGAGACATATAGCTGATGGTGAGAGAAGGTGAGAGACATATGGCTGATGGTGAGAGAAGGTGAGAGACGTATGGCTGATGGTGAGAGAAGGTGAGAGACGTATGGCTGATGGTGAGAGAAGGTGAGAGACATATGGCTGATGGTGAGAGAAGGTGAGAGACATATGGCTGATGGTGAGAGAAGGTGAGAGACATATGGCTGATGGTGAGAGAAGGTGAGAGACGTATGGCTGATGGTGAGAGAAGGTGAGAGACATATGGCTGATGGTGAGAGAAGGTGAGAAGGTGAGAGAGATTGAAGACATATGGCTGATGGTGAAGAGGTGAGAGACATAGCTGATGGTGAGAGGTGAAGACATATGGCTGATGGTGAGAGAAGGTGAGACATATGGCTGATGGTGAGAAGGTGAAGACGTATGGCTGATGGTGAGAGAAGGTGAAGACATGGCTGATGGTGAGAGAAGGTGAGGGGGCATGGCTGATGGTGAGAGGAAGATTGAAGACGTATGGCTGATGGTGAGAGAAGGTGAGAGAGACATATAGCTGATGGTGAGAAGGTGAGAGACATATGGCTGATGGTGAGAGAATTGAGAGACATATAGCTGATGGTGAGAGGCCGAGGTATATGGCTGATGGTGAGAAGGTGAAGACATATGGCTGATGGTGAGAAGGTGAAGACGTATGTGATGGTGAGAGAAGGTGAGAGACATATGGCTGATGGTGAGAGAGGTGAGAGACATATGGCTGATGGTGAGAGAGAAGGTGAGACATATGGCTGATGGTCGAGAAGGTGAGAGACATATAGCTGATGGTGAGAAGGTGAGAACATATGGCTGATGGTGAGAGAAGGTGAGAGACATATGGCTGTTGATGGTGAGAGAAGGTGAGAGACATATGGCTGATGGTGAGAGAAGGGTGAGAGACATATGGCTGATGGTGAGAGAAGGTGAGAGACATATGGCTGATGGTGAGAAGGTGAGAGAGTATGGCTGATGGTGAGAGAGACAGAGACATATGGCTGATGGTGAGAGAAGGTGAGACGTATGGCTGATGGTGAGAGAAGGTGAGAGACGTATGGCTGATGGTGAGAGAAGGTGAGAGACGTATGGCTGATGGTGAGAGAAGGTGAGAGACGTATGGCTGATGGTGAGAGAAGGTGAGAGACGTATGGCTGATGGTGAGAGAAGGTGAGAGACATATAGCTGATGGTGAGAGAAGGTGAGAGACGTATGGCTGATGGTGAGAGAAGGTGAGAGACATATGGCTGATGGTGAGGAAGCAGTAGCAGAGGTAGAGACGAGTGCGCCCAAGAGAGGAAGAGAAATTGTGAATCAAGTGTTTGCGTTGAGGACTTGACGAGAAGGGGGGAAAAAGCTGTTGATTGCATTCGTGGATCTGGTAAGAGGAAAAAAAAATATGATAAAATTGACATAATAACAATATAAGGAGTTGATATGTAGAAGGTAAATAGGAAATTGTTGAGCTTTTGTGATGGAATAGTTTATGAATAGGTCAAGTCTCCCAATTATACTAGGACTCGATCAGGAATATATATTATTAGACTTTAATATTTTCATAGATTAGGAGTGAGAGAAGTGGAAAGAAGAGTAATGGATATGAGAATTCGCTCTATGCATAGGGAAATGTGGTGCGGCTAGAGGTTAAGTCAGCTGCTCTTTACAGATAATACCACCAGGAATTAGATAACACGATACAAAAATTATTGACTGAAGATGTGAAAGATTGTACACTATGATAAAATTAAAACTGGATATGAATTCAAACCAAAATGAAGGAAAAATATGTTGATGAATTGAGAAGGGAAAAATATTAATAAGATGTGAGATGTTTCAGGTCTCCGGGAATGGTTGAGTTAGTGAATGGAATAATGAATATTAAATGACGTTGTGTTAAAGGAGACTTAAAGTAGAGGGTTAAAGATAGGATGAGTTTAGTCTCTAGTAGTAGCCATATCTTGAGGGTGAGGGCATGAGACGCTGGGCAGCTCCATGATATATATGTACTACAATGATGAAACAACAAGCTAGGGTACGTCCCACTGTGGCCACCTTCATCACACTCGGGGTATGTCCCACTGTGGCCACCTTCATCACATTCGGGGTACGTCCCACTGTGGCTACCTTCATCACATTCGGGGTACGTCCCACTGTGGCCACCTTCATCACACTCGGGGTACGTCCCACTGTGGCCACCTTCATCACACTCGGGGTATGTCCCACTGTGGCCACCTTCATCACACTCGGGGTATGTCCCACTGTGGCCACCTTCATCACGTCTGGCCACATCACCTCGTACGTCCACTGTGGGTCACACTCACGGGGTCCCACTGTGGCCACCTTCATCACACTCGGGGTATGTCCCACTGTGGCCACCTTCATCACACTCGGGGTACGTCCCACTGTGGCCACCTTCCTCACACTCGGGGTACGTCCCACTGTGGCCACCTTCCTCACACCCAGGTGGCGCTCATCACAAGGTGTTCACGGCTCGCTGCCTCGTTCCCTCACCCTCGCTCACGGCTTTTAATTAATGTAGCCAGTTTTCCATACACGTCCCAGAGAAGTGTCACTGTTGGGTGGTTAGAATACTTGCTAACACAGGAGGTTGGAGGTTGTGTGACACGACTTGAGTTTTACGTGTTGACTCGTGGCTGCTTCTTCATTCACCTACGTCTTGACAGCTATTTGAGGGGAGCTGCACCAAGACTCGCTATTTGGGGATAAATAAGTCATTAGTTTCAGAATTGTGATCGTTTAAGTCTTAAATATTTTCCATAAGTAACACACATCTTATATGAGAGAAAACAGTCAATTTATATATCGCTGAGTGTTTCTTTTTCAACGCAAAATACATTCGCCTTACATACACCTTCATGAATAAGGTAATTCTACGCTTACGAGTTTTATTATTGACAAAAATGTAAATGTGAAGACTCACGCCAGAGGAGTCCGCTTCAACACACACGTTATGAATGTCAATAACGGTTTCCCTCTCGTACGGTGCCAACACCTGCCTCAGACCCCGTTGAATACGTTACAGATACAAACAATATTATCTACGTTGTTATGACTTTAAAATATATAATTTGAATAATATAAAGTTCAACAAACGCTCACAAGGATAAATATTCTTTTAGGTAAAGTTACGTTTTTCAGAGACAAAAGAGAACGCCGACTCCTTTTCCGCCACAGTGAGCCAGGCGGTGGGTACTGACAGCCTCCAGCCCTACAAGGTGACCACCCACCGTGTTAGCCAACAATATTATAAAATGACGAGACGATCAGCAGCACCCTGAAAATTTCTCGATTGTTACATTCTACTAAATTTTTTCCTTTAAAGGGTGAGGTAACGGGGTTCAAAGGGTGAGGGGAGGGGGGAAGGGGTTCAGGAGGTGAGGGGGTTGGGGGAGGGTGAGAATGGCCACTCGCTCCAGCTTCCACCACTGTCCAGGTCTTAATCTTGTTGACATCCAGTGAGATAAGTTTCTGGCGGTGTGAACGTGTGTACGGGTTGTGTATGTTGTGTGTACGTGCTATATTAATGTGTTTTTGTGTACGTATTGTATATGAGTGTGTTTGTGTGTACGTATATGTTGTATAGGAGTGTGTTTGTAGGTATGTGTTGTTGTATGAATGTGTTTGCGTGTACGTACGTATTATGTATGAATGTGCTTGTTTGTACGTGTTGTATGTATGTATATGAATGTATTTATGTGTATGCGTTGTACATGAATGTGTTTGTATGTATGTGTTGTATACGAGTGTTTTTGTGAAAGATTATACATGTCCTTATGTCGATACCTGAGTGATAACATACACGTGACTGTGCTTTACAATTATGGTGAAACGTGTCGATAAATATACGAGACAGTCTGTATAAAAACTCACATAAGCCTTATATTAAAGCCCTATATACAAGTCTGTGTATATAATCTTATAGGGGGGGGGGGGGATATAAGCCTGATCATCTAGGATAAGTAGTCAAGTAATGTTAGGTGATGGTGTGAGGGCTTTAGTAGTATTAGTGAGGCTTATATGGAATTAAAGTGTTATAAGTAAATATTCTTTTATAAGTATTAACATTATCTATCTTCAGTAGGATCAAGTTTATATCTATGAATATAAACAACATTACCGTCCGGGTTTTCAGTTGAAGATGACAAATACTTACAAGTCTTTGAGGTATCAACTGGTCGGCCCATAACATTCTGGTACTGTACTTAAATTTCTTTCATAAATTGTTGGATATTTTTTTTTTTTGAAATTGGTGTCCTGTTTTTGATGAGGGCCGTGTGTGTGTAGGGTGGGGTAGTGAGGGGCCGTGTGTGTGGGGAGTAGTGGGGGCCGTGTGTGTGTGTGGGTGAGTGGGGCCGTGTGTGTAGGGTAGGGGATGTGTGTAGGGGACCGTGTGTGTGTAGTGGGGGCCGTGTGTGTGTGGGGTGGTGGGGCCGGTGTGTGTGTGGGGTGGTGGGGGGCCGTGTGTGTGGGGTAGTGGGGGCCGTGTGTGGTGGTGACCGTGTGTGCAGGGGTGGGGGGCCGTGTGTGGGGAACCAATATTTACCTATAAGTTGAACTACTACAGATATGACAACAATCAAGGTGTCGAATTGAATGTTTTGGAAATACAAAATCGATTTCGAGAACTTAGCAAAATATTTCACTGGTTTAATTACATTTGATAATATCCCAGAAACGAGAAATTTGTGAGAGAGAGAGAAGATGGGAGTCGTGTACTGTATATATATAAGTAGAAAGTATGAGTAGAATTACCCTGTAGGTTCGTGTAGTCGTGGAGCTTCTGGTTGCAGTAGAGAGAGGTGGGGAGCAATTAGGAGATGGCTGTTGAGGTTACCTGAGAAGCTATCCCCTTTATTTCTCAAGTCTGATAATAAGAAAAAAGAACACCATAACAACTTTGTCTTTATGAAAAATTTATGAAAGTTGAAATTATTGTAAATGATAAAATATGAAAATTGTTTGAAAACCTTTTTACCGGTATGATATTGAGGCAGATTATTCAGATACCTGTATGTTAGTGACGTCATGCCTCGGTAGCGTGAAGGTTAGGATCACTTGAAGATTAATCCCCCCCTCTATCCCCCGCTCTACACCCCTCTATCCCCATCTACACCCCTCTATCCCCCGCTCTACACCCCTCTATCCCCCGCTCTACACCCCTCTATCCCCCATCACCCCTCATCCCCATCTGCACCCCTCTACCCCCATCTACCCCTCTACCCCATCTACCCCCTCTGCCCTCTACCCCTTCTACACCCTCTGCCCCCCATCTACCCCTCTACACCCCTCTACACCCCTCTGCTCCCCCCCTTTACCCCAAGCTTATTTTACCTGATAATCTCTCACCCTAACGCTACACTTGGGGAGGTTAGGTTAGGTTAGGTTAGGTTAGGTTAGGTTAGGTTAGGTTAGGTTAGGTTTGGTTAGGTTAGACTATGGATTAGATTAAGTTATGGATTACCTTAGGTTAGGTTAGGGAATATGTTTGGTTAGGTTATGGATTAATTGATTAGGTTAGGTTATTAGGTTAGGTTAAGGTTAGAGTTTAGGTTAGGTTAGGTTAGGTTAGGTTAAGTTACAAATATTTTAACACAAACTAACTAACCTCTTTATAAGACCCCAGCACCCAGCCAGCGACGCACGACTCAGGGAAAATACAATAGCGCAGTTCAGCGATTGTTGGGGTGACTAATTAAAGAGCGAACAACTTCCTTCAATCTAAAGAGTCAACTCCACCACAAAAATTTCCTTAGCTAAGCTGTTTGTAATCTCTGGAAACATTGCCTCCATTCTTAACGTGTATGAGGCTGGTTGAGACCGAGCCGAGAGACACAGAAACAAAGATTAATACGAAAAATAAGACAAATTATCATGACTAGTGTTCTATAAACTGTCCACTAGTGTAATAAAAGGGGAATTAAAACTCGCCTCTGTTATGTTAGAACATTTGTGTGTTATGATAGAGGTGATATAGGAGTCAAGTAAATATTGAGCAATGAGAGGCAAGATAACTCTATACCATTATTCTTAAGTGTGATATTCAGGTAAAGCCTTGTGTAATGACGACCTTATGGAGGCGAATATAATCCATAAAATCTGACCTACATTATTTATTTATGTATATGTGGACGTTTCACCTGGTCGACGGTTCATAAGATAATGGATTTTTTGTTTTTGCAGCTCAAGGATTTACCTGACGTCACCTGGCATATTGTGTTGACATTCTTGCACACCTGTAATAATATATTTAGTGTTTGACATTTACCTGAGTCGACCTGTTAAGGACACACACACACACACACAGTATCATTTCACCATCCATCACCTGATATAACCTGGACGAAAAAATAAAAATAAAACGGAATAACTAATAATACACAATTAATAAAACAAAAGAGAGGTAGAAGGAAAAAGAAATAATTGCCCTAATAATTAATGTCTAGACGCACAAAGAGAGTGAGTTAGAGGGGGGTGAGGGGGAATGAGACTTCAAGGGAACTTAAGAAATTAGTTGAAGTGACCATTAGTAGACCGTCATTCCTATTGTGAGGTCTACTGTACCCTGTGGCCGTGGGGGGTGGAGAGAGAGCTGGGCGTTGGGTGGGTGATGGAGGACAAGCTGGAGGTTAAGGTAGGTGATGGAGGACGAGCTGGAGGTTGAGGTAGGTGATGGAAGGTGAGTGAGGTAGGTTGTGGAGGTCGAGGGAACATTGTAGGCCGAGGTAGAACTGGAGAACTGGAGGTCGAGGAATAACTGGAGGTCGAGGGGGAACTTGAAGTCAAAGGAAAACTGGAGGTTAAGGTAGAACTGGAGGTCGAGGAATAACTGGAGGTCGAGGAATAACTGGAGGTCGAGGGGGAACTTGAAGCAAATGAACTTGTCCACTTTACCACGAGGTGTGTTAGGGTACAGTGATGTCTTAAAGCCCCAGAGAGAGAGAGAGAGAGAGCACAAAATTCTTACTCTCACACCCACATTTTTCTTCATATTCCGTCATATTTTCTTATTATTCCTTAAGTATCTTTCACCAAGGGTCGTTCATTCTCATTAACACTTTATCTCTCTAGGCTTGGGGAAATCGTGGGCTGGGTGATGCTGTGGGCTGGGTGATGCTGTGGGCTGGGTGATGCTGTGGGCTGGGTGATGTTGGGGGTTGGGTGAGACTGAGGCGGGCCGGGTTAGACTTAGGAGGGCCGTATAACGATTGACGGTCAGGTCTAGACGGCAAGGTGGCTACAAGGGCTTGGGAGGACAGGGAAATGGGTCGGACCTCAGGGCATTACTCAGCACCAGAGAGAACCTAATGATGTGTGTGTCGAGGAGAGAGAGAGAGAGAGATTCAATAGTAGCGTCTTTTATACTCTGTACCAATCGGACTATTGGGTAATTACTTTGTTTTGATACAGTAAGGGAGGGAGGGAGGGACGCATGTCACCGTAACCTAGCTTTCGATGCTGCACATAGGAGGAATGAGAACGACAAGATAAGGGCATATGAGGAGAGAATTCAGAATGTTGATCAAGGCAGCTTCACCCCTCTAGTGTTCACAACCTCTGGTGGGATGGGACCAAGTGCAAGATGCTTCTAGGGCAGGCTTGCGGAGTTGATCTCCGAACAGAAACAGCAGCCCAGAAGTTATGTTACAGCCTGGATGAGATGTCGACTGTCCTTCATTCTCCTTCGGTCGGCTTTGCTCGGCATCAGAGGAACGAGAGCTTCGGCCTCAAAGCCGACAACAGCTGCAGATATTGACTATGAGGCTACAGTCACTGAATGCCGCATAGATCTGCGGCTCAACTAACTCAACACAGCTAGGATAGCTATTTACGTATTAGGATATTTAATATTAAGGTAATAAAATGGCGGCGAAGGTGTGGCTATTGGGGGAGGCTGGAGGCCACGTTTGAAAAAAAAAAAGAGGTAGAGAGGGAGGGGTTGAGGGCTCGTTATCTCACCTCACTCTCGCCGCACTTCTTCCTTTCACCTGTGAGTTGTTTTGTTTAAGTTCTTCTCGCCTCGCCTACACCACCACTATTCATGTCCATTTCACTGTTCCTCGGTGAAATGGAATCTTATCTCCTATCATGAGTTCAGGTTTGGTTGGAATTTCCGAGATTATTTAAACTAAGGAAGATGCCTAAAATCTCATTGCTTTGTGATATTATGATGATGATGATGGTGTTGAATTTTACGTTGAATTGTGCAACATAGAAAGAGGGAGTGTAAGGGCTAGTGTTAAGGTGATTCAAAATTTCTCTGCCCACTAGTTAAGACACACTACATGGCTACTGAGTTAAGAATCACCTTTATCAATACTTGTCTGTGTGGCCAGTCAGTATCTTGGTGAGAAAAGAAACTTGATTATATTAAATTATTATTATTATTATTATTATTATTATTATTATTATTATTATCCCACTCCTCCCACCACTCTCCCACTCCTCTCCCTCACCACTCTCACTTTGAAGGCAATACACAAAGTAGCTCTGAGTGACCTGACCATAAGGTAAACCACTCAGGTGACCTTAATTCCAAAGCAAGAACAAGAAGACGAAGGAGTGAGAATGAAGGAGGGAAGGAATGAAGGAGGGAAGGAATGAAGGAGGGAGGGAATGAAGGAGGGAGGGAATGAAGGAGGGAGGGAATGAAGGAGGGAAGGAATGAAGGAGAGAAGGAATGAAGGGGGGAAGGACAGAAGGAGGGAAGGACTGCAGGAGGGAAGGCATGAAGGAGAGAAGGAATGAAGGACTGAGATTGAAGAAGGAAAAGAGGTAAGGGATGAAGGATTGAGAGGGAGGGAAGAAATGAATTATGACAGGATTAAAGGAGTGAAGGAGAGAAGGATGCCACCGGCTTCTATAAAAAAAAGACATTTGCTCATCAAGAAAAATAAAAGGATTTTTTTACTGACATTTTAATCCATCAAGAGACAATGTAAACATGAACCTTCCGATAAAAAGAAACTGTTAACAACCAGGGTGGATTTACTACAGCAGGAACAACGTGTAAACAACCAGGGTGGATTTACTACAGCAGGAACAACGTGTAAACAACCAGGGTGGATTTACTACAGCAGGAACAACGTGTAAACAACCAGGGTGGATTTACTACAGCAGGAACAACGTGTAAACAACCAGGGTGGATTTACTACAGCAGGAACAACGTGTAAACAACCAGGGTGGATTTACTACAAGCAGGAACAACGTGTAAACAACCAGGGTGGATTTACTACAGCAGGAACAACGTGTAAACAACCAGGGTGGATTTACTACAGCAGGAGCAACGTGTAAACAACCAGGGTGGATTTACTACAGCAGGAACAACGTGTAAACAACCAGGGTGGATTTACTACAGCAAGAACAACCTCAACACAAACAAGTCTCTCTTACGTAACAAGAAAGATGTATCGCTCTTGTTGTTGTATTGTTTGTCTATTATATTCATTAACCTAGATTACCTACTTAAAGACCTGACCTGACCAGACCTGACCTGACCTGATGTTGCGTGTCGCTGTGTACACTTTGCATGATTTATGAAGTAGTTGTTGATATACAGTACATAACAGCTTCTCCACCTGTTGTCCTTCCATCCCAGAACTCAACAACTTTCTCCTGGAGTTTCGCTGGCCAACAAAAAACTCCTTTGTATTGATAATAAACATCGTTTAATTAAGTTTACCAGGACTTGGGTTAACGTGATGTAAAAATCCTGTTAAAGTCTTCCTGGTGAGCACGAGGTGTGATGGGGAACAGGTCGTTTATTATACAGGAGACTCGTATAATGAAGTGAGCAAGATATGGTTATGTAGGTAACTCACTGGAGAGGCCTTCCAAACTTCCTCATTGATGACGTGATACTTGTACTGTTGAGTTGGAGTAGAATCTGGGATGAGGGGGTTGAACTGGCGCTGTTACCTGGGTCGTCCGGGCAACGTTGTAACACAGGGGTGAGCATAACACGATCGGTATAGTCTCAGACACAAATATCTCCCCCAACCTTGTCCGATGAATTTTAGAACCTTGTAGATTATAATGAGTGTAACCTAGTCAGTTGCTACTCCTGACTAGATACAAGCTGATTCTTACACTAAATAGTTCTTCTTCTTTATTTTTACCGAGACTGTTTTTTTCCTTTTACTGTTGGGTTTCCAGATGTTTATCAGCGTGTGTCGTCAGCTGTTTACAAATCTACCCATGAAAGCCACCAACTCTCAATCTCTCTTAAGTTCTATCTTATCTTACTCCAAGTCTCTGTTTCTTGTGGTCCAATCAGAATTATCCATTGACTCCTACCTCGCCAGTCATTCTCTTACCCATATAACCATCCACTCCTCTGCCACTGTCAACACCGTCCTCAGGTTCACCTCGCTCACCGACGGCTTTATAAGATCTTTAATTGTTACATTCCAGGACCGACAACACAGAGATTCTTGGTTGAGATTTGCGTCTGACCATCTCGCTCACAGCCCTGAATACTGGAAATACCTGCTTGTGTTTGTTCGATTAAAATACATTTGGTTCTGTTGTAACAAGAGCAAGACAGTCCTGGAGGCCCGACAGCACAAGACGCTTATAACAATACACTTATAAGACAGCTGCAGGTCAATTAAACTTCCTGGAGGAGGATATACACCTAAGGACCAGAAGTGGTTAGATGGACTTGGAATACATGTAGAGACTCTGAAGGATGTCATGTTACAGTGGACACGTGGCAGAGAAATGCTTGCTGTTGACGTCATCAAACTCGTGCAGGTCTGAAGCCCCATTCACAGCGAGACCCGCCTCAGGCACACCCGGACGCTGAATTAATTGACTGGTTTGGAAAGTGTTGCGACACAAACTCTCTGAGAGGAAGGTACAGAGGCCCGGATATTGAGGAATGAACACATGAGGCGAGGCACAACATGTGACAGCTGCCGGGTGCCTCCATGAACGGCGTCCAATCCCTCCTGGTATATAGCCATTAACACACAAGGTGGCTGGGGGTTCTTATCTATGCACCTTTATTATTACAGAACTAAAATACAGTACACCTGGTGGATCAGAGTGAGGTATTCTGTAATATGAATGTGTCAACAACTACTGAAGGAGTGTCTAGAGTACTGGTGTATTGTGTAACGCTAACGAGAGACTTGTGTTGTGGCGGCAGTACTGACACTTTACTAACTGGTGAACAAAACATGGCTCTCTCTACCATTAAACAGTGCTGCATACATATCTTTAGATTTTAAATAAACAAATAATAAGTTGTAATGTAACTTAATGACCATAATTATGATGCTTCATTTCTTACTGGACTTTGTGATGTAGTGAGTTATCCCAGCAGCACTAGCCGGGCTCCACGACCTGGGACACACACACACACACACCGCTCCACCACCTAGAGATTGAGTGAGTGAGGGAGGGAAGGAGGGAGGGAGAGAAGCCCCGTACTCTTATCAAATTTCCTCTCTAAAAATCTACGGTTGATTAAATGTGTTTTTTCGTGATCATATTTCATAAGTTTTACCATTTCTGCCATATTGTTTTGTATTGAGGACATTTGAGGTGGCTAGCTGGCGTCTGTAGATTATTGAAATATGTTATTATAACCTACTCATAACCTAGAAGAGAGCAATGATTTCTTACGAGGTTGATATAAGAGGAAAGCTGCTATGTTATTAGATCACCAATATTACAGTTCTACACAGCCTAACCTAACCCAACCCATCTTGGTGACCTGGTGGGTGTACCTGTTGGTGACCTGGTGGGTGTACGTGTTGGCGACCTGGTGGGTGTACCTGTTGGTGACCTGGTGGGTGTACCTGTTGGTGACCTGGTGGGTGTACCTGTTGGTGACCTGGTGGGTGGACCTGGTGGGTGTACCTGGTGGGTGTACCTGTTGGTGACCTGGTGGGTGTACCTGTTGGTGACCTGGTGGGGTGTACCTGTTGGTGACCTGGTGGGTGTGCCTGTTGGTGACCTGGTGGGTGTACCTGTTGGTGACCTGGTGGGTTACCTGTTGGTGACCTGGTGGGTGTACCTGTTGGTGACCTGGTGGGTGTACCGGTTGGTGACCTGGTAGTGTACCTGTTGGTGACCTGGTGGGTGTACCTGTTGGTGACCTGGTGGGTGTACCTGTTGGTGACCTGGTGGGTGTACCTGTTGGTGACCTGGTGGGTGTAGCTGTTGGTGACCTGGTTGGTGTACGTGTTGGTGACCTGGTGGGTGTACCTGTTATTGGCCATCTCACTCAAGGCTCAAATGGCTCTCTGGATCATGACACCTCGACCTTCCCTGTACCACTCAGAGCACTCCCGACCGCATCCCTTCTCCATTACCACCACACCCTCACCACCACACCCTCACCACCACACCCTCACTACCGCACCCTCACCACCACACCCTTACCATATCTCCACACCCTTACCACATCAGTCGCTTCAAGCCACCATGTCCCCACAATACAAATGAATATCACATAGCAACTCCACCTCCCTCCCCCACGCATACAATAGTTGCCCCTCGTGTAACGAGGATGGCCGGCCCAAGGGCCACCTAGGCGTGAATTTGTTTAAGGTGTAGAAGCTGTCGCCAACACAATAACCACACCCTGAGTTAACGAGCTGCATGACTCAGTGTCAAGGAATAGTCCGAGAAGATCGGACAACTTGCCAACTGCACTGGCTAACCATTACCCCGGAACACGATCTGCAAATCGATTAACATCCAGGTCCCCAATTACTGCTGGGTAGACAGAGGCAAATGGCGTTAAGAAATTTCGCCATAGTTTCACCCAGCCCCAGGATCGAACCCGGGTCAGCTCGCTTTCGAGGCGAGCGAGCGAGCGAGCGAGCGCGCGCGCAAACACACACACACACACACACACACACACACACACACACACACACACACACTGCTAATCGCCACAACCATACTTCGCTAATTAACACACACTGCCGTCTTGAGTCATGGAACAACTGATCACTGTGGTCTAGTGCCGTTAGGTCAGGTAGGTTAGGTTAGGTTAGGTTAGGTTAGGTTAGGTTAGGTTATCTAATCACCAGGTGAAATACGCTCTCAGTCTAATCTTCACCTCACCATAGTGGTAATCTGACCTACTGAACGAAACCTCATTAACTCTTCGTATTACTCATCCGGTCTAATTCTCCAGGTCGTGTTAATTACCTGAGACGAACTAAAGGACTCTGGATGATATAACCCGATCAGTTGACCCCATTTCCCCTTTAACCCGGGATATTAAAGGTAATTTTTTACACTACTGAGTTCCATCATCAAGCCAACGTGCTCCCCCTATCTGGACTCTCAATTAGTTGATTAATTAAGGCAGATAATACCACCTAGAGAGAGAGAGAGAGAGAGAGAGAGAGAGAGAGAGAGAGAGATGTGGTGGGCGTGTTGGTGGTGATTGCTTCATTAATTAATATAGCCGAGCAGGAAGAGGAGACCCTTGTCGGTATACCTGCCCAGGACATATTTGTGGTGGCTGAATCATTAATAGAGTTTACGGGGCCCCCCACCCAAGCAGAACGGCCTTGCTATAAATAAATTGGTAGATCAAATTCTGTGGAAACTAACCTAACCTGGCCACCATCCTTCCTCACCTACACTCCATCTTCCTCCCTCACCTACACTCCATCCTCTTTCGCCTACCGCCATCCTCCTTCACCTACCGCCATCCTCCTTCCCCTACCGCCATCCTCCTTCACCTACCGCCATCCTACCCCGTCCCCAGGAGACTCTCGCCCTCACACCTTGCCACTCCTTCACCACCACCAACTTTGGGGTCATCATCGCCTCGCCTTGTGACAGTCTCTACAAATTCCATTAGAGATGAAAGTCTAAATGGAAGAGCAAGGTGGTTTAAGGCCTGCAGTATACTTCCTCTACGCCACGCCACGCCACGCCACGCCATGCCACGCCACGCCACGCCACGCCATGCCACGCCACGCCACGCCATGCCACGCCACGCCACGCCACGTCACGCCAGTATCTAATATACAGTATTTATATTCTGATATTTTAACGGATCTTCTGTGTTGATAACTGATAATTTCCGCATTTGGGGAAGTAAAAATTAGCTTGTGAAACGTACTGGTAGCTGAAGAAGATTACAACATTACAGCAACGAGTGAAGGACAAAACCCCCTTGGACAAAACCCCCTTGGACAAAATCCCCTTGGACAAAACCCCCTCAAGTAAAGTGCAAATTAGGACAAAAAACCTTATTTAGAGTAAAAAATAGGACAAAAACCCTTTTTTTCTATTTTCAGACATTAGGTCCATTTTAATAATTTTAAACAGGTAAAGAACACCTTAAAGACAGCTGCTTTGACCAACAGAGGCAGACCTGTACACATCGTTACAGACAACCCCCCCCCACCCACCACCCACCCCACCCCCCACCAGGACAAATAATAATAATAAAACAAATTTAAATCATAATTTTTATTCTTTTTACTATTTATAGTTTATGAACACTTCTCTGTCATGTAAAATATTACATTTATTATATCATAAGACTAACCTAAGCCCCTCTAAATAAGGTTTTTTTTGTCCTAATTTGCACTTTATTTGAGGGGGTTTTGTCCAAGGGGGTTTTGTCCGGACCCCCCACAGCAACACCCTCCTCCTGGCTGCGTCAGATCATGTTTCAGGAGGAGTTTACGTCACCAGAGTCTCACGAGCTAATTTGGTCTTCCCCGAGTGTATTTATTATTAGAGATCAATACAGCCAAGTTATTATCGCTTAAAGTATCAGAATATTACGATATATTAAGTATTAAAGAACTGTAGTGACTCTTCGGGTGTCCGTCCGCCAACCAATCAGCTGCCGTGTTACAAACTGACCCAAGGCCTTAGTTGCAAAGTTTGAGGGAACAGACTATACGGATTCTTAGCTCACCCAAGTGTCTCATTTTGACTACTTTGTGGATATTCATAGATATGTATATGCGTATGTATTTGAATGTGTAGGTGCACATGTTTATGTATGTAATATTATATGTAGCGCTGTGTGAAGTTTCAGGATAAGCTCTACTCTAGTTAAGACCTTCGTATCAAGAAAAAGTTACAGAGAAAAAGTGCAGCTTATTATCGGGTAGCTTGTAAGAGGCCGAGAAAGATTTTGACACGGGGAAAATTATTGAAAATCTCTCAAAGAAGCTGAAAGGATAATAAATATATTCCCTTTGTATGTTTGTAGTTGTGAACCTTTTTATTTTATTTTGAAGTATAATATATTACAGACTTACACAAAGGATTATATTTAATTATACTTAACGAATAGATTTGTTGAAAAAGAAATGATTTATGTTACGTGAAGTCAAAGGCGAAGTTCACAGTTCAGTCCCAGCCAACATAATATGAACGGCGTCACATAGGTAGTAGAGGCAGCGGGGTGGGGAGGGCAAGGCAAGGCAGGGCAGGGCAGGGCAGGGCAGGGCAGGGCAAGGCAGGGCAGGGCAGGGCAGGGCAGGGCAAGGCAGGGCAAGGCAAGGCAAGGCAAGGCAAGGCAAGGCAGGGCAAGGCAAGGCAGGTAAACAAACACGTGACACAGATGAAAGTGTTAGTGCGGACAGGTTAAGAATTCACTCTCAACACAAGAGTCAACAAGAGCCCACCTCCCTTTGCCTCACAGACTTCAACTCTGTTTTTGTATCATCAACAATAACACTGTTTACTTACTCTATTATTTATATTTTACAATCTTCCTTCCTTCCTACTCTTCTTCTCCTTCTCTTCTGTACGAGGGTGTCACTTTCAATATTATATTTGGTTAATGTCAGACGATTCAACCATCCACCATGACACATATTCAACCATCTACCACATGATATATTCAACCATCCACCATGACACATATTCAACCATCCATCACATGACATATTCAACCATCCACCATGACACATATTCAACCATCCACCTTGACACATATTCAACCATCCACCATGACACATATTCAACCATCCACCATGACACATATTCAACCATCCACCATGACACATATTCAACCATCCACACATGACATATTCATCCACACATATTCAACCATCCACCTTGACACATATTCAACCATCCACCTTGACACATATTCAACCATCCACCTTGACACATATTCAACCATCCACCTTGACACATATTCAACCATCCACCTTGACACATATTCAACCATCCACCTTGACACATATTCAACCATCCACCTTGACACATATTCAACCATCCACCACATGACATATTCAACCATCCACCATATTGTTGTTGTTGTTGTTGTTGTTGTTGTTCTTATTATTCTTGTTCTTTTGTTTCTTTCTTGTTGTTATTGTTCTTATTGTTCTTACTGTCTTAGTTTTTATTTTTCTTGTTGTTCTTGTTCATATTGTTCCTGTTGTTATTCTTATTGTTCTTATTCTTATTGTTTTTGTTGTTCTTGGTCATATTGGTGTTGTTGTTCTGTTTTTATTGTTGTTGTTCTTATTGTTATTGTTCGTGTTGTTGTTGTTATGGGATGAGAGAGAGAGAGAGAGAGATAGAGAGAGAGAGAGAGAGCAGTTCTCCTGTTTCCGCCGTCAGAGGGAGTTTGAGTGATTGCAATAAATGTCAACAGCACCAATACACTTCACAGGGACAACCACGAGAGTGATTGCAACGATATCAATTATAACAGCTATACAAAAAAAATCACAGATGCAGTAATAAAAGCAATAGTCAAGATCAATAGTAGAATTTATGTACCGTAGATATAGTAGGAATAGTAGTAGGAATAGTAGTAGTAGTAGTAGTAGTAGTAGTAGTAGTAGTAATAAAATCGTGACGAAGGTGTTGCTATTGGGGGAGGCTAGAGACTACGTTTAAAAAATAGTAGTAGTAGTAGTAGTAGTAGTAGTAGTAGTAATATCTGTGCCTAATATAACCGCAGTGTAACCCTGTATATTGGAGACTCGGTCCTGACAGTGAAAATATGTTTAGCAGTGATTTTCCTTGATGAAAAATGTTAATAATTAATTGAACCAACGTCAATGTTTATGATAAAAATGTATGTTTATCTGTATTAATTAAACTATAAGACCAACAAGTGATAGACAGACAATAGACTTAACTCGTGTCTGAGGGTTGGTGGTTACGGCATTCCGGGACCACAATTTTATCTTCAACCATCAATCCCTTTCATTGTCTTCCTCTCAATCTCATTCCTTCAGTTGTACCTATTACCATTTATTATCATTATTCCCGTATCTCTAATTATACGCCAAAACTATATTTAAAACAATATTATTCTCTACAATTTCCCGGTGTTTCTTTCGTTACTTGAACCAATGTTGATAGTTCGTCTTTAACTTTATCCCTCAGCACACAGCTACCCAACCTCTGCTTTGTGTTGCTCAGATTTGCTTGGGCTCTCGGTGGCCCACTGCCTGCACGCACGGGAGGCAGCGTATGTGTTGACAACGGTTTCTTTTACTACCACTACGGTATAGCTAATGCGCCTTTAAATCCTTCCTTACCTTTACAATATTATTAATACGAGATACACATCATTACCTGAAGATTCTTTTAACCACCCTTGATTATTTTTGAGAAATATTTTACTCTCGACTTCCATACAGGTGAGTCACATATACGTTCAGGTATACAGTAGGTCCTTTTTAGAGGCACTCATCCCGGTGTTGGTTTATTGAGATGTTTGTTATCTAAGGACACACACACAGTCTAAGGGCTTCATAATCATAATCTTTCGTTAGATATTAAAGACAATATTTTAATGTAAAAGAAAGATTCAAGGTGCAGTTGAGAAAGTTGTGAACCTTCCTCCAGGAGTATTTCTCATAATAAAACTTCTTCCTTGTCGCTTTTTTTTTCTCCACAAAGGGAAAAGCATTACATTCCCTCCCTCTCTTCTTGTCCTTCTCCTCCCCCCTCCTTATCCATTTCTTCCCCACTCTCCTTGATATTCTCCTTCCCCCTCTCTTCTTGTCCTTCTCCCCACCCCTCCTTATCCATTTCTTCCCCCCTCTCCTTCTTATTCTCCTTCCCCCTCTCTCCTTGTCCCTCTCCCCACCCCTCCTTATCCATTTCCCCCACTCTCCATGATATTCTCCTTCCCCCTCTCTCCTTGTCCTTCTCCCCCACCCCTCCTTATCCATTTCTTCCCCCTCTCCTCGATATTCTCCTTCCCCCTCTCTCCTTGTCCTTCTCCCCACCCCTCCTTATCCATTTCTTCCCACTCTCCTCGATATTCTCCTTCCCCTCTCTCCTTGTCCTTCTCCCCACCCCTCCTTATCCATTTCTTCCCCACTCTCCTCGATATTCTCCTTCCCCTCTCTTCTTGTCCTTCTCCCCCCTCCTTATCCATTTCTTCCCCACTCTCCTCGATATTCTCCTTCCCTCTCTCCTTGTCCTTCTCCCCACCCCTCCTTATCCATTTCTTCCCCACTCCTTGATATTGTCCTTCCCCTCTCTCCTTGTCCTTCTCCCCCACCCCTCCTTATCCATTTCTTCCCCACTCTCCTTGATATTGTCCTTCCCCTTCTCTCCTTGTCCTTCTCCCCACCCCTCCTTATCCATTTCTTCCCCACTCTCCATGATATTCTCCTACCCCTCTCTCCTTGTCCTTCTCCTCCCCCCTCCTTATCCATTTCTTCCCCACTCTCCATGATATTCTCCTTCCCCCTCTCTCCTTGTCCCTCTCCCCACCCCTCCTTATCCATTTCTTCCCCACTCTCCTCGATATTCTCCTTCCCCCTCTCTCCTTGTCCTTCTCCTCCCCCTTCCTTATCCATTTCTTCCCCACTCTCCTTGATATTCTCCTTCCCCCTCTCTCCTTGTCCCTCTCCCCACCCCTCCTTATCCCCCTCTTTTCCCTCGGCTTTCTTTGATATAACAGTTAGAAGGGGTGATGGAGGAGGCTCACAGGGGATCTTAAACTTGAGAAACAGTGGCTTGTTGTAGAGCCTAAAGACGCGTGTTGGTGTGAAAGAAATAGCTGAGGGGGCAGGCTAATAGGTGTTGATTGTGTGCCGTGATGGTAGGGCGGTTTCTCCTTTCAAGGCGACTGCGAGGCTCCTACAAAAACCCATGTTCGTATAGCTGTTCAGGTCTTAAATACGTGTGTAATTTATGTTTTGGTTCTATTACTAGTTTCTGCCTTATTGTGTTACTTCTGTGAGGTTTGTCAGTGATGTCTTGTCAGTCCTGGGTAGTCTGTTGGCCATTCTGTATACCCGAGGTGTCTAAACAGCTGACTATGTTAATATTCTTCTCTTTATTGCAACAACAGGTAGAGTATTTATATAATCCCACACAATTCATTCCTAAGGTAATGTATTCCTAAACTGACAGGCGGCTTCTGTTTTCCCAATGTTGTTGTTTCCGTCTGTTTCATAAGTGTTGCGTGTGGGAGTGTTTCATAAGTGTTGCGTGTGGAAGTGTTTCATAAGTGTTGCGTGTGGCTGTTTCATAAGTGTTGCGTGTGGAAGTGTTTCATAAGTGTTGCGTGTGGAAGTGTTTCATAAGTGTTGCGTGTGTAAGTGTTTCATAAGTGTTGTTTCCTGTTTCAAGTGTTTCATAAGTGTTGCGTGTGTAAGTGTTTCATAAGTGTTGCGTGTGGAAGTGTTTCATAAGTGTTGCGTGTGGGAGTGTTTCATAAGTGTTGCGTGTGGAAGTGTTTCATAAGTGTTGCGTGTGGAAGTGTTTCATAAGTGTTGCGTGTGGGAGTGTTTCATAAGTGTTGCGTGTGGAAGTGTTTCATAAGTGTTGCGTGTGTAAGTGTTTCATAAGTGTTGCGTGTGTAAGTGTTTCATAAGTGTTGCGTGTGTAAGTGTTTCATAAGTGTTGCGTGTGGAAGTGTTTCATAAGTGTTGCGTGTGGAAGTGTTTCATAAGTGTTGCGTGTGGAAGTGTTTCATAAGTGTTGCGTGTGTAAGTCTCTCCTTGTACAGTGTCAGGGTGTTGTGTTCTGAGAGTGTGTTGTTGTATCGCCTATCGTTATTTAATTTACTCTCTCGTTCTCTTCGTCCCTCCTCCAACCTTTCTCTCTCCTTTGTCTTATCTTCATCCCTCTCGCCCCCTTCCATCTACCCTTTTCCCTCCTTCCTCTTTCTTTCCCTTCTTTCTCTTCAGGTCCTTCTTCTTCCCACTCTCTCCTTTCTTCCTCTCCTCTATCTCTTTCCTTCCTTCCTTCCTCCCTTAACCCACCCTCCCTCTTTAACCCTCTCTCCCCCCTTAACCCACTCTCCCCCTTTAACCCTCCATCCCCCCTTAACCCTCCCTCTTTAACCGCCCCTTACCCGTAACTGTAGTGAGTTACGGGTGGTCTTGGTTGGGTTAGGTTAGGTTAGGTTAGGTTAGGTTTGGTTGGGTTAGTGCTGTCTGTATATCGATCAGTGGTCCTCCTGGTGTATGGTAGCGAGACAGACAACGGATACCTCCCGCCACTTGAGAACTTTCATCTTCGTTCCATCCTCACGAATCCGCTGGGAAGACAAGAAAACAAATGCCAGTATTCTCGCTGACACCAACTGTAAGAGCACCTAGTCTACCATTATCCATGAACATCTACGGTGGACTGGTCATGTTACCTGCATGGACGACACTAGATTACCAAATCAGATATTCTACAAGTTATCTACAGAATGATACACGTAGCCGCTGGTTGAGATGTTTGGCGATGGTGTAAGAGCATCATGGCAAAGGGGTGAGGAAAGCCAATAGCTGATGACTGTTTGGAATCTGCTGATCAATACATGGCAAGGAAAGAGAGAGAGAGAGAGAGAGAGAGAGAGAGAGACCATAATTGTAAGGAACTCGTTCATTTATCCTCTTTTACCAACCAATGTTTTAAGCATGCCCTCCACAATCGTAATGCCTCTGGCCGCAAAATCAGAACAAACTGGAACTCGTGTCCGCTCGTCTGTTTGTCAATTTGAGTATATATTTTTTTCGCCGGTCATCAGTAAATTTCCTGCATACGACTCCGGTTTGAGATTTTTTTTTTTATCTGGAGAACACAAATTTCCCTCTCCCTATAATGTGGCTCCTTGTCCTCCTGGGTTTATCCTCTATATGCTTGGAGGTATATCATATATGAACCTATTCCTATATAAGAGTTACGACCCGGAGAAACAGACGAAAAGTTGTGAAATAGAAATTATTGTCTTATTTTTGCCATTAAACTCGTATCTATAATTTAAGTCATGATACAGTTTAATTTGTACCATCTTAGGTAATTTTTTTTCTACAAGGAAATATTAATCATAAACCTCAAAAGACTTAATTTAAAAATGAGTTAAAATGTTAATGAAATGAAGACTTAAGAGTTAGTTGGCCTGTGTAGAGGAGACCTGACTCTTCCCGTGTGTGTGTGGATAAGAGCACCTCGCAGTCATCTCCCACTGTGATCTTTCCACTAAAGGGAATATGGCCTACGGAAATTTGTTGAACGAGGAGAACTTTTTATTCGTTACCTGGCCAAGAATTCACGGTGATGGAGACCGTCGGGGATGTATATGCTAGCCGAGGGGTGTGGTGCTAGCCGAGGAGGGGGTGTGAGTGCTAGCCGAGGGGGTGTGGTGCTAGCCTGAGGGGTGTGAGTGCTAGCCGAGGGTGTGGTGCTAGGTGCTAGCCGAGGTGTGGTGCTAGCCGAGGGTGTGGTGCTAGCCGGGGTGTGGTGAGGGGTGTGGTGCTAGCCGAGGGTGTGGTGCTAGCCCTGTGTGTAGCCTAGGTGTGGTGCTAGCCGAGGGTGTGGTGCTAGCCGAGGGTGTGGTGCTAGCCGAGGGTGTGGTGCTAGCCGAGGTGCTGTGGTGCTGGCCGAGGGGGTGTGGTGCTAGCCGAGCCGAGGGTGTGGTGCTAGCCGAGGGGGTGTGGTGCTAGCCGAGGGTGTGGTGCTAGCCGAGGGTGTGGTGCTAGCCGAGGGTGTGGTGAGGGTGTGGTGCTAGCCCGAGGGTGTGGTGCTAGCCGAGGGGGTGTGGTGCTAGCCGAGGGTGTGGTGCTAGCCGAGGGGTGTGAGTGCTAGCCGAGGGGGTGTGGTGCTAGCCGAGGGGGTGTGGTGCTAACCGAGGGGGTGTGAGTACGGCCAACAAAACATCTTCTGGTGATATACTGACAACTGAGAAGAAATGTATGATAATTGTGCCTTCATTAATTATATAAACTACAAAATTAAAAATGTTTATTGCTTTCAACGAGAATGAATAGGTGAAAGGATATACTTTTATACTGGAAGGCGTCCCGTCGATGGTACAGTGGTGTGTGTAGGCGAGGGAGTGAATGAGAAGAGGGGGAGGGAGAGAGGGAGGGAATGAATGAATAAGAGAAGGAGGAAGAAGGAAAGGGAGAAGGCAAGAGGGCAGGGGAAGGATTGGGAGGAAGACAGGAAGGGAGAGAGAGCGTTAGAGGGGGGTAGAGAAAAAGAGAGGAAGGTAGAGAGAGGGAGGGAGAGAAGGGGGGAGGGAGGGGCATTCTGGTCACGTTGCCTCTTCTCAACCTTCCTCTCGCCAAACCTAAAGTGAAAGTCAAATATTTCTCTCGCTTTTGTCCCGAACTTTCACGAAAAATATCGAGACAGTTGGTGAAGAAATTGTATCAGGAATTTTTTCGACAGTGACAGGACTTGCTTGGTTGTTGTTGATGTTTTTTTTTGCTATATATCGAGAACAAAATGTGCTATTTTCTGTATGTTAATGGTGTTATTTTTATTTTATTTTTATTTAGTGACACTTTTATTTAAAAATTTCGTAATATTTTCCTCTTTTATTTATTTTATCTTATATTTCAGTACTATTATTTTTTCACATATTTCCTTTGTTATTTTTCTTATTTGTAAACAATTTTATAATATTCTTTTTATTATATTTTTTTCTTCAGTATTTATTTATTCATATCTCAATACTGTAAGTATTTTATAGTCAGATTGTTTCGTTGTATAGAACACGAAGGCTCGGGAGGGTGTACAGGCGACAACTATTTCTGTGGTGGAAGAAAAGGAAAACCACAAATAAAGACAAAAAAGAAAACAAGAGAAATAATAAGTGCAGGTAACTTTTGTTAGTTAATAAATCCCAAGAATAACCCAGAGTGTACACTTGGTGGTGTGAAGATTAATAGATCTAAAGAGAAACGAGGCCTCTAGGTCAGTCATCAAGGGAATACACCACTATATAGAGCTGCCTCGGGGTCTGCTGCAAGGCCAAGACTCTGTGTTGATGTACACACTCACACACACACACACACACACACACACACACACACTCACACACACACACACACACACACACACACACTCACTCACACTAATCATATTTCTTTCCGTTAGAGAGGAAGGGCAAGTTTAACAGCCATCAATAATTGATAGAGAATATTTCAGTGTTAACTCTTGACGAAGGCGCACCTCCCACCCGAGGAAGGTGAGGTGTGGTACAATAACTTCACCTGAGGAAGGTGAGGTGTGGTACAATAACTTCACCTGAGGAAGGTGAGGTGTGGTACAATAACTTCACCTGAGGAAGGTGAGGTGTGGTATAATAACTTCACCTGAGGAAGGTGAGGTGTGGTACAATAACTTCACCTGAGGAAGGTGAGGTGTGGTATAATAACTTCACCTGAGGAAGGTGAGGTGTGGTACAATAACTTCACCTGAGGAAGGCGAACTCTTGACATTTGGCAAACATGTGATGGAATATTTATCTACAATGTTATAAGCTATTCAGAGAGCCGAGAGTAAGGACTGGTCGGTGTAAACAACTCACCAGTCTGGATCCTGAGTACTGTTTAATAATACTGGTATCAAACGCACCGCTTCTCTCGCTCAATTTCAGACAATTTATTCATAAAACAAACCCACTAAAAAGATTTTTTAATTACAAACGACAAGAAAAACATGAAAAATTTTCTAATTCTTTCAAGCTTTGGCGTTCATTATTATGGAAATGAAATAGTGTATTACGAAAAATACACTATATTAAAGTTAACTGGGTCATCACTGAACCTAGGAGGGGGCAGTGAGCAATGCTGGTGATAGCAGTAGGAAGGTGGAGAAGAGGAGAAGACTTAGAGATTGTTACGTGGGTTATGATAGAAAGGGGAGGGAAGTGAAGTTTGCATGAAAGAGAGAATAAACAGGGATAAAGAATCATTTTAGAGGTTAGTTAGTTAGTTATGGTAAACTGGTGAGGTAAGTAAGACATGGAGGAGACGCCGGTTAGGAGAACATGGTGGTAGAGAGAAGTGGACCAAGAACAGAGAGATGAGAGACCTGAGATTATCGGAAAGCAGGGAGGTGTGTGTGGCCTAGAGGATGGTAATTCATCATCTGCCCCTCCAATACTGACGGCCAGAATCGACCATGACCTTCTCCCACCCTCCCGCCTCCCCACCACCCACCTCCTTCACCACCCACCTCCTTCACCACCCACCTCCTTCACCACCCACCTCCCTCACCACCCACCTCCTTCACCACCCACCTCCCTCACCACCCACCTCCTTCACCACCTCCTCCTTACCCCACCTCCCTTCACCACCCACCTCCTTCTACCTCCTTCACCACCCCCCTCCTTTACCACCCACCTCCCTCACCACCCCTCATCACACCACCTCCTTCACCCACCCCTCCCCTCCCCACCCTCTTCCCCACCCCACCTCCTTACACCCCACCTCATACCACCCACCTCATACACCCCCCTCCTTCTACCCCTCTTCCCTACCCCTACCCTCTACCCCCTCCCCCACCCCTCCCCACCCCACCCCCCTCACCCCCTCCCTCACCCACCCCTCGCCCCCTCCCACCTCCTCCCCACCCCACCTCCTCACCCCTCCCTTCACCACCCCCTCCCCTCCACCCTCCTCCACACCCCCTCCTTCACCACCCCACCTCCTCACCACCTCTTCCCACCACGGCCTCCTTCCCCACCCTCCTCACCACCTCATTCACCACCTCCTCACCACCCACCTCCCTCTGCCTCACCTCCTCCCCCACCCACCCACCTCCTCACCCACCCCTCCCCTCACCACCCACCTGTCCCCACCCCACCTCCTTCACCCACCCCACCTTCTACCCCTCCTTCACCACCCCACCTCCTCTGCCCCCTCCTCCCCACCACCCACCTCCCTTCACCACCCCTCACCACCACCCACCTCCTTCTACCCTCATACCCACCACACTGTCCCCACCCCCTCCCCTCACCACCCCCTCCCTCACCCACCCCACCTCCCTCTACCCCCCCCTCCTTCCCACCCACCCCACCTCCCCTCTACCCCACCTCCTTCACCACCCTCCTTCACCACCACCTCCTTCACCCACCCACCTCATTACCCCACCTCCCTCACCACCCCACCTCCTTCCCCACCCTCCTTCACCACCACCTCCTTCCCTACCCTCCTTCACCACCCACCTCCTTCCCCACCTCCCTCACCACCCACCTCCTTCCACCCACCTCCTTCACCCACCCACCTCCTTCACCACCCACCTCCTTCACCACCCACCTCCTTCACCACCCACCTCCTTCACCACCCACCTCCCTCACCACCCACCTCCCTCACCACCCACCACCCCAACCCACCTATCCAGCACCCCCACTCGCGGATCTAACGTTTTTGCTGTCTTTTAAAGATTGAGGTGAAACTTGCATGGAGGTGCGTACATTGTCTAGACCTGGGGGATAGTCGTGTACCAATACTGTATATATATGTGTGCGTGTGTGTGTCCCCGTTTGTTTGTTTATCTCTGTGTTTCTGTGTTTGATAATAATTATTGATGATGATGATGATGACGAGGATGCTGGAGAGAAGCACCAAGTATTTCAATTAATAATATAACTATCACATTAACTACACAAGATCTTACAAACACAAACAACTAGCGGTACGTGCAATACAATCCTATCCCATACTATGAAGTTAAAGCAAAACAAAAACAAAACATAAATATCTGTTCATAATATTCAGTAATTTATTCCCTTTCCCACTAATCTACTCCAGGTAAAACAGTTATTCAAACAGTGATTTCCAAGTTGAATCCATCGAGTAACAACTACACTTGAATACCTATATCATACCTATATCAATTTGTCAAGGGATCACCTCTTCCGTTTCAATAGTCGCTTCTATAGACATAACCAGTGTGGCGTAATATTGCTTCCCTGATGCAACTGAACCCCGAGCCCGTCTGATCTGGTGGTGGTCCATTGGGCGCTGATTTGAGTATATATTGAGGAGGTATATCTGATGCCAGCACTAGTAGTATAACCATACCTTCAATTGGTTCACAATATATCTATAATATACGTGAGGGATATATATATATATTTACCTATATCATCTCCATCGGTGGATGTTATAAGACCCCAGACACCTAAGTTTGACTCATAAATCCCATGATGTGCGGGTAGCTTTACTTATAACGTATATTGTCAAGGGTATAACATCATATGTACAGTGATGACTCAGACGAACAGACATACTATACTAAATGCTTTGTGCTGTCGTATTATATTATTCATAAAATAATTATAGGCCTACCAACATGCCATATCGTGTCACTGTTTTAAATCCTCTTTTATACCAGTGTTTGTGTGTTATACCTGAGTGTTGAGGTGTGTGTGTGTGTGTGTGGCCCCGCCGTGTCTCGTCACCAAACTACTGAACGAGTGGATGTCCCATCGTCTGGCCTGTGTTCAACCTTGGCTTCGTCTTCCCTCCAACCATCTTAGGGTGGGGGGTAAAGAAACTATGGATTGTTACTGTACCTCTTCCCCGTCCCTCACAATGATGAAAAGATCCCGAGAAAAGAACAAAACAAAAGAAAAACGCGTCACGGTTGATAGAGTCAATACACTTTAATTACCTAAGTTACTGTACTCACCCAAATCTATTGTTGTTGTTTGCCTTATAAAAATAGAATGATCTCAGGGATAATAACACACCATTAACAAACAAAACAAAATATAGTTAAATAAACAAAATAAATGAATCATTCCCAAAATTCCGTTTTTGTTGCCTCTACAATGTCCAGATAGTTACGCTTAAGTAAGGCCGGTTGAAAATGCTTATGTTTACACTAGATGATTACTATTCCTATTTTTCTAAGTTATAGTTGTTACAAGGACAATGGTTCTCCTGTGTGTGGTGCTGTGAGGTAAGAGGTGGGGGTCGGGGTGAGGTGGTGTGTTGAGGGGATTCTGGGTGTCGGGTGTGATGAACAGAGCTGGCAGGTATATTATGAAAAGGTGTCGACATTTGCATATAAACTTTGTGGGGTTTTTGTTTTGTAAAGATAGTTATGAATATGTAAAATAAGGATGGTCGACAAAGAAGAGAACTTTATGGGTGTTTAAAATAAAATTATAATATTTTCAGAGAGTACAATTGTTCTGTGAAGTTTTATAGACCCGGAGGACTGAGCCATACCGAAAGTGTGCTGGAATTAAATTGGTGTTTTTTCTAAGGGAACTAGAAGGTGTTTGTTTATGTAAATTTCTATAATGAGATGCCGAAGTTAGTCTCTGTCTAAAGTTTGAAAGAAAAGATGTGTAAATTCTGAGAGGGGTTACATCTTGGCAGCTCCTAGGAGTAGCGAAAAGTACTGAAAAACAGGGGGGGGGGGGTGAAGGACACTCTGAGTGGGACCTTGGTTAATTCAGCGTTACACATCTCCTCGGGTAGTGGTGGAGTGCTGGTGTCTGTGATGTAGGGATCTGTGTAGGACAACAGACAAACACTACAAACACAGAGATGGGGAGGGAAATATTACCTGACTCAAGAGTTTGTTGGCGTTATAAACGGATCCAACACACTTCTATACTCCGGTATTGTTGTGAAATAAAACCTGGGGAGAAACTTTACCATGTAATATCTTGCAAACATAAACCAGGAAGATGATTAAAGAATATTATCGTCATATATTTTTAACCACCAGACTCATAATCCTTTAACAATAAATCCGCTTTGACAGTCAGAAGATAAATGTTTTAGGTTATCTACCGAGACACCGAGAACGTCTAAGAATATATCTCAGACGATTTATTATATATTAAACCTGTCACGGGGGCCAGTCTTCTATCACGGGGCCAGTTGGACACACCGCTTCACTGTCTTGTGGTGTAACTCAACAAAGCGGGTCACACAAGCATCGACAACTATGGCGTCTCGAGAGCCACTTTGGTCTCCCGAGCATCATACACTCATTAACTGAAGAGTCTACCTCGCCTAATTAGACCTGGAGATTTTCCTCACCCCTAGCAATGAGGAAAAGTGAAGTTGTAACCCACAGCCGCCCTTTGTCTACCGCTCACCAGTAGTATTCGTAGTAGTAATAGTCGTGTAGTAGTAATAGTCGTATACTAGTAATAGCAGTAGTAATAGTAATAGTAAAGGCGAGTTCAAGACTTACAAACTGACGTCAACCTTATACATCTATTAACTCTTTCAGTAACTACAGTTTACAATCAACCCTGACTTGCCCCATGGCCCCGTTAACAAGGGTACATGAGACAATTTTTAAAAGATGGGATCGACTGAGAGAGAAACACAGACATCTAACATCAGTCTGTTAATGATAAACTTCAACAAGTTTTAATTGGACACGACTCTTTCTCTCTCTCTCTCTCTCTCTCTCTCTCTCACACTCTCTCTCTCTCTCTCTCTCTCTCTCTCTCTCTCTCTACTCCTGTGGCTCGGTTGGCTTGTTCAGACCCTCTTAGCTCGCCTCAACCAACCTCTCACACCCTCGTCTGTCTTCCTGGGCTAAATTCTTCGCGCTACACAAAACCACCCGAAAGAAATGGGAACTTTTGCTCACTGTTTGATACCACTACGTTTCATTATTTTATCCACCTTTGGTTTTGTTTTTAAGTATATTCTTGAACAGTTTTGATACATTTATCATATACTTTTTTTTAATTAATGTTTATGAACCTCTTGTGTACGGGATCTCCTCTGTGGTGAATAAAATCGACTTGAGTGGCGGTTGGTTAGGTTAGGTCAAGTCTGATTGGGTTAAGTTAGGTTAGGTTAGTCAAAGTTGAACCACTTCAATACTGTTGTTGTTATTCACTGTGTATCTGTATTATTTATATTTCAATTTACTAGAGTTTATCATTAGGAGGCGTGACCCATTAGATAATTATATAAGCTTCTGCAAATATCAACAGTATCATCAGCTGAGGCTTTAGATAATATGTTGTGTACACGAGACAACTCTTACACTCAAACAAGAAATAGAAACTGTTAATTAATCAAAGAGCAAAACATTTATAACCCATTAAAAGCTAATTGATGCCATGTTACACAACAACACAAAGAGCATAACATTTATAACCCATTAAAAGCTAATTGATTCCATGTTACACAACGACAATAACTTATATTACATTTTAGTGATGTTTGGTTGTTATCTTTCATCATAGTCTACACGTGGATCACATTAAAAAAAAAAAAAAATTTATATTTTCGACAAAAGCATCGTATTTAGAATGGTATATCGTTAATCCCTTAGTATATTTCAACCTTCTCTATACGGGATACATAGATACAATTATTACAAGTTAGTTGATCTTGGAAGTAGTATAATACGAATACAATATGTAAAAAAAAATGATTAAAAGTTGAATACATATGGAGGTAAATGAGTAATATGTATAAGAAAAGAAAGATGACGCTGTTAAATAATATGGTGTTGTATTATATATTTAGGCTACTGTAATCTATAAACACTGTAATCCTGCCTTCCAAAAAAAAAAAAAACAGAAGAGGATTTATCGGATCTTGGCACAGAGAAAGAGAGCGAGGGAGGGGAGTTTGTTCCTTTGATGACATTATACAGTGATCATAGCCTACATATAACCACTAACTAGGCTCTTGTACGTGACGGCGATTTGAATGGGGGAATTTACTTACCTCGTTCCTTGGTGGTAGAGAGAGCTTCACCGGCATTGAAGAGTTGGGGTGCGTGACGTTTATAAAGAACATAGAAGGTTTAGGATTTCTATATGACGTTAGCTTTGATATATATATGTGTGTGTGTTTAGTGACGTGTGTGTTTAGTAACGTGTGTGTTTAGTGACGTGTGTGTTTAGTGACGTGTGTGTTTATGTAACAGTGTGTGTTTAGTGACGTGTGTGTTTAGTGACGTTTATTGTTTAGTGACGCGTGTGTGTTTAGTGACGTGTGTGTTTAGTGACGTGTGTGTTTAGTGACGTGTGTGTTTAGTGAGTGACGTGTGTGTTTAGTGACGTGTGTTTAGTAACGTGTGTGTTTAGTGACGTGTGTGTTTAGTGACGTGTGTGTTTAGTGACGTGTGTGTTTAGTGACGTTTGTGTGTTTAATATCAACAATTGAACGAGAGTTTTGTCCTTAATATTAAATGTAAATTAGAATGATTTTTTGATGGAGCCAAAATTGAAATTATGATTTTTTTGGTGAAGTCAAGCGTGAACACAAACCTTGATGAATACGGTAGGTAGGTAGGGAGGTGTGGGTGTGGGGGGTAGGGGAGGGAGGTGGGGGTAGGGGAGGGGGGTGTGTGGGGTAGGTAGGGAGGGAGGTGGTGTGGGGGTAGGTAGGGGAGGGGAGGTGTGGTGGGGTAGGGAGGGGTGGTGTGGGGTAGGTGGGGTAGGTAGGTAGGTAGGGAGGGAGGTGGGTGGGGGTAGGTAGGGAGGGAGGTGGTGTGGGGGTAGGTAGGGAGGGAGGAAGGGAGGTGAGGGGCTGAGGTATGCAAGTAGGGAGGTAAGGAAGGAAGGAAGGAAGGAGAAATTACGAGTGAGGTGATATTTTAAAGTACAGTAAAGACAACCACAAGAAATTCTCATCGTTTATACAAAAAAAAAAATTCTAACTCACAAAAAGTTGTCCCCATCCACCACACTCAGACGCCATTATAACCACTAGAACGCCACACTCAGGAACGAGAAGCCCTTAATTCTATTTTCATCAGACGCTCATTTGAATATAATTTTAGTATTACTTTTTTTTCCCCGACATAAGAACCAAACTTTGGCGGGCTAGTTATAATATTGTGACGTGTATATGCAGGGTGAGTGACGATGGCGGCCCACACGTCAGCTTGAGGGAGAGTGATTAAATTATGGAGACGAGGAGAGTTAGTTGGGCGGCCCTGTCTCTTGTCACCCTGTACACACACGCCCTTAATCCTCCCTCTGTCGCCCTTAATTCTGTCCTCTGTCACCCTGTACTAGACCTTTGACCCTGCCTCTGTCACCCTCTACTTGACCTTTGACCCTGCCACCAACACAGGTACAGAAGAGAGAACAGACCAACTACATTAATTAATAATCGAATGTCAAGAGTTAGTGACAATTACTCCTTCAACACATAAACTGTTGATAGACGTGAACCAAATAAAAACAATTTCATCGTGACGCCAGATTATCGCCAGCAACATCTCTGCACTCTGTGGACTCTAGGCGTGTAATTAGCGAAGTTCTATCTCATTAGGAAGACTAGTTAGCTTGGTCGAGTATAAATTAGCTTCCATAGTCCCAGAGTGTTATTGTGTTGGCAGGTGTAGTGTGAAGAAAGGTGTAGTGTGAAGGAAGGTGTAGTGAGGACTCTTTTTTTTAACCAATATATTCATGTCATATTTCTATTCTCGATGCCTTGTGTCCTTGTAGTGATGGGATGGAAATGTTGTTATTTTAAACACTGAAATATTCCATTATCCCCCCTCCCCCCCCTCTCTCCCCCCCTCCCTACACTGAGGGGGGGGGGGGAAGGGAATTCAGTTTACTGGGTTATGTAACAGAAATGATGTATCGTTATATTATTATCAGTTATTAATATGGTATGGTAACTATGATTTCAATATGACTTAGGTGAATGGAGGCGTAAACATAATGTGATATCAAATGATTGTAATTATCGCTGTATCTATCCGGTTAATGTTATAAATTGGTTTAGAGGTAAATTAGGAGAGTTTTAATATCAGATTTTAATATGTGTCACGTACTGTAATTTTATTATTTTAGATATTCGGTTAATTTCATCAGTACCACATTTAACATCATCTCTACCACTGGTCATCACCAACACGGGACAACACCAACACTACTATAGTTATCACCAGCACTACAGACCTATATCACTACAAGTTAACACCATTACCACCACAGGTCATCACCAACACCACCACCACAGGTCATCACCAACACCACCACAGGTCATCACCAACACCACCAAAGGTCATCACCAACACAGGTCATCACCAACACCACCAACACAGGTCATCACCAACACCACCACAGGTCATCACCAACACCACCACCACAGGTCATCACCAACACCACCACAGGTCATCACCAACACCGCTACAGGGGCAGGTAACCCTAGTGTAGGGGCAGGCAGCAGTATATAGCTGGGTTATGGAATTTTAATTACAATCTATGTAGGAGCCTGAATGTGGGGAGGCGGCCATTGTTAGTACCAGCTGTTACCTGGAAGCCTTTGATGTTGACAGATACACAAGAAAGACATAATTGTGCTATATTTCTTACCGCATGAATTTCTACTTTTTATTTTTTATTTTCTCTTCGTGTGTGTGTATGTGTGTGTGTGTGTGTGTGTGTGTGTGTGTGTGTGTGTGTGTGTGTGTGTGTGTGTATGTGTAAAGTCGTAAAGCTTATCTATATAGTCTTAATATTCTTGAAAGATTAACTTGATATTTAGTTGGTGTCTTTAATATCACTCAAACACACACACACACACACACACACACATATATATAAACCTACCAAAAAAAAATATAAATAATTGTCAACCTACAGAAAAAGGAGACAGACAGACAGACAGACAGACAGACAGACAGACAGATAGACAGACAGACAGACAGACAAAGCAGCCAACTCAGTACAAGTCCACCCAGCGCTTACCATCAATACCACCCCACCGTCCTAGTTAGTTTTCCCGAATATAAGCAGCTTAGCACTGATTGGACAAAGCCTTGGAATTAAACAGCCAATCAGAGCGTAGTTGCTTTCGTGCTGGTTGTTATAGCACTCAAGGGATTGTTATCGTACTCAAGGGATTGTTATCGCACTCAAGGGATTGTTATCGTACTCAAGGGATTGTTATCGCACTCAGGGGATTGTTATCGTACTCAAGGGATTGTTATCGTACACAAGGGATTGTTATCGCACTCAAGGGATTGTTATCGTACTCAAGGGATTGTTATCGCACTCAGGGGATTGTTATCGTACTCAAGGGATTGTTATCGTACTCAAGCGGTTGCCATAATATCCTGACCACTGGGGTTTGTTATACACACCCATTGTGGCCTCTACTCTGCCATCCGTAGCTCACAGGATGAGTATGGGTGCACAATAACACCCCCCTCAGTCACCTCCCTTTGTCACACCATCCACCAGCTGGGTGAAGCAGGTGGTCCATGATGAGACAACACCATCTGACTAAGAGAGGTGATGTTCGATGATATAAAACACCATCTGGCTCCCAGCTGGCTCCTCTACCTCCCAGCTGGCTCCTCTACCTCCCAGCTGGCTCCTCTACCTCCCAGTTGGCTCCTCTACCTCCCAGCTGGCTTCTCTACCTCCCAGCTGGCTCCTCTACCTCCCAGCTGGCTCCTCTACCTCCCAGCTGGCTTCTCTACCTCCCAGCTGGCTCCTCTACCTCCCAGCTGGCTCTACCTCCCAGCTGGCTCCTCTACCTCCCAGCTGGCTCCCAGCTGGCTCTCCCACCTCCCAGCTGGCCTCTACCTCCCAGCTGGCTCCTCTACCTCCCAGCTGGCTCCTCTACCTCCCAGCTGGCTCCTCTACCTCCCAGCTGGCTTCTCTACCTCCCAGCTGGGCTCCTCTACCTCCCAGCTGGCCTCTACCTCCCAGCTGGCTCTCTACCTCCCAGCTGGCTCCTCTACCTCCCAGCTGGCTCCTCTACCTCCCAGCAGGCTCCTCTACCTCCCAGCTGGCTCCTCTACCTCAAGAAAAAATAAAATTATCCCGAGTATTTTAAGAAGGATTGTCATGTGTCACTAATTACTTGACAATATGATAATTACTTTGTATTATGACAGAAATTAGCCATTAATAGTAAACCTGTGACCTGTATTCATCCTTTACATAAAGTCTTATTATTAGAGAACTAATTACTGTATTTTTTTCCTGGCAATAATTAACGATGGAAATATTAAATACCGGAGATTAAATTATAGCCAAGAGTCATTTGTTTATCCGAGGATATCAATGGCAACCAGAAGACTAAAATACTTTTTCAATCTACAAAAAATACTGTACATAATTAAATATTCTTTAACTTTCTCTACAGGAAAATTATCAACTTAATCTGACGAGAAAAAAACAACTTGTACAATTTAATAGTTATTTTTCTGTAGGTTCTGTTAGGTAATGGCTATTGTAGGGGGGTGGGTAGGAGGAGGAGGTGTAGAGGGGGTGTCTGGAGGTGTAGAGGGGGTGTCTGGAGGTGTAGAGGGGGTGTCTAGAGGTGTAGAGGGGCTGTCTGGAGGTGGGAGGGAAGGGGAGAGTATCGACTTCTCTCTCTCTCTCTCTCTCTCTCTCTCTCTCTCTCTCTCTCTCTCTCCCTCCCTCCCTCCTTGTTGTTGAGATGATGGAGTGGATGTTGGCTCAAGATGTGAAGGGTGATAAGGGATGAGAAAGGAAGACAGGGAGAGATGGAGGGAGAGAAGGAAGAGAGAAAGAGAGAGACAGGGGAAGAAAGGAAAAGAGAGAAAATGGAAATAAACCATTACATAATATATAAAGGGCAACTGAAAAAGAGAAACACTACAACCGATATATAAAGAACAAGATAAAATGGATAAAAAAACCACGAAAAGATAATAACACGTCCAAGATACGATAAATGAAAAGAAATGAAACAAATAAGAATTGACATAGATAAAAAAAAATACATAGAAATAAAAAAAAAATACTAGAGGAAAAATTAAGTTCTTGAATGTTTATGAGAGAGTGTGAAGAACGGGTCCTGGGGTAGGTAAGAGGTCACTGAAAACACGAGACTCAAGAGACATGGTTACCTAAGATGACTACCATTAGACGTTGGTCATCAGTATCGTGTGTGTGTGTGTGTGTGTGTGTGTGTGTGTGTGTGTGTGTGTGTTGAAGGTCTACCCCATCCAATACATAGTAGTAGATGGATAGCACTACAAAAGTTTCGATTCCAGTGGACACAATCTTTCGCCTATTGCTGCCCTCATCCCTGCTTTTTTTTTTCTCTGCCTTCCTACTACACCTTCCTTCCTTCCTATCCCTCCCTGCCATCCTTCCCTGCCCTCTCCCCACCCTTCCCACCCTCTCCACCCACTTCACGCCGTCCGCCCAGACACCAATATTTCGTTGACTGAAAAAAAATTGTGTTGTCGATGGCGGTGTTATGTGAGGGCTGACTATTACTACACACTCACTACTACACACTCACTACTACACACTCACTACTACACACTCACTACTACAGTACTACACACTCACTGCTACACACTCACTACTACACACTCACTACTACACACTCACTACTACACACTCACCCAATTTATATTTCATTATAATATTTGACTCCCTCACTCTCTCCACCCCCCCAGATTATTGTGACAGTGTAACAGGTATTGTAGAGTGTGATATGCACGTCTTCGTGTGTGTGTGTGTGTGTGTGTGTGTGTGTGTGGGCGTTTACATGTAATAATAATAATAATAATAATAATAATAATAATAATAATAATAATAATAATAATAATAATAATAATTAACGGCTTATTGAGAGAGTATGACAACCTGAAGGCTGAAAATATACTGTTACATAATTGGGGAATGGGTCTCTTGATTTATAAATGATCTACAAGTAACATAAGTGATACAAATATGATATATAATAACTAGGTGGGGAAAAACTCAAACTACAGGGCATTTCAACATAGTGACTTCAAAAAGTAAGATTGACTGGGAGTGAATACACTGGTTGATTGCAAGTCTTGTGTGTGTGTGTGTGTGTGTGTGTGTGTAGCAAGATCAACAAATAAGAATAATGAATATATTTTCATAAGCTTTAACACATTAACATCTATACAACAAAAACAACTCAACTTTACACCACACCTTAGAGTACACCACACCTTAGAGTACACCACACCTTAGAGTACACCACACCTTAGAGTACACCACACCTTAGAGTACGTATGTTAGAGCCATTGAGTGATGATGGTGTTGGTAAGAGCTCCTTGAGTGTACTTTTCATCAACATCACCAGTCAAGAGAGAAATTTTTAATAATCCTTTGGTGAGTGAGAACAAAAAATCTCCTTTCTCGGGTGACTTTAACAACCAGTTGATGTACTTGTTGAGGAAATAATCACACCGGAGACTAAAACAAAGATGTAAAGATAATGTATTGGTAGAGCTTCTGTTACTAGCTGTATCTCACACACTCTGACTGTCGCCACCTAGAGTCTGTTCAGTAAGATGAGGTTGACCGCCATACTTGATTGATACTCCTTCTCCTATTGCTCTCTCTCTCTCTCTCTCCTCTTCCGCCTTCATTTCTTTTTCTTCCTCCTCTTGCCAATCGACCGCCTATCCCCTCTTCTATATTATCACAGCAATTCTTTCTATTTTGTTTCTTTATTTAGTTTCTTCCATACACGTTTTCCATCTTTTCTCTTCCATCCTCTCTCTCTCTTCGTCTGAAAGTGACAACCAAGATAATGGGAAGAAATACGATCCATCTGAAACACTAGACACTAATTTAATCATTAATTACATCAGGTGATAATATATTCAACACGTTGTAAACTATAAACGTGTTGGTTTGGAAACTTATACACAGGTGTCAGGTGAAAATAGTTAGGTGACGATGAGAGAGAGAGAGAGAGAGAGAGAGAGAGAGAGAGAGAGAGAGAGAGAGAGAGACCATCATTAATTACTAAGCAATGTCTCCTCTTCCCTCTTACCCTTTCCTTCCCTCCATCCCTCTTTACCCCTCTCCGCCTCTCCTTCCGTCCTTCCCTCTTTGCCCCCCTCCGCCTCTCCTTCCCTCCTTCCCTCCATCCCTCCCTCCCATCAGCCATATTTTCTTCTCCAGCATATTCCTCCTTTTTTTATCAATGCTTTAGATAAATTCATATCCTTCACTCAAACTCTAACAAATCTATTTCGCGATAAAAAAAAGCAAAAAAAAAAACTAAAATGAAAGAAAACGGTGGAACAAAACAAGAGAATAATACAAACAGAAAAATCAAAATAAAAAAATAAACTGCCAATATCAAGTGGAAAAACGAATCCGAGGTAAGATTGAAATTCCTCGTAATGTAAAGAGCAAGTGAATGTCCCGAGCCAGAGTGATTTAGTGTCCCCGGGGGCTACCAAGACCTTATTAAGACCGCCGTACCCTCCCTAGTGATCACTCTTAATAAAGGGGGGAACTGACTTGACTGTTACGTGTTTTTTCTTCTTAAGGACAGAGAGACAGACAGACAGACAGAGAGAGAGACACAGACAGACAGACAGACAGACAGACACATAGAGAGAGAGAGAGAGAGGGAGAGAGAGACGTATACATAACTAAAATACTGAAAGAATATTAAAAAAAATGAGCCAACGATATCACATTATTTTTAGCTTCCAATACATCAAATTCGTGTATTGGTGCAGTTTTCACCTAAGAACTGTATAAAGTAATTTCACCCTAAAGGTACACCAGTATCTTGAACAGGTGCAATTGCCTCTACCTTCCTCCATCTCTCATCGGCTGTTGCAAATTTAGTCACTTTTTCCACAACTTGTTCCATTTATCAACATTCTCATAATTCCTGCTTCGATTTCAGGTATTTTTTTTTTTTTTGCCACCTATGATCTTTTTCTTCCCTCTTATTAGTCTTTACATCTTGCTTCTTGATCCTGAGATTTACGCTATTTATGTAAACCCTCTGTGGTCCTCCCTCAGTATGGCAAAATCATTTAGTCATCGATACATCTGATATATCTCTTTACATCTTTCATCCTGTTTACACCAGACATCTTTCATCAACTATCCTCTCGTTCTATCTCCCCTCATCACCGCTCTCATTGACTCAGGCATCATGATCTATACATCAACCGGGAGATAAATTAAGTCCGTATCTCCCTTCCAATCACGCTGCTTCAGTCTTCATCTACGGCTCCAATTACAGCCTCAAAGGACATGGTAACTTTTATGAGCAAGACAGAGAGAGAGACACAGACAGACAGACACATAGAGAGAGAGAGAGAGAGGGAGAGAGAGACGTATACATAACTAAAATACTGAAAGAATATTAAAAAAAAAATGAGCCAACGATATCACATTATTTTTAGCTTCCAATACATCAAATTCGTGTATTGGTGCAGTTTTCACCTAAGAACTGTATAAAGTAATTTCACCCTAAAGGTACACCAGTATCTTGAACAGATGCAATTGACTCTCCCTTCCTCCATCTCTCATCGGCTGTTGCAAATTTAGTCACTTTTTCCACAACTTGTTCCATTTATCAAGATTCTCATAATTCCTGCTTCGATTTCAGGTATTGTTTTTTTTTGCCACCTATGATCTTTTTCTTCCCTCTTATTAGTCTTTACATCTTGCTTCTTGATCCTGAGATTTACGCTATTTATGTAAACCCTCTGTGGTCCTCCCTCAGTATGGCAAAATCATTTAGTCATCGATACATCTGATATATCTCTTTACATCTTTCATCCTGTTTACACCAGACATCTTTCATCCTGTTTACACCAGACATCTTTCATCAACTATCCTCTCGTTCTATCTCCCCTCATCACCGCTCTCATTGACTCAGGCATCATGATCTATACATCAACCGGGAGATAAATTAAGTCCGTATCTCCCTTCCAATCACGCTGCTTCAGTCTTCATCTACGGCTCCAATTACAGCCTCAAAGGACATGGTAACTTTTTTGAGCAATCCTTTCCCTCCCTCAGATCTATCTCTATTTGTGTTCAAGGTCTCCATTATCTATTTCAATTTGGTTTATTCCGTCTCCTATCATCTATAAGTCCAAGAAATTACACGAGTTCTTTTAAACATATCCATCCACATCTTAATTCCCGTAACGTTTTTCAATCTCATCTTGAATATTATGATGATTGGTGCTGATAAAAATACGTAAAGTAACTATAGTTTTGTCCTTCAGAGATTATTAATGTTCAAAACTTTTTAGGAATTTAGTAATAAAAGTATAAACGACCTTATCTTTAGTCTAGATGTCACCACTGAGCCATAGACAAGTAAACTAAAGTCTGCTGTGTGTTTACAAATCTTGGAGTAATTATCAATGTCGACCTGAATTTCTCTTGGCCAGTCTCATAACCTCTTATTACAGCGACGATTTTGGTAGCTCATGATAACAGGAAATATATTCTTATCAGTTAAAAATACCTTACGTACTTATCAACCACAAACATTTTGAATTTTTAGGGGAGCATCTCAAGAGTGTTTACTAGACCTCTTGTTTTTTGTAGAAGGTCTGAGAGCGCAAGTTAATGTATTGTACCTCCGACTCACACACACCTACGCACACCTATCAGCGTACCGAGTGAACTATCGCTTATTGTGTAGGTGGAACTCGTCGATAAACTCTAACTCGGGTCTCCTTCTTCTGTCTGCCACAAAGCCATAAGCTGATTACCAGGATCAATCTATAAAGTTAATATCAATGGATGGAATGGAAATTGTTAAGAATGTTGACCTTAGAGTTGGATCAAATGTTTCACTTAGTCAATAACTCTATAGAAAATTGTTTATGGGGATATTATTGAGAACATAAAGACACACAGTGAAGAAGATTAGATTGGCTGCGTAAGGGCCTGTTAGTGTGTGTGGGCAGCCTTGAAGTAAGTATTATATATATTTCAAGATAATATAATTGAGATATGATCATTAGTTGTGATTAAACTGCCTTAATGATTAAAGCTCTTAACAATGTCGAAGGATTTAATTTATACTAAAACAAATAATGTCGTTTTGTACTGTGTGTCTCCAGGAACCAGAGCCCATTAAAACAAGGAACAGGAAGTGTACTGTAGGATAGGCAACAGGTTATACAAGGTGTTCCCCCACAGTGTACCTTCAAGGGCGACCCTGACAACTTACAGCCAGCGCCTGTAGCCCCCTCCCTACCCCAGATCAGAGGGCCCCCGCCCCCAGTATTTTCTTTTCCCAAGCTTAGTTTTATCTTTCTCTGTTCGTAACATATTTCCATAAATACAATAAGATAAAGAATCTTTGTCTTTGAAAACTGTTCTCTTACAAATTTAAAGAAAATCAACAATCACGGGCACCCTCACGATGGTCAGCGTTTAACACCTTCCATCCCCTCCCCTATACCTTGTCTGGCCTGTCCTGCCGCCCAAGGCCCTTGGGTGGAGAAGATTAACCCCCTTTGGCCAAGGGGGTTAATCTTGTCCATCCCGTTCCCTCCCTGGCCCCCTAGTCGACCCCTGACATATTGTACCCTATATAACCCCCGGCATCTTCCTATTTGCGGTTGATAATGAATACCTGCGGGCCCCTCCGAGAGCTCTTGGCGTAGGGCCCCCTTAACCAGGCCCTGCCTACATGTAGTCACAACAGCTCTCAGTGGCACTCCTCTTCATAACACGTACTTTAGGATACATAACCCGGATATTCACCTGACTCCGTGATATACACAAGACACATTCACCTTAGGGTAACAGGAGAGAGAGAGAGAGAGAGAGAGAGAGAGAGAGAGAGAGAGAGAGAGAGAGAGCTTATATCAAACAGTAAAGTAATTTTATTTAATGTGGGGGAGACTCAATGATTCACTGGAGTCGGGCCATCCATTCCAGATCCCATAGGCATGAATGCCTTTTAAGGACACTGTGGATACAACACATTGTATACTAATAAGCCTTGAGTATGCAAGGAGACAGCACGGCCGACACTACACTCTACCTCTGAGTAGTGGTGAGGATAAGTTGAATGTGGGTGCGCCAAGTCCGTAGAATTGCTAGTGATAGATTTTGTAATCAGTGTGAGTGAGTGTTGTCTCGCAGCTCATGTTTATCCTGAGCTGTACTGTACCACTTCCGCTGCCACTTCATCTCTTCCATTTACTGATATGTTGTATTTTCCCTGAGAATATTCTACTCTCGGTAATGGCTGTGATGGAGTGAAATAAAGAATAATTTCCTTTATGCGATCTGAAAAAAAAAAATGTGATCGAGGTGATAAACTTTTTAGATAATGAATTCATTTTTTTCTTCTTATTTGTTATTATTTAATTTTTATTATGGTATTTGAGTCATTTTAATTGTTGGTTGCTCCTTGCATGACCAGGCATTATTATTGTGCATTGTTACAGTAATTAATGTATCATGTTGACGTGTTTCACAATGGCTGGTGTTGTGTTCTCACTCAACACCATCACATCACTGTTCTTCCCACACAACACCACCACATACACTGTTCTTCTCACTCAACACCATCACATACACTGTTCTTCCCACTCAACACCATCACATACACTGTTCTTCCCACTCAACACCATCACATACACTGTTCTTCCCACTCAACACCATCACATCACTGTTCTTCCCACTCAACACCATCACATCACTGTTCTTCCCACTCAACACCATCACATACACTGTTCTTCCCACACAACACCATCACATACACTGTTCTTCCCACACAACACCATCACATCACTGTTCTTCCCACACAACACCATCACATACAATGTTCCTCCCACTCAACACCATCACATACACTGTTCCTCCCACTCAACACCATCACATACACTGTTCTTCTCTGAATAACTTAGCTTCTTCCTCCTCCTGAGGGTCGCTGGTTCACGCTCGGGGCACTCCAGGGTCACCTACCATTACAGTTGGAGATGTGAAGGCGGTCGAGTGCAGTACATTGGTAACTGCCTATTTTCATAATGTAAGCTTAGTATTCAGTGGGTCCGAAACGTCATCAGAAGTTCAGGTTAGGTTAGGTTAGGTTAGGTTAGGTTAAGTTAGGTTAAGTTAGGTTAGGTTAGATTAGCTTAGGTTAGGTTAGGTTCTAGCGAATGTGATCTGGTGTGGTGTCGTCAGCCATTAGGAGTGTGAGGATCGTCTTCAATAATTGTCACGTGGGGAGGTAAGGTGTCAATAAGCGTCGCTCCTCACTCAAGATCAACACCTGCCAATACCTGTTAGTGGTCCCCATAACTCCTTCCTACTATAGTGACATCCTTCTTGGTGGTGGTAGGACATCATCCATCCTACCAAGCACGGAGACAATATGCATCTAATATGACGTAGATTATGGTAGTTAGTGTGTGTGTGTTGTGGCATCATCAGGGAGTCGATCATGATAGAAGAGGAGGGACAATAATGCTTCTACAACTACCCTGGTTAGGTTGGGTAACTTGCCTCTATTACCCTGAAGGGATTGTCTGTTGGTAAGAGGCTTTGTGAGGTGATGTGGAGACTTAATGTGGCTCATCCCTACCACCACCCTCTATGTTGGTGGAGGACGACCTACCACCACCCTCTATGTTGGTGGAGGACGACCTACCACCACCCTCTATGTTGGTGGAGGACGACCTACCACCACCCTCTATGTTGGTGGAGGACGACCTACCACCACCCTCTATGTTGGTGGAGGACGACCTACCACCATCCTCTATGTTGGTGGGCACGACCACCACCCTCTATGTTGGTGGAGACGACCTACCACCACCCTCTATGTTGGTGGAGGACGACCTACCACCACCCTCTATGTTGGTGGAGGACGACCTACCACCACCATCCTCTATGTTGGTGGAGCACGACCTACCACCACCCTCTATGTTGGTGGAGGACGACCTACCACCACCCTCTATGTTGGTGGAGGACGACCTACCACCACCCTCTATGTTGGTGGAGGACGACCTACTTTCAGTAACAGTTGGCTTGTAATTCTGTTTCTTCTATAGCAAACGTTTCAGGTAATAGTAATACTCGTCTGTTGAGAACTAAAAACCACAAACTAAACTAAACTATTTAATTGACTTGTATAGATTCTTTGCATAAAAATTTCTATAAAACGAAGAAAATATATAAGATAGTGATGTACATAATTGCTTGTACTGTAATTTCCCTCCTGACCCCTCCTGCTGTTTACACCTGGTTGGCCTTGTATACCGTCACCGATGCTATAACAGAAAACGGGAAATATTTCAGGGGTAACATCGTTATCGGAGTACATCAGTGTCAGATGAAGTACAATAATAATCAAAGCTCAAGGTTCATAAGACATCTGGCCCTGGTAGCGTGTATCCAAGAGTGTTAAAACAGAGCTCCTTAAAATATTGCTCTAGATAATTAATTACGAAAAAACCCAGCTCCCAGCGACTGGAAATTAGGATATCTGAGTCTTATAGTAAAAAAAAAAGGTGATTTACAGGCCAGTGAGTTTGACCAGAGTAAGTGATGCCGTGATCGACCCTCTACAGCCCAACAACCTCCTGATGCAATGTCAAACGCGGGTTTATGTTCTGACGCTCTTGCTTCACTCAGTTACTGGAGGTGTGGTCACAGATCCTGGAACGTGGTGGCAATATTGATAGTGCACAGGTGTGGTTTATAGGTGTGACGTGGCCAGTACTGATGATGATGTAACAGGTGTGGTTTACAGGTGTGACGTGGCCAGTACTGATGATGATGTAACAGGTGTGGTTTACAGGTGTGACGTGGCCAGTACTGATGATGATATAACAGGTGTGGTTTACAGGTGTGACGTGACCAGTACTGATGATGATATAACAGGTGTGGTTTACAGGTGTGGCGTGGCTCATTATGGTGTTCTTGGTGCTTCTATTATAACCAGTGATCCCAATACTCTTTCCTCTTCAAAAAATTACGAGAACCATAAAACCTAAGTTACCATTCTCTCATAATCAGAGACTCTCAAGATCTAGTTCTAGGATAATTTAGAGAAAACTTTAGATTTTACTACATTCCCGAGGAGTATTAATACACTCTTGAGGCAATACAGGTCGTCCCCATTAACGACCAGCTGAGTGGTTGTCTTGTTCCAGGAGGCAAGTTTTTTTAAGTGTGAAATCTCTCTCACGGGCGTCAGGTTTTGTTGGTGTTGTTCCACAAATAACCTTCTCTTACCTGTCCTTGGAAGAACATGAACATTAACAGGTATAAATTTTTAGATGAATAATTATGTGGATGATAATTACACGAAGAGAATGTAGACAAAAGTGATGATTCTGTAGATACAAAAATAAATAAATAAAGTTAATGAATACAATTTTTTTTTTTAAAGTATTATTCATTTGTTTAAGAAATTGTTTAAACTGTTGAATGAAGTTAGTCTTTTTTACCTCGTTATATAGAACACAGAGATAAAAAGTGATTAGTGAGTTTATTAATATTCGTAAAGTTAGCTCTATGCATGACTGCTGCTCACTCACTTACTCACTTCCTGACGGAGATGATTTTTTTTCCTTTACGCTCGACTGTTAAATCCTGACAGAGTTGAGTACCTTATCATCTCTGACACCATTGCAGGATTAGAAAAAAATATTCGTAGAAAAATTCAATTCTGGACAAATAATAAGTGAAATTCAGGTCTCATATACTTGACGGGTCATTAGGGTCAGAGTGGAAACAGCACATTAAAGTATTGGTTATAGGAGACAACAGGGCCAACAGTAGTCTCTCCCGTGTTGCACTCCCCAACAGAATAATAACCGTTTGACACCCAGTTTACAGATATAATCATAAGGCCGCCGCATATAACCACAATTATACTGATGAAATTCTTTAAAACGAACATTTCCACAGCGCATAGGAATAATTATACTAACGACATTCACTTCATGTGTTAACAATGATCACAGGATACTGACACTGCAATTTCTAAATGCAGAAATTAAATACGTTTACATTTTTGTTGCTAGTTAAGCCGTACAGTGTTTTGAAAATTAATTTTAATATGACCTACATTATTATGAGTGTATTTATTTAATAAAGTCTACAAAAAATATAACGAAAAACTGTGTTGAAACCTGAAAGTCATCAAGCAGAGTGTAGTGTTGCCGGTGATTAAAATTGCATGCAATATTTTACATTTACACTACCGCAGCTTGTTTTAGCGCTTATGTGCAATGAAAGACAAAAGTCGCGTCGTGAAATTTGGTGAAAACTTATGCCGAAGAGCTAAACTTTTGGTGCACTCTGCCTTGTGGTAGGAGGCTCTCATAATGTTTCACGAGTTATATTTAATCTTCGGACAAAACCGCGACACGACTTTTTTCTTTGACTGTACAAGTAATTAACATATGTGTTTAATACGCATCTCACAAGTAAAGTTAATCACTGATAAGAGTCTATCGTGGGACTGGTCAGACATACAACGCCCACCGCTGTGGACGACTGACATCACCACCTCTGGTCTCTCCTGCTGTTGCTATCTCTTGAAAAAAGTTTAGGAAAGTTGAAGTAGTCACATTGTACCACACGAACCTTGTCTTTATATCAAGATCATTAAGAATAAAGCAGCTGAGGACGTTTTTCTTACATATTTTCCTTTCAATATAAAAAAAATCCTCGGTTTTTCGTGAATTGACTTTGAGCAAGACGTCAGAGCCAGGTGAGGGCCAGACGCTTCAGCCTACTTTCATTACTACAGGTTGATGAAAGAATAATATAAATGGTTCATCTTAATAACAATTCAAATTTCCCTCCTGTGAGCTGTAGCGCGGTTAATCATACATCATAAAAAAAAAGTTCAACTAGTCTAGGATCTTTATTTCAAAAGATATAATTGAAATGAATAATAATAATAATATTTGGGATGAAACTGGACTATGGGGGGGGGGGCGGAAGAAATGCGAGACGGGAGAAATATTGAACCATACTGATAGGAAACCCTCGAATTGAATTTCATGAGTGCACATAATACGAAACTATTAATAGAATGAAAGGAGATTAAATTACGAACATAGAGAGGGGGGAAGTAAGGGCCTCAGGTTATTGATAAGGCACACGGTTTTATATGGGATCTTGTTAAGGAGGTATAAAGGGGACTGGTTCTTATATATGGTGTGTATGGCGGCCATGTTGGATATTAAGGCTTATATGACGAGGTAAAACAGTTGAAGAGAGGAAAGTATTAACTAACACACAAAACTAAGCGAAGACGTACTGATTCTAATTAAGGTTCTTAGACTTGAGTTGGTCCAGAATTATAGATGTTAAAAATGAATACACACAGAAAGATAAATTAACAGGATGATAATTTATTCAGTTATTTAAAAAGGAATATTTAGAGGTCAGTCTTTTGATGTTAAAGTAAGATCTTTGGTGTGAGAAATGTCTGTCAGATCAAAGGAGAGTGGACGTGAAAGATCTGCAGGTGTTTTAAATGTAAATGTGTGTGGAGTTAACCTATGAGTAAGAGGAGAGGGATTTTAGATTTTTAGATTGCCCCGGAGGGGCTAGTTTATTGGGCACCCCCTTACATCCTGTGCAAGGTGAAGTGCAGAAGCGTTTACAGCGCCCATCTGGGAAGCATGCTAAGTTCATGCTTGCCTTTATGAATCATGCATTCAGGGCGTAGAAGCCTGAAGGGTCATAGGTTTTGTCAGCAAGTTACATAAAGTGACAGAATGATGAGTGTGTGGAGGGAAAGTTCCCGGTACATTTCATCTGTTTATGGCAAAGTGTGGCAGGTCCCTAATAATGTCAAGTGCCAGGCCTGTGACTAGGAGGAGGGATATCTGGTCAGGGAGGGAAGAGGTGTTGGTAACGGCTGGGGACCTATAGGAGGAGGTCATAGGACAAGTGAGGGTGTAGTGAGAGAGGGTGTGAGAGTCGGGTTGGCCACAAAGTTTACAAACAGTGCGGCCAGGCTCAGGGTTGCCAGTGTACTCCCATAGGTACCTGTACCCTAGGCGCAGTCTCGTGTGCATAATCCGTTGAGATTGAGTCAGAGATTGATACTCTTTGTAGTGGCGGTTGTCGTCACCGGTTACAGCGTCATAGTGCCATAGTGTGACGCTACCCCGTTGTTTCAGGTGTGTCCAATTTTCGTTGAATGCTTCTCGTTGTGTGGCGTGTATGCGAGATTTGAGATGATTCAGGGAGAGGGCGAGAGTGGCTTCAGTATCTTCTTCTTGTGTCGCTTCTTTGGCAAGCCGATCAACAGTGTCACAGGCAGTTATTCCTATATGTGACGGGATCCAAAGAAACTTGACGCGGAGATGCTGCCGTGAATAAAATGTCGGAGATGCTGCCGTGAATAAAATGTCATAGACAACTAGATTTGAAAGACATACGTGATTGAATAATAGGAGGTGTTGAATAATAGGAGGTGTTGAATAATAGGAGGTGTTGAATAATAGGAGGTGTTGATTAATAGGAGGTGTTGAATAATAGGAGGTGTTGAATAATAGGAGGTGTTGAATAATAGGAGGTGTTGATTAATAGGAGGTGTTGAATAATAGGAGGTGTTGAATAATAGGAGGTGTTGAATAGGAGGTGTTGAATAATAGGAGGTGTTGAATAATAGGAGTGTTGAATAATAGGAGGTGTTGATTAATAGGAGGTGTTGAATAATAGGAGGTGTTGTTGAATAATAGGAGGTGTTGAATAATAGGAGGTGTTGAATAATAGGAGGTGTTGAATAATAGGAGGTGTTGAATAATAGGAGGTGTTGATTAATAGGAGGTGTTGAATAATAGGAGGTGTTGATTAATAGGAGGTGTTGAATAATAGGAGGTGTTGATTAATAGGAGGTGTTGAATAATAGGAGGTGTTGAATAATAGGAGGTGTTGATTAATAGGAGGTGTTGATTAATAGGAGGTGTTGAATAATAGGAGGTGTTGATTAATAGGAATTGAATAATAAGAGACCATTTTCTTTTTAACTCCTTCACTACTGGACATCACTTTCAATATTTTATTTAGTTAACTTCAGAAGATTTTATTCAGCACAGAGAGACCCATAGTACCCATCAAGGTGTTAATATTTGATTTCCTTTTTGAGGCAGAGAGAGCAAGACCCATTAATATAATCCCTCCCCCGCTCCAGGCGTTGTTTTCACTCTAGTCCGGCAATGAAGTTCGATCATAAAGTTTCACACTGCTACTCCTCGCGTCACTAGTCAGCCCGAGGCGGTACAAGATTCTGGAGCATCATTGGAAATTGTATTATTATATATGTATATATATATTTTTTTTTTTGAATGCAATTATATATATCCCGATGAACTAACAAGTATCAAACGCAGGTATACAGGGGAAGTGGCTTACAGACTCATAGTGTGGAAATAAATGTTATATTTTTACGGTATAATATAACTGTTAACACACCTTTCACTACCAAAGAACCAACTCGCCAAGGCTGTTCTTACCCTCTATGATGTTCTGTAGTATAACTTTAAGAAATCAGTTCATTTGTCTATTAAAAACACGAAAACAAAGCGTGTAAACCACAACTTACCTGAAGTCTCTGGTAGTATAGGTTCCTCAGCTGATGTTATGACTGTACTTGTTGATGTTGAACTTGTAGATTATTGCTGCTGCTGTCATTGATTGTAATAATGAATCCCGTTTTGTTAATTTTGTGATGTTATATAAGTCATGTACAGTACAACACTTCACTATTTTGTGTGTATTTTAGCTAGAACACATAAACACTAAGACACGCACACACACACACACACACGCACTCGCACACACACTCAAGTCAAAAAATACACGCAGTCGTTCGTTATCCTGAAGAGAATTGAATAAGACGAGGATTAAGGTCACCGCTTCCTTCCTTACGCCAGAAATTTCCTCACAACACCGTCGTCAGTATCAAGCGTCAGTGAAGATCTCCCGAAGTGTGATTGTGGATCGATTGTCATGGTATTAAAACTTATTTGACAGAACATCGGAAAAAACCCCACCTGTTTCTGATATTTCTTTCTTTCTTTTTAGCTTTAGGTTGATGCTAATAAGCGCTCATACTAGCAGCTCGTTATGTATGTAAGTTAACCTAGAGTTGAAGGTTTTAAGCAGTGTTCGTCAAGCTCGTTATGTATGTAAGTTAACCTAGAGTTGAAGGTTTTAAGCAGTGTTCGTCAACCTCGTTATGTATGTAAGTTAACCTAGAGTTGAAGGTTTTAAGCAGTGTTCGTCAAGCTCGTTATGTATGTAAGTTAACCTAGAGTTGAAGGTTTTAAGCAGTGTTCGTCAAGCTCTAATTATGGGATGAATTTTGTGTTCCTAGTAATGTGTTCGAAAGCTTCAATAAAATGATCAAGGAGCTTCAAATATAACAGAAATACTGTATGGCTTCACATCTCCGCTACTGACATCTCTCATCTTCACTACTTAGGTACAGGAGATAATTTCCTCTCATCTCTCTCTTTATGTATCTCCTATAACCTCTATAACCCTTCATTCCATATCAACATTTTTAAACTAACCATAAGTTACAATTTGTCTTAATTCCGCTACGGCTGTAAAAATTCGCCCGAAAATCCACGAAAGGGGATTATTTTCTGTATTTATTCATTATTAACGACTTAACTACTCACTATATTACTGGTTAGGAGGTGTGGGTGAAGGAGTGGTGAAGGAGGGGTGAAGGAGGGGTGAGGGGAAAGTCCTTCTTACCCTCCCCGACAGCCACTCTCCTCTCTGTCTTTTGCCCACAAAAATTGTCCTCAATGTTTATCGCAGTCTATATCTCTGTGTAATATAGACCATTTAACCTCACCTCTTTGAACCCAGACGCTCTTCTCAACGCTCCACTACTGTTATGGTTGAGTACCTTATGACCACATGGCAGACGTCTTCCTACCCCTCCTCCTTATAAGCCTCACATTTCATCATAAAGGAACTCCCGCCCTACAGATACCTTTCCCTCTACATGAAATTTACAACCTTGTGAAATTACATCTGTTAGGGCTGTAACGAGCGGGATGGTTGTCCGCCGCTCATTTGCTTGTTCGCGGCCCCACTAGGGGGGTAGACGGAAGTGAGAAGGTCGCTGCTGCCTCGTCGCATGCCAGACACGATCCAGTCGTCACCACAGCTGTACTTCACCCAGCTGTTCGATTCCAACTCTGGTTGTGTACTCATCTGAGGTTCCTGGGACTCGTGGGCTGATTCCCCAGTCCTTCACTATTCGGCTGTCAACTCCGGTCACCTACTCCAGCTACTGCCGCGGCTGCCACGTCATCGCCACTTCCCCCACGCCCTATCCACCGTTTGTGCCCTGGCGTCTCTCCTGTGTGGCAAGACATCGCCCACCAACACCAAGTGAGGAAGCTGCCCTGGACCTTCCCCCTGAGAGCGGATCACCGCGTTACCAGAACATTCCATCATGCTGGTTAGGAGGAAGATTCGTCTACAGCCGTAGGAAATACCTGTTCTTTGTTGTATTGATTGTTTTGTTTAAAGTAATTGTTTGACTCCAGTGCTGTTTATTCAATATTTGAGTGAGTGGTGTCAGGGTTAAATTATTGTGATCATTTTAGTAGTAAAGAGATGGTTCTTGACTTTCCTTTTTAAAAGATCCTGATTAGGCTGGCAAGGGATTTATATCCCAAAAGCCAGGCCTTTACAACATCAATTAGTGATCGTCTGTCGTGTACAAAAGTAATCTCTATCTCACTACTAAGCACAACAACAGCTGGGAGGGTCTGCCGTAAGACAACTGAACCTCCCAACAGGCAGTACACTGTAAGCATCAACAGCCAAGAAACGTATAAGTCAAGTCCTTTCTCAAGATCAGAACATTATTAACTTCCTTCTAACTTCACCATAACTTCTTTTATTATTATTATTATTATTACACCACCTGGCAACCTTCCCGACCACCTGTCAGTCTTCCCGACCACCTGCCGGCCCTCTCCTCGACCACCTGTCAACTTTTCCGACCACCTGCCAACCCTCCGTCACTACACACGCTAAGTAGTACCTCACATTACCTGTTGGTATACCTGTACCTGTGTTATAGCGAGAGCTCAACACCACGCCTTCTCGATTTGGTATTCCATTATCCTTCTCTCCCTCCCTTCCACCCTCCTTTCGTCCCTCCCTTCCATCTCCCCTCTTTCGTCCCTCCCGACCTTCCCTCCCTTCACTGTGCACCTGACTGTACTCTTGGGAAATTATGCAAATATTCTTCATCCTTGAATAATCAAAGTCTATGAATTTTAATATTTCTATAATTTATTTTCTTTCTTTAAGGTCACGTTAATCAGCTGATGTTTTTTTTTTGTACTTCTGTCGGATTTTGGAATTTGATGGTTAAAGGGTTGTTAACTTAGAGGGGTTTACAAACACATTAAGTTAATATTTTGATTGAAGAAGTATTGGCACGCCTGCATGTCGGGATGACCTACTGTAAACACATTAGAGACCAAAAATAAAAGGGACAGGTCTTTTGTTTCATGAATTTAGTGTTTCTTTACCTGACCACCTGACGCCTCGGGGTACACTGGTGTTGTGTATTTATTTTATATTTTTTTCGTATAAGTTTATTATTATTATTATTATTATTATTATTATTAGTGTTGCTGTTCTAATTCTTGTTATTATTAGTATTATTAAGGTATTATTATTGTCATTCGTATTATTATAACTGCATCATTTACCCATCCAAGACAATCCTGAATTATTATTAACGTAACACTTTGTGAATCCTAGATATTTTTATTTTTACTTGAAATCTAAAAAAAAAAAATGGTAATTACATTCTCGTCACCTGAGAGGACCACCACAGAGAGAGGTAGCCAGGGGAGGGGGAGACTGTGGCAGGTGTCTCTCTGGCCACACCAACACACTGCCCATCTAAAATTCCGCCACTCTTAGACACCAGAGTCTTAGCAACACAAAGCACTGCCATCATTTTCAATCTCAGCTCACACGTGTTGTAACTTTACTGGCATTCTTTTACATAAAAACACTCGACTGTTAAAGATACATAGCTAACAACACAAGAACGAAACAAACTAACTTTCATACACACAGTCGCAACACAAAAGAGGTTTTCCAATAGAGTAACAACTCACACAAGAGGCAAGAGCGAACTTAGATGTCCCGCACGCCACCACCACGAAACTACTGCTCAGTGGAAGCACCTGAGCAACACTGACCATGACTCTCTGAACCCGCCCAGTTATAACCTAGCGCTACCTCTTGTGTCGAGTCGCGCCGGGCAATGTTCTGGTTTTTTTTTACACCTTGTGGTAATGATAATGAATATTTAATTATTGTTGTTCTAGTACAGTTCTGTTATTTACTTTTCGTTATTTCATCACTTGTGGCACAGGTTATTTTATGTCTTGTGTCTATACCAGCACTCACAACAAGGTGGGTTATTCACACCATTACTTTAAAGGACGTGGTATAAGTGTTCCCATAGTTGTGAGACGCATGACCAATCCCAGCCTCTCTCAAACCTTTTACTTGTACTGCGTGAAGTATCCTGAGTACAACACGAGTACTTAACACCACGAGTATTTAACACCACGAGTTCTTAACACCACGAGTTCTTAACACCACGATCACTTAACACCACAGGTACTTAACACCACGAGTTATTAACACCACGAGTTATTAACACCACCTGTTGTTTTTACTGATCACTTAAGAGAGACCTAAAAGTTGTGAAGGTGTTGAACGAAAGACAGATGAGTCGCTGCAAGATAGAGAAACACGTGTGGCGGCTTTAGCACCTACACGTCCCCTCTCACCTCTCCTCTCGCACCGCCTTCCCCTCTCACCTCTCCTCTCGCACCGCCTTCCCCTCTCACCTCTCCTCTCGCACCGCCTTCCCCTCTCCTATCGCACGTGCGGCTTTAGCACCTACACGTCCCCTCTCACCTCTCCTCTCGCACCGCCTTCCCCTCTCACCTCTCCTCTCGCACCGCCTTCCCCTCTCACCTCTCCTCTCGCACCGCCTTCCCCTCTCCTATCGCACCGCCTTCCCCTCTCACCTCTCCTCTCGCACTGCCTTCCCCTCTCACCACCTCCTTCAATACCTACCCTTCTCACCCTCCCCCCTCAACACCTGCCCTCTCACCTACCGGAGTGTGTGTTGGGACAAGAAGCGGGGTGTGTACTGGGACAAGAAGCGGGGTGTGTACTGGGACAAGAAGTGGAATGTGTACTGGGACAAGAAGTGGGCTGTGTACTGGGACAAGAAGTGGGGTGTGTACTTGGACAAGAAGTGGGATGTGTACTGGGACAAGAAGTGGAGTGTGTACTGGGACAAGAAGCGGGGTGTGTACTGGGACAAGAAGCGGGGTGTGTACTGGGACAAGAAGTGGGGTGTGTACTGGGACAGTGGAGTGTGTGCTGGGACAAGAAGCGGGGTGTGTACTGGGACAAGAAGCGGGGTGTGTACTGGGACAAGAAGTGGGGTGTGTACTGGGACAAGAAGTGGGGTGTGTACTGGAACAAGAAGTGGAATGTGTACTGGGACAAGAAGTGGGGTGTGTACTGGGACAAGAAGTGGAGTGTGTACTGGGACAAGTGACAAGAAAATAATATTAAAAAACGGATGCTTGGGCTGCTTTACCTGGAGGCGCAGTGAGGTGAGGTGAGGTGAGGAGAGGTGAGGAGCGGTGAGGTGAGGTGAGGTGAGGTAAAGTAGACAGCGTAGGATGTTGTGATAAATTCAAAAGTTAAAAAGCTTCCAGACAAGAGAGATCAAGCTGTTTATAGGTGTGACTCTGCACTCCTTTACAACACTCCTCTCAAGAACACTGACCAACTCGTGCCCCAGACAGTGGACCGAGGGATGAAATTGAAGATGTGGTCTGTAGGCTGAGTCGTTAATGATATTTTAGTATGAAAGTTATACATGGTCGTTTTTATTGTAATCGTAATGTTAAGATCAGCTTTAATTCCTGCTGATTATTACGTTCTAGTTTATTACACACACACACACACACACACACACACAATGGTTTAGTGTTGCTGTAAGTGTGTGTGTGTGTGTGCCCCAGAGGTGATTATATTAGGAGGAAGTAACTCTATACTATATTACTAACCTTGTTACGCGTCAGAGACCTTAGTTGTTGAAGCGTTTCGAGTCATATGTTCACAAGTGTTAGTTTAATTCAAAAGTTTATTCACTCCTTGTAAGAAATAATTGTAATACTGTAGATTTTTGGACTAATTTAATTTTGAGTTTTAGTGCTATTTTACTTCATAAAAAATTATTATTTAATAAATTAATATATTTTTTTTTATTTTTCTGCTCTGACTGGAATGTATTTTAGCTTCGTTATCAATATATTTTACTCGTTTTCTATGAATATTTATTTGTCCTTGTAAGGTTAACTACCTTAATATTCATGATAAATATTTTGGTATATTCTGTACACTCAGTTATGTGAATCAAGACTAGCAGGTCTTCTGTCTTAAGTTTTCATATATCTTATCATAACGTGAGAAAATATCTGAATTCTACATAAATCAGTATTACAATACTTTGATATGAATATTATAATACCCATCAGTAATCGCTAGAAAATGAAAGCTGTGTTTGGTGAGGAGTGTGGAGACTTGAGTGCGTGGCTGAGGCAGACAATGGACATACCAAACACCCTTGACCACCGAAGGGTCAAGACGTACCTGGCGCTCCTCTGGGAGCAGCCAGGTCAACTGTTATGTTGGCCCATACCAACTCCCTCCCCTGAACCCTCCTCCCCATCGGAATATTAACAAGTTCTCGCCAGAGGTTACAATTTCATTTAGCCGAGTCGTACCCAAGTTAACCTTCACACAGTGAGGTCCCAGGTACCCAGTGATAACGGCCCGTGAGACCAACAACAACCAGCGATGTGTTAATCCATCTACGATAGGAAGGCCTGGGACCACACCTCACTCGTATAACACCATCTGTGAGGGAATTACTACAATACGTGAGGTCCCTCATAACACCATCTGTGAGGGAATTCGTACACTACGGTCCCTCATAACACCATCTGTGAGGGAATTCGTCCCTCATAACACCATCTGTGAGGGAATTACTACGTGATGCCCCTCATAACACCATCTGTGAGGGAATTACTACACCACGTCAGGTCCCTCATAACACCATCTGTGAGGGAATTACTACACCACGTCAGGTCCCTCATAACACCATCTGTGAGGGAATTACTACACCACGTGAGGTCCTTCATAACACCATCTGTGAAGGGAGTTACTCCACTACGTGTTTGCTGTTCAATACCTACATTAATCTGTACTGTATGTTCCTTTACCTTTCTCTAATGAAGACTTTTGTTAAACCACCAATGTATGTAATAAATCATTTATGTCCAATGTATATTTTCAGCCTTCGGGCTGCAGAACTTTTTCAGTGAACCGTTAATAATAATTATTATTATTATTATTATTATTATTATTATTATTATTATTATTATTATTATAATAGTTGTCGCAGCGGAAGGCCACAAACGGCAACAGACGAGGACCAACAACGGGATGGCGATATGATCAAACAGAACCGCTGTCTGTCTCCGCACACCAGCCACCAATCTTGGCATATGACGTGAGTGGGTGTTACCTGTTATTGCTAATCTGTGAAACTGAAAAACATGTGAATGATGAGTTTCCAGAACGTTTACTGATGCAATAATGAAGAGGCGGATGGATGTTTCCAAAAAGTTGGTATGCAGCATTATGACTGGAGATGAAAGCTGGGCGAACCATTCTGACCCCGAAGGCAAGAGACAGTCAATAGCATACCGTCAAAAAAGTTCACCAAAACCAAACTAATGCCATTATTAACTCTGTCCTCTACAGTAAAACTCCGGCGAGATTGAAGGCACATGTTCGAAATGTTCGCCCCGATATTCAGATGGTTCTCCCCCAACACACCAGTGCAGTAATGACTAAAGCATATTGGCTCTTTGGCCTCACAACCTTGGACCACCAACCATAAGGCCCTAGACTTAAGGACCAGCTTATGAAGAAGTAGTCAAGACATCTGTGAAGAACTGGTTCCCTTAACATAATATAATTTTATAATACTCACTTGCATGTAAAGAGTTCACATATCTATTGGCTGAGTACAGAGTTCTTCATCACACATCATAATTTTTACAGACTCGTGTCTCCTCACCTGTCTCCTGGAAAGTCTCCCCTGTCGTGTGTGTATACCGGTAAGCAGGAGGGAGCCGGTCATCTCCTCGTAGGTAGACCTGTAGTATAACATTCTAAATCTGCGAAGGATATCGGGGTAGGCTGGAACTTTACAGGTGCAGTATACAGCATGCTTGTAGATACGCCATGACACTCACTCATAAAGTACGGGGAGGTAAGGCAAGGCAGCCCACTTATAGAAAAGGGTCTTCTCCGTCGTTAACACCCATCACTGCCTCGTGGTTCCCTGAATGTTAAGAGGGAAGGTTCGAGGAAGGAAAACTCGTATGATAAATTCACACTACGTTACCTGGGTCAGCGCCAAGTACTGTACAACACGCTTTACAAGGATCATCTTGTAGTCTATTCCTAAGATAAGGAGAAGTTTTTATTCGTATCTGTGCTTCATAAAGTTTTTTCTTCTCATAAAAAAATCCTCCAAACTTGCTATTTTATATATCATTTATTTAAACTTACTCTGTGTTAGTATGTGTGACAGTGTGATTGTATTTAAAACCAATACGATTTTCACAGGAGTTCCATTTCAAATATTCCTAATGCGGACACGACAGACATCCACGCTAAAAATTATACATTTTCTTTATTCGATATATAAACACTACGTCTTAAGTGTGGGTCCTTCCTCCGTCCGTCTCTTCCTGTTTTTATTGGACCCCCTGGCAGCATTAACCCCCAGCCACGCACCACAACACACCAAACCCAACTGGTATAGAAAACGAAATATTATGAATTTTTCGTGTACTCTCGTTAGGTAAACAACAACATCTGGGAAATACGGGAAAGATTACACCCTTTGTTTACCTGTGTGGGCAGAATGGATTTTGCGTGAAGCATTGGCGGGATTTAATACTAGATTTTCGTAATGTTTTGTAGAATATTGTAGAGAATTATTCCTCGACTATACCTATTTGTTTTGGGGGTGTTTTTCCTCCTACAGGCTGCTATCTACTTACGTTTGCCTGGGTGAGTAAGCGGATGTTGGTGATATATTGGAGGAAAGTCGTGCACCATTTCCTCTCTGGTCTCAACAGCATAACATAAACTAGATCGTGTTGAACGTTTACCAATATTTATCATTACAACGTTAACTAATTTCACTTAGATCTTTTAGCAACGATAGATAATGAAATACACAGGAAGAAAATCATTTATACCATCACGAAAAACAAAACAATATTGATTTACATAATTGTTGTCATAGTCATCACACATTTCCGACATCTCCCGACTTTCTCAACAGATCTTACGTAATAAGCTGTGTCATGCAGTGATTTTTACATATTTGTTTTATTACTGTCATGCGAAATAGTTTGTAAATATTATGAGTATTTGTGAGGAAGGACGCGCGCGATCCACCACTATGTTACAGGACCACCACGACCCAGGAGCTTCACAAGAGAGTACAGTAGATTAATGGAGGTAAAATAATGAATGGAGGTGTCTCATGACCTGCTGTTCTCACTGACCAGTTAAGCTGAGGTGTTCTCTCACCGTATTGTCTCATCCCTGGAGGCTCTGAATAACACGTCTCTATCTGCTTGCCTGTCTGTCTGTTAATTTATAGCCCACTGTAACTTATCGTAATTAAACTTGATTTCTATCACCACAACAATCGATAGAAAAGAAACGTTATCGAGATCATGAATAGAGAAAAAAATATATACATTTACGATAACCACAATCAAACGACTGTAAAAATACACAAGGGGCCGACCACTCTAGAAACACAGGCGCTCAATTGACTTCGTTTCTTGAGGTCGTTGTTTTTCAGTGTTCGTGAGGAGTGAATTGACTCCGGCTGGCGAGGACAGTAAATGAGGAAGGCGTAGTATGGGGTGGTGGTATTCGCGTCTGTTTGTTGTTCCTGATCGCTGGATATAAAGTATTTCTGGTTTATTAATATATGTACTACGACAGGTATCACACGTATAAGAATAACCAATAGAGAACTGTTATTCCCTATAGGTGACCAATTCCTTGCATAGTTTTACCGGGATTTGAAAATGACTAGCAGACTAGGGATAAAATTAACAGAACAATTTTTTTTTTTTAGGGCGAAGCTGTTGTCAATGTACAGTAATTATTATTCTTACCACGGCACACGTTATACTTTGGTCTATTATAATAGACCAAAGTATAACGTGTGCCGTGGTAAGAATAATAATTACTGAACCGAGGCATGCTTCCAAGAAGAAGGAAAAGTTTGGGTTTTGAGGCAAAGGCGAATGAGGCGAGCAAGCACAGGGGCCAGAACTTCAGCACACTCCCTCAGAACACGAGGGGGTGTTCCATCCGGTCCATGCGCCTTACTCACATCCATCCTGGATAACACACCGGCAACCCTACGAGTGGAGATTAAAGGAAAGTGCATAGGTTCAGTAGGAGGAGCAGGAGTAGGATGGGTAGAGTTGGAATCGTCTAAGGTGGAGTTAGAGGAGAATAAGGTGCCAAAGAGATTGGCTTTATCGGGGGAGAGTTGACTATAGAGTTATCAGGTCAGATGAGAGGAGGAAAAGAGGGAGTGCAGAAGTTATTACAGATGTTTTTGGTTAAGGACCAGAAGGATTTGCTAGAAGAAGAGTTAGCCAGGTCAGCGGTCTTTCTTTTTATAAAATTCCTCTTGGCCCTACGAATAATAGCCTTACAATGATTCCTAGAAGTAGTGAAAGAGGAGTGGGTAATAGGAGAAGGAGATAGTTTCATAACGTGATATGCCCTATCTCTCTCCCTACATGCAAGAGAACAGGAGCAATCAAACCATGATTGTAAAATGAAACTTTTGGTAGAAGATGGGATAAATGCATTCATACCACCCTTTATAACCCCAGCAATGCTGTCAGCACATACCGAGGCGTCCCGAGTGGCAAAGTAACATTCATCCCAAGGGAAAGTCGGAGAAGAATTCTCGCAAGGATTGCCAGTTTGCCCTCCGATAGTGCCATAGTTGGTGTTTAGTGGGGGGAGGTAGTCTTGCCCAATTTGATTGAATAGAAATAATATTGTGATCAGAAAACCCTAAGGGGGCAGAAATTGAGTATGAATAGTGTGAGGGGTTATAGGTAAAACAAAGATCAAGAATGTTAGTAAGTTGATCGTGTAAGGTGTTTAATTATTTGTTCCAGATCATTAAATAAGAAAAAAGAGAGTGCCTCAGCTCAACCTTGGTCATCCCTTGCAGAGCCAAGCCACTCTCTGTGATGTACTTTGAAATCCCCTAGGTAGAGGTTCTCTGTGTTGGGGTGTGTGGATAGCAACGACTCATGGCAAGAAATGAGATACTCAAAGAGTTCTAAATAGTTGGTAGAGTTGGGAGAACAGTGTGGGAAACAAAGGGAAATATTTATAGTTGGTAGCGATATTTTGAGCCAGATGACATCATAAAGAGAAGATTCAAGATCCCTGAGTCGAGCTATAGGTGTACGTGTGTTGCAGTAGACGCATACACCTCTCTTAGAACGAAAAGAGGTATAAAGGTTGTAGTTGGAGACTTGAAAAGGTTTGGGTGAAGCTGCTTTGGTCAGTTGAGGTTCAGATAGTACTAAGATGTCGAGGGAAAAGGTTAATAGATGGTGCTCCACAGAGGGAAAATTGGATCTCAGGCCGCGAATGTTGGAAAAGTGAAGTGTGATAAAACCGATCCCGGTAGTAATAATAAATTTTATGTTTGACTACACTGTCTTTCTAGCTGAATGAGTTTTCATTGATATTCATAAAAAAGTATTTAACTTACTCCCATATAAGGTTAAAGAAAACTGAAAACAAAGTAGGAATTATTACATTTCTTCTGTAAAAAGACAACACATGAATCAACAGATATTACTTCTTAATCTTCAAATTTTCTACAGATATTTTGCAGATATTTCAATTTTCCAAACATAACCACTGGCTGCGGGCGTCGTTTTATATAGTCAGTGAGTCAGTTAGGGTGGCATGGTGTACGAGCGATGCACTCACATGTTTGATAATAGGCCCCGCGCATTAGAATGCGCACTGGCGCCAACCTGCCCAAATCAGTTTTATGTGGGATGAGGTTACAGGGGTGGGGGGGGAGGGGGTGGCTCTGATGAAAGTACAAACTGCCTTTTAAAGTGACTGCAACGGAAGATGGATGACCAGGGCCTCGACTTTACACACCTGCGTGTCTTCGCCGACAACTGTGGCGGGCAAAATAAGAACAAAAACATGCTGCTCATGGCACTGCAGCACGTGCATGCAAAATGATTGGTCAGGATTGAGTTCATCTTTATGAAAAGTGGCCATTCACACCTCCCCTGTGACCGAGCCTTTGGGTCGATCGAGAAGAAGATAAGGAGACTTCAGCGTATTGCCAGTACCAGGGACTGCATCGATGTCCTCTGCAGTGCTGTCAAAAACACCTTTCCTGCAGTGGCAATGGGGCGGGATGACTTCAAAGATGTCAAAGCCCTCCAACAGTACATCGCCCGAAGGAGTGGCCTTGACTTCTCTCAGGCCTGTCAGCTGGTTGTAGATGTTGCCTTCCCAGAGTGTTACCTAATCAAGACAACTACAATAAGGATGACCTGCCGGACAACACCACAAAAGTGAAGCTCATGAAGAGTAAAGGCTCCTGGTGGTAAAGGCTCCTAGTCACGGAAAAGGTTCGACTTGGCGAGTGTGTCCCTCACCCCCAAGTACCCTGAAGATCGACTCCTAAAGGCGGAGGAGTGCCAGGACATCAGGAGCCTTGTTGCCCTTCTTGGCACCCAAGGACAAGCCTGGCTGACGGGCCTCCTTGATGCACCCCGGCAAGCTGGTGGGACAACACAGGAAGAGGCAGTGGATGACCCTGACGACATTGTCATTGATTACGTCCCTGTGAGCTCGTGTCATGCCACACCCTCTCCTGCTGCCTCTTCTGTTGGCGACTCTGACCTCTTCATCCACTATGGCTTTGGAAACACTAGTGACGAGGAAGAGAATCATCCTCCACCTCCCCTTGGTGAGTTTATTAATTTTTTCATACAAGTCGCCTTTCCCACTCCTGTTGGGTTGCATAAAGCCAGAAAGAAAAGATAAAAGAATCAATAATAAATAGGGTGAAAAGAACTAGACGGACAGAATGAAGGGTGTAAGAAGGCCTGGACTGTATGGAAGCATGAAACCATCCATTATTAGTGTTATTGTGCCCTAAGACGGCCTCAATGTTCGAACAACCATCATCGCTGTGAATAAAAACCTGATTATTTTTGTTTAGATCAGAGCATCCGCTAACTTCAGATTCTGAAATGCCTAACCTTCAAATTAAAACAAACTAGAATGTTCTAAGTCTTGAAACAACAATATCATGGTTGGTTATTTAAGCTTTGCCAAACTTTGAGGGCGTTTTCTGGCGTTTTTAGTTTTGGTGCGAGTGAACGGACTCAAGACGTGGACCATCTCGCCACCAACACAACCAGGGCGTCATAAGCTACAATGTTCCGCCACTCTGCCTCTTCTCTTCTCCGATACAGTACGAGTTGCTGTGTTGCTCATTTCGAGAATACGGAAAATTCTATGTTTTCTTAATTGTTTTTTTTCATTTTGTGGAATCTTCATATAAAGGTATATATATATATATTTTATGCAATTGTATTATAATTCTTAGTAAATGCATTTATTGTTTTGACAGTTAAAGCTGCACCTTACGTATGCATGTTTATAGTAAAATTTACCAGTTGACACAGCGACTGACTGCCTGTGACTACCACAATTATAATCATTTGACGAATTACATCAATCAAGTGTTCAGCGTAGATGTGTTAGAATATATTTCCAGTCCTTATGAATTAATATTTAACGAGTGAGCTATTTTTCAACAGATTCCCAGATTGCATAACGGTCACTGTTTACTATAGGCTGGCTTATACAGTATGTCGGCGATGAAGTCAAGTATTAATTATATATATAAGTGCAATACCTCACACGTCGTATGTAATAATAATCGTGTTTGTTATAACATTTATCACTGGCATATACCAACGAATGGAGACGTTAAACGATAGACTACGCCATCATATCTGTTACAAATATAACAATAGGCATAACGCAGCTCGCTCATTGGCAACTTCCTCTCATAGACGAATAAAGAGTCCTCTGGAAGATGGGTGGGGGGGAGGAGTATAAGCGAATCCAATCCCTTAATCCTGTACGATGAGGTCCGAATAGAGCGCATAGCCAACAGTGAGCCATAAGATGTGTGTACAGCTGAGGTCAAGATAAGGGATGTAGTCCCCTGATGCTCCCACACTGAAAAGCTTTTTGAATGAACATATAATTTAACCAATTCAATTTTCAATTTCAATTGTTTATTCCTTGACAGAGGAAGCGGGATCCTAGTGCTGTCACTAGGTGACCCTGTACAATGACACCAGAAGCATCTGGCAAGTGTGACAAGTATATACAGTATAAATATTATAAAGGGGCTTACTAAAGTCGAAGGAAGAATAACAAGGAACAGACCGACTACCCAAACAACTAATGGTAAAATGAAAATGAAAATCCGGAGAAGTGTAACGATAATGAAATGTTAGATTTATTTGAGTCTGGCAGTCAATGTTGAAGACGGAGAGTAAGAGAAAACGGAGGAGACACACAGGCCAGGCTAAAGGGGGACACAACATTGGATTTATATATTTTTTGTTTTGTTTTTCAAATTACAGATAAATTCATAACACACAGAGGATAAGCGATCCAAACTTGTAGGGAAAATTTGGTAATGCCTAATGTTATAATTATTCGGTTTAGCACATGACCTGGACTTTAAAATGGAGATAGGTTTTGATGTAGAATTTAAAACTGAATCGACTTTTACTATGACAATTTTTGTGTGGAAATGAGTGGTTATAACATCAGCATTCACGAAAAAAAAGGACATTACCAGGGTGCTTAATTCCTGCTTAAAAGGATGAGGAATATGAGCCGCGAAGTCTGGCACCTGGCACTGTCTGGTAAGGAGCGACGACAGCGTGACATAAGGCAGGTAGCAGGCGGGGTGTCACACTGAGCTCCTCCCCTACCCACCTACAATCATTGAAACAACAGGGACAGAGTAATTTCAAATCAGTGTCTACCATTGAGTCTGTCGTTCTCTGTGTCTGTCTGACTGTCTACCAGCCAATTCGTCTCATCCTTTTGTCTTTGTTTTTTCGTTTTTTTTTTTCAGTGTCTGTTATTTTCTTGGTAATATTTTTGATTAATGATGACAATTCTTCAAAAGTGATTGTGACTTTATTCTCGTACTGGTAGAAAGCTTCAAACCAAATGTATTAAGTTGCACCGTGAGCCCTACACTCCTCACCTGCTCGAGGAGTGTACTGTATAAAGGTACATCACTGACCACAGAACTCTCTCTCTCGTGTATTCCATCCATATGATCATTTGTCACTTGTTACTGTTGCTATGTAAGCCTTAAGCTAAAAAGTAGCAAACAACTGCACCTCGTCGGAGGGTCAACAGTAAGCCGCCCCAGGGTGACGTAAACATATGTATATGTTTCTGTACACGAGACTGAAGGATTGACGAACTTCAGGGTACAAAAGTTGGTCTTCCCGACTGGTGTTCATCCGTTCTCACCTGGGCCTTGAGATCCTCTGTTATTTTACAGATTCCCTAACGTAAAATAGAGAAGTGTAAACTGAATTGGAACTTGTACGTCATTAATCAAAGAGAAAACAGGTACACTTTATATAACTTCAGAAGACCATCAAATATGTTGGAGTTAGCCTTGGAGACCATCGTCCAAGTGCAGTACCAAAAGCATAAAAATAATGTTAAGGTTAAGACGGCAGAATAGAAAAACTGAACTTGTAGTAACACTTACAGGGGAGCACGTACCGAGCGTATATATATATATATATATATATATATATATATATATATATATATATATATATATATATATATATATATATATATATATATATATATATATATATATATATATATATATATATATATATATATATATATATATATATATATATATATATATATAATTTTTTTTTTTTTTTTTTTTTTTGGGATTAGCCCACCCGGGCACAGGTCACTGACCCACATTGGGCCTGGGGGGTGAAAATGTAATAATAATAATATTAATAATAATAATAATAATAATAATAATAATAATAATAAATAATAGTCATAATACTTGATAATAAATAAAATATATGATAAAACAAACAAAAATAAAATGATAAAATAATGATGATAGTAATACAGCAACTGCAATAATAATAATAATATTAATAATAAAGAACTATAAATACAAAGATGAAAAAAAAGATCAAAAGTGAGAAACAATATATGTATGTTGTGTTGTCAATGGTAAGAGAAACAATTGAGACCCTGCAATTGCGTGTAAATGAAGCAGAAAGTCAGATCAGCAACCTGGGACTTGGTCACAATTTTCGTGATTCCATAAGGCAGCAGGGTCTACCATTAGACAACACATTATGCTTCCAATATCTTCCCAGGCGGCAGTACCTCCCTGTTTGGTAGCTGCCTACTACCTACAATATTTGCCCTTACCAACTAACTACTCCGCTCCGCAACTCTTTTATAAAAAAACCCCACAAGATTAGATTCTGGAGATTGATATTTGTGTCGTCACCAACCCAAAACATACTCAAGCATCAAGGTGTCAGTATCGATTTTAAAAGTTTTTTTTTTTTTACTAGTATGAGTGAAGAGAAGTTAACGTTATCAGGCAGAGGAGGAGGAGGAGGAGGAGGTCTGCCTATCAGTGTCGTGTTAGAGGAAAGTCTTGTATCATTTGAGCAGCCAGGCCAACAGCACAACATAAACCATAGTTATAGGACAGAGGACGATTTTCATTCCATAATAACATGTTCACCAAAAGGTCTGAGACGAGCTAACAAGAAATAGGAAGACATAACATTATGGAATAGGAACACACCAGGAATTTGTTGGTGAATGATAAACCCTCACTAGTCGCCTGCCACTGTTGTTGACAGGAGGGGACACAGGGCTCCTCGCTACTGGTGAGGGAGGGGCCGCGGCGTCACACCTCAGTTAAAATTGAGAGAAAGTTTATTTAACCAGAAAAATACACATATAAATTTAACACTAACAACAATATCAACAAGACAGCCTAGTGAGAGCCAGGACACTCTCGGAGGCACTATGCTGCTTGACTGGGTACTACTACCTCCTCGTCCCTCCTACTGCACTGAGCCACGCGGCCCCCTGAAGAAACAGCACAACATCAGTGGCAGAGATAAAATTCATTTGTCTTGCACGAGAAATTTATGTCTAATGATTTCTTATCGTTGATGGTTATCGTATTGACTTATTTATAATACTCGCTTAGTCCCTCATTATTGAAGCGCATTTAGACAGTTACATCAACATGCTGCAAAATTTATGTATATATTAGCTGGATTTCCATTATTATTTGGTTGTTTTCGTATTCTTTAACCCACTTATTGTTGAAATTTAGGTTAGAATAAGTAAATATTATTAACAAGAACACTGAATAACTCCGATTTGACGGTTATGCTGCAGTATAATCCGCCAGGTTTCAGTATTCATCGGCCAAAACTGGAAAGATACTTGTTCCTTAGACTGTACGTAGACAGTGTAGGTAAACAACAATGGTAAAGAATAAGGTACAATCTGACCAAGCATAGTCGAAAAAGCTGTAATTATACACAACAATAATTTTCAAAATCATTAAAATGCCTTTCACCAAATTTACCAACGTCCTGCCAGGTCTTGGTTATTATTATTATTATTATTATTATTATTATTATTATTATTATTATTATTATTATTATTATTATTATTATTATTATTGGACAATCTTTCTCTTCGCCGACTGTACTGTGTGTTCTCTCGCAGCTGCAGTCACAAACCATTGCCTCTGGTGTAGGTCCTTGTGTAGGTTGGGTTTTCCTCTTCTTATTTCCCCTAAAGCAATTCCCACTGTCGAGGGAGGTGATGGGTTCAGGTCTGGTGCCAATTCTACGGGTAATTTGGGTAACTGACACGATTATTGAGGTAGGTAAGACAGTGTAGAGAAAGGGGGGGGGTAAGAGTGTGTGGAAGAGGGGGGGTAAGAGTGTGTGGAAGAGGGGTGGGGGCTGTAGGTAAGAGTGTGTGGAAGAGGGGTGGGGGGCTGTAGGTAAGAGTGTGTGTGGAAGAGGGGTGGGGGGCTGTTTCTCCGTGTATTTCCCAAAAAGATTATATATATATATATATATATATATATATATATATATATATATATATATATATATATATATATATATATATATATATATATATATATATATATTGTCTCGCTGTCATCAGGTATAAGTTTAAGTCACACATGTTAATTATTTTGCAACAAGTGTTTTGTCTTGCGAGTATAACCAGTACCAAGTGTTGTAAGTGTGAAACAGCATATGGTCTATCTATCTTGTCTGTCTTCAACATAATTCAATAGTTTTTGCACCTTTCCACAATGAACAAACTACTGGTACAAATAGTCCTGCTAGAGAGTGTAAACCAGGACTTATTGAGTACAAGTTCTGGTTATATACACTTTGGGCGATAACTATATGAGAAATAAAACCAGGATTACTTCTTGAACCAGATCTGCTACGTTGAACACAGCGACAGAATGACCAAACACTCAGGACAGCTGCTAGACGGTATCGCCACACCCACAACATGAAAGTCTAACGTTAACTTGCTTCTCTCTGGATGTTGTGATGACGTTGTGTTGGTAATATTTACATCCGATATCCGCTAACAATTCTCTCCTTGTTGAAATCCTCCCGAGTGCTCGTGTTGTCTGTTACCACATGTAAGTAACCGGGAACAGGTGGAAATGAAAAATAAAATTATGACTATATTCTTACCTATGATTATAATATAAAGAATATTGTCAGGGTCAGCAGCACCACATCTGGCTCTGGCTACATGAAACAGATTAAACTGGCTGCGTGTAGTTTTACCTTCGTTCTTAATTAATGTCAGGTAATTTATTCACCAGTACGTATTTTTTCTTCTTCGGATAACCTCAAAGAGATACATAAAATAAAGTCACGCCTCTTCCATAATGTTCATTATGTACTTGAGAAGAGTAATTACATTTGATTTGCATTTACAAAGGTTAACACACACACACACACACACACACACACACATTGAATCGTTCTCATAAACTTTCCATAAAACGGACTAAAATTCATATCAAAATTATAAAAATAAATATGTGTTTTAACATTATACTAAAAAATAAAAGATCGAACTTTTCGTAATAGAAGAAATATGCATAAATAATTTTTACATTAACTACTTCACAAGTAAATGAGCGGAACAATAAAAAAAACGTTCTGCGCCTGTAAACAAATCCACTGAAGGCTTGCCAAAAAAGTACCCAGATTCTAGGGCATCCTTCAACTCTTTGCTCAAATGATCGGATTACTAGTGGTGGTGGTAGGTGAATTTAGTTAATGTTGGTTGATTATAGAGATGAAAGATTAGGGAAATGGGATATTGGGGTAAAAAAAATAGGGGGGTTGGGGGCCAAAAATGTAGTGAGAAGGGAGATTGGGATCCCTGTGTCACCCCTACACCTGTTCCCCCTCCTAGACACATCAACCTACTGTAGACTCAGGTTAGCTAATTAACACAAGCCAACACCCCTCACACCAATAGAAGAAGCCACACTATAGTTCTGTAGAAACCACACGGGGGCTTATTTACCCTATACAGGTACTGATTGATCAGTACGTACTCCCATGCCGTGAGCCATGAGCAACTCACAGGTCACGATATTAAAGAACAATTATTGCTTTGTTGAAACCATATAATTATGAAATCACACATGGGTAGATATTTGTGTGATGTGACTTATTTTGTATTGCCATTGTGCAAAATATGTCACGTGTGACGTACTGTATTCGTAGCGATAGATATTTTGCACAGACAATCATGGCATAATTTCTTGAATGTGAACCACGATTCCTGTATACTATCGTTTAATAAGTTTTTAAAGTAACAGGAGACGAATCGTATATAAGATATCCATCAATCTAGTAGTGTGTATGTTCCTGCTGTCACGACAACTCTTATTTCTGTTCCGTCGCCGCACAGGTTGTGGCCATTGTCAGCAGGGCATCATAATACAGGGTGTGTGGCGCCCTGTTGATGATGATGGCTGATGGTCCGCTCCTCCTCACCTCCTTGGTCTATTAATAAGAAATACTCTCATGTTCTCGTGTATGTGATGTTACTGGAGTATATTGATATTAATTATAGAGTAGAGTAAACAACCAAGAGAATTTTAGTTACTAGTAGCGTTTTTATTCAGTATTTAGAATTAATTATCATATATTTGTGTTTATTGATTAACATGATGGACTTCCACAATTAAATGGTAACTCACTTCTGTTAGTTTACGAATTTTTGACGAGGATAGAGCCATGGACGAGCGTAAACGCATATCACAAAATGTACTTAAACATAGACTTGAATCTCCCTGGTTTACTTATTGATGCACACACACACAAACAAACCTTATTGGCTTTTATGTCTGAAAAATAAATCACTGTCATATTACGTAGCGGGTTTGTTTGTGAACTTTATTTCAAATACATATTTAATTTAATGAATGAATGCGTTGCCCAAAACTTGAGAGAGTTACCAATAAAACTGTCATCCCAAACTCGTATAAATTACTCTCTAGGACTACTCTAGACGCACGCTTCAAACAACGTCAAAATTACGCAAGAGTCAATAGGCTAGGAGCACCAAATAGTGAATCATAAACTGGGGAGTTCACATGTGTCAGTCCTTCACCTCAGCGTTTTCTGTCGCATTTCTTCCCTCACTTGTTAGTTTTCTATGATATTATTTTATGGTGGACTAAAATATTATGTTGTTCTCCTTCACCAGGCGTCACTTTCTCGTATTTAAACTAATAAAAACAATCCAATGAAACCGAAATAATAAATAACAATTACACCCAATTAAAATTTAAAGTTTTCCCAGATACGGTTAACTATTTTTTCTTCTAATAGTGGAAATTGCTTCATAGATTGTAGAAGTTGTTGTTTCACATAAGTTGTTAATTACCACAACATAACCAAACTACAGTGCCCCAAAATTTAATTGAATAAGGTTTAATTAGGTTACGTTAGTAAGAACGCCATTTATTGTTTGATTGTATTATAATTGTCAACATAATTGTCCTTGTCAGACCAGTATGAATTTTCCAATAAAATATAGATATAGTACACACACACGCACACACACATACACAGTTTCTTGTTTTCTTGCTTCAGTTGTTCGCTCTTTTTTCCTCGTTATTTTCGCTATTAATATATTTGTCTACGTGGTTCGTCTGATGACCTGTGCGTCGTTTATTAGAACAAGGGCTTCACTGTCCTCAGGGTACAACACTTTCCAAAACGCATGGTGTAAATGTATTAGAGTCTTGACAGTTCATATAAAGTATTATTAACATACCAGATCACTGGGTAGCGCTCTGGGTGGACGCATATTGGTGCATAGGATTGTGATTCTGGCTAGAGTTTAACTAAATTACCATTTTTATTTCTATAAATACTGAAGGAATGGCAGGATTCACTTTACCAAGCCCTTAGCACCACTCTCACCCGCCATCCAAACATCAGCCAGTGCTAGTGGGTGAACGCCAGCCGTCATCCGCCATAGGCAATAGGTGACACGACATCCTTACATCCGTTACTGAGACTAAACCTTTGTGTGGCACCAAACATCACCCACATTTATGACAACATCCGTAGGTGAATCCAGCCTGCGAGCACATCTCCCTAGAAAGAAGCCCTGTATTACTTTATTGACAAGATTGGAGTATAATTTTGCCTATCTGAGTACTCTAGCCGGGCTTTGACACTGGGTAGTACACTGATCAGAGGCTCATACACAAGAGATGATAAAATAGATCATATTCATTAATCTCATGTTATAAATAGAAAGAAAATTAATGTACACAAGCAAATTTTGGATACACTGTCAAGATATGTTCAAGGACACCTAATTCATTGTAGTAGTTACTTATACTGACAATTTTTCGTCTGGCAAATTTGTGCATGACTGTCCTTAATTTTGGAGCATTTCGTCCTGTTCATCTGATGATGGCATCTTTGACTGGTCATTACACAGTTTATCAGTCCATGTTGCTTAAGACAATTAATAACTGGGAAGGGATCATTACACAGCCAAGGAAGCATGACGGTCAGGAAGGTGTTGCTGGCTGAAGGCGTCAGCTTCGTACTGCATCACCTTGAGTTGGTTATAAATCCTTCGCCTCACAAAACAAAATAATGATCGTTCAGGGAAAATTGGATAATTTTCCCTGAACTGTGAGAAGCTATTGTCTTATCCTTCAACCTCTTTCACTTGACCATTTTACATATTCTTTATTTATCTTTGTTTATATTTATGCTTACATCTCATAATCAGAACACTCCCTCGACCTCTTCAGAAGGGCCGGGTCTTCTTGTGTGCAGCAAGCTATAGTGGCGTGTTGGTACAGGTTACTACGTGTTGTTCTGGAGTCTCCGTTGGTTTAAGTTCTTAATAATTTAGCTCATACGAATGTCAAGTTTAACAATCTTCAATATTGTTTTGCAATTTCAGTAGTATGGCCATTTGTAATATATTCCTAGTTGTCACCTTTAAATAGTAACTTAAAATATAATATTGTTAATCTTCAGTAATGACAGAACAACTCAGGGTATTGATCAATAACTCTGTGTAGGTAATAATACCATTCAGTCGTCCGTGTGGGAGCTGACCTTGCCTAGCGTGTTATGTTCTGCTGTTGGTGTGGTTCCATTCCCGCCGCACCATCTGCGCCTAAAAATAACGCACCATCCATCTTTTTACCGCCTCCCCCCATAGACTCTCCCTTTCACCTCCTGTTCTCCCTCTACTCCCCCTCTCTTATCCCATACTCCCATAAGGAAGTGGGTGGCTCAGAGGCTTCCTTACATTCAATATTAATAAGAGAATTCGTTACCTTATAAGCGTCAGCGTTCTTTTTTAATTGGTGTTGATTATTCTCTGAGTCGTCAGTCGTGTACTGTCGATTCTCGCAATATGTGGAGCAGCAAGTACTGTACTGTATACAGAATTTAGGGCGAAGTACTCCAAGAGACACAGCGGTCTTATGTAGTCCTGTCGCGGAGGGGATGGATAGTACATGTACTCGCCCCATGTTGCTGGGCTCCGTGTAGCCTTGACCTCTCTACTCTTACTTTCTATAAATTGCATTTAAAACTAGTAGCAAGGTTAAGTCAGGATATATATAGCTCCTCTGCGCTACCACTAGTGAGTGGGTCACCAGATGCCATGACACAACGATAATGCTCCCTGAGAGAGATAATAGGAGGCTGATGCTGCTCAGGTCAGGGGGCCACAGTACACTGCAGTACATGGGGGCGGCACAGGGCCACACGCTCTCACTGGCACTCCTCCCTCTCTTCTTATACCGAGATGTTGCTTGCCCAAATCAGCTGCTTGAGTATCATCATTTGTTAATTAGAAAAATGAAGATGAAGTGAATTAGCTGTTGGTGAAAAATGTCAGCATTTATGTTATTATATTGTGTTGTTTTAATTTACTTATATTATTAAGCGGGTGAGGCAGGACACACGAGTGACGCGAGTCTTAAAGTAGAACTACTTCCAAGCTGCTCACAGCACTGGTCCTGTGACGAGGGAGTGAGTACCTCACTACCTTGAACAACAGTTGGGTAACTGGTGTTCAGTACAGAGCTGGGAATTTGAAGTATGGGAGACAAATACTTACGCCAGGGAGAGGAGAGAAGGAATATTCCCTGACTTGTGAGGGCTGGTCCCTGTAATTACTGGCATGTTTCAGCATGATGCAGAGGTATCCACACATCCCACTGGGACCTGCATAGAGGTTTTCCCTCAGCTGAATAATGGCGACTGGCGTTAAAATAAATATAATCTCAATATGGTGATGTGGTTGCCTTAACAAAATGACTTGGTACAACCTTCCTCCTCCCCAACCCCCAGCACATGAACCTCCCCCTTCCTGTCTCCTTAAGTCACACCACCTCGTCACCATCACCCCAAACCAACTTTTATCAGATGGTAGACAATGGCACTATAATTGGTAATGAGAATGTAAGCTGTAGCCACACGGGAAGAATCAGTATTTTTAAAGATAGAGAAGACATCGTTTCGTAACACCGTGATCTGACCACTATAAAGAGGTTGTTTCTGCCCTTTCACCTTAATATGTTATACTACGACATCAACAAACACACAGTGCCACGTCTCACATAACCCGACAGCCACTGTACAAGGTATAAGTGCAGGCGACTGCACATTATTCCCTTTTAATGTATCTACTATGAGGTTTGTGTTTTAAGTGAGTCATATCATAAAACATCACCGAATGTAACACTATTCTCGATGAGTCTATGAAAACGTATTTTACTTCAGTATTTCTTTATGTATTTCCAGTGCAACTATGTCTAATATGTTGACAAATATATCCATTCTTAAAAATGTTTTACATAAGGACTCCCTTAATGTGTCTCTGTTGATATTGTACTGTATTACTAAGCTTCAAAAACTAAAACTACGATGTTTAAGAGTGTATTCCAGGTTAGTGGTCACAATAAAGATTAAGAGGCATACATCACTGTGGGTGGTACGGATCATTTATTGTGACCAATATTACTGAGGTCGAGTTTGAAGACAAGTTAATTCTATGAGTTAATTTGTATTCTCTACTGGAACGAAATCATTAGTAAAATATCAAATATATTCAACCTGTGACACTATCTGTATACTAAAACCAAAACACCACCAACAAATACAAACATTAACAAACTTTCTCAAGAAAAGGTGAAGGCTAAGGATATCCTAGCTGAGTGACCCAGCCACAAGAATATGAGAAAACGGAGGCCAGGCCAGCTGACTGACGGACGGTTTACGAGACCTCGCGAGAGTGGAGGTGTTTTTCTCACAAGCCAAGAGCAATCCATAAAGTGTGTGAAGCACAGGCGGTGTTTTGGCTTATCTATGTGATTATGAGGTCACGAGGGAAGTCCTATGTACGTGTGAGCGTCTACAGTGAGTATGGATGTGTGTCCATATACATTGATGACGAGGGAATTTGTTTCATCGCGTGTGCGTCTTGTGAGTGCGTGGGGTGTGACTATCCACACGAATAGGTTTGTATGAATATCGTTGTTAGTTGTAATAATTATGCTCGTGTGTGAGTATCTGTTTATACCCGATTTACCCGATGGCCAACTCAACTGGAGGTGGCCATGGTGAGGGGAAGGCCTTTGTAGGATCCCACCATTAAGTATACATAGTACTTAAGGACATAAGAATGGAGAAAACTGGAGTAGGCCTATTGGTCCATCCTCGGCAGCCCGGTTAACACCAGACCTTTATTACTCGTATATCCGTCCAACCTGTATATGAACCTTCCCAGTGTGTTTACGTTAATGATGATGTTCGGTAATTTGTTCCACTCATTCACAACTATTTCCAAACCACTGTTTAACATTTCACGCTTAAATATAATTTCATCTTATTTAAAATCATTGTTACATGTTGGCTCCTGGTTTGATAGTTTAAATACCTTATTTATATCACCTCTGTATATATAAGCCACAGCTTCCATTTATGCACTTCGATCATGTCGTCCCCGACGCTACACCTCTCAATGAATGCTTTCTAGGGGTCCAATATCCGCACGGTGACCAAACTGAACCGCATAATCCAAGTGTGTAGGCCACACATACGTGGGTATAGCTTAAGGATAACCTCGCTTGCCCTGACACTAACGCTTGATAGTTTTCTAGAGGGCTATTTTGAAGTCCACTACTGTTCTTATTTCCGCAGCTTGAGATGGTAGACAATTCCATAGGCCTACAACCTTCTGTGTGGAGGAGAATTTCCTTATATTCGTCCTGCATAACATCTTGGCGAACTTGGAATTGTGTCCTGCCCCAAAATTGCCCTGGTTCACGTTTTTCATCTCTTTCAAGATTTTGAACTTATGTGTATCGTACAAGTAAGTTCAAATTCTTGAAAGGGATGTAAAACGTGAACATAAGCGAATGTGCGCGTGTGTCGGTGCACGTCAGCACACCTGTATGTGCGCATATTTTTGCTTGTATTAGCATCTGGGTGTAAGAGCAGGATGTTGTTTGCAGGAATTTCTTTCTATTACTAATCAATGAATAACGCTCCCCTCAAAACATCCCAGCTGGGTGGGGTTGCTTTGCTCGCCATGTTCCCCCAGCCACAACTTCTTGGACCCCCCCCTCCCCCTTTGATATTCCTGGATCCGCCTCTGGACTGTCTATGTACAGAGTTTGTATATCTGCACTATGTAAATCGTTTATATACCTGCAGTGTATACTTACACTCAGTACACACTGACCGAATGGGAACTTGATTGTCGATTTTACTGAATATCTATATATCTATCTACCTGTATGAGTGTAAACATTGACCAGGTAAATAAGACGTTCGTGGTCATTAAAAATTCACCCATGTAAGCTATTAGTGATATGTATGTTCCTTCATTGATCTATTACCAGAAAGTGCCTCGACCAGCACACATAAAATTCTCTATGTAATAAAAAAACACTAATGTCAATATTTGGAACACGTCATTATCACTCACTTAAACATAATTCTTAATATCCTCGGGTTTGTTATTCCTGCATCCACTAACGAAAACTTGTATATATACGCGCTCTTCTTAACTACATAATACAAAGTGTTCTTATATAAAATTTCCTGACTATACCAGACTTATTTCTCAATATTTCTTGACTATAAAACACGTAATTTTATATAATTTTTACTAATATTCACAGAAATTTATTAAAAAAAATAAAGATATCAATATCACCATGAGGTCATGATTCAGACCTAACACAAACTATGTAACTCTATAATTATAACATTTGGACAATAAAAAACAATTTCTAAAATGTATCGTAAATATTTTTTTTTAGGGGGGTTAAACTGGACTGAAATTATCTAAGTACTGTAATAAATTAATCAGTGAATACAAAAGACAGAAGACCGCCATAGCCTGGGAGTCACTACAGAAAATAAGAGGCGAAATATCCTGACTTTTTCCTACCTTGAGAAGAAATACTTAAATTTCCCAAAAAAGTTGTACAATTTCCGGATGATTAAGGGTTTCAAATGTATCGCCATATTGTTTTCGGAGCGTATGAGTGTGTGTGTGTGTGTGTGTTAAGAAGACCTTTACAGTATGTCTTTGTGTTAAGTATCAGTGTCCTGCCAACAATGCTTCCTTGGTTGACTCTTAAACGTGAATACACAATTTAGGAAGGTTGGGAAGGTAAAATTCAATATGATAGAAGTATTTATTCGGTAAGATTTTCATACAAATTTACATTGATTCAGCATGTATTCAGATAATTCAGGTATATAATGTACAATATATAGTCCGTGCAGGTATATAAACAATTTAGTACCTAGTCAGTACAGGTATACAAACACTGATGATTAGTAAGGCAATTCGACCAAAGATGACCAACGAAGCCACGTAACCTACTTCAGGTATAATTAAGCTGCAACTATAAAAACAATATAAATGTTATTTTTTTATGGCAATTATCCCTATTTAGCGTAGCTTTATATACATTTATATTACTTTTTTTCTCGGTATACAGACGAGCCAAGTATTATGATATAGCAGTAGTGAGGTGAAGCATTGAGGGTATTCATCAGAGTCGATGGTGATAACCTTTGAAAATGAGGCTTGTGTCGTGAAGCAGAACAGTGATGGACGCAGGGGACACTTGTAGACCGTGACAGAAACTGAGTAGTGTAGTGTTGGTTTTAACTGTCCCTTTACGAGTGTTGTGGTGGTGTGGGCTTCGTCGTAGAGCCAGCTATTATCGCACTCACCCACGACCTCGTACTGAGCCAGCCGCCACCACAACAATGTATCGTCTTTCTACAATAACAAGTTAATCTCGCGGGACTTTTATCACTATTCTCCAGGTCGCTTTCCAGTATAAAAATGACGTACCCACGCATTGAAGTGTGACAAGCTAACTAACTAGTAACTTTCGTTGTATATGACACACCTCACCTGAACAAATTAGTGAAAAGACTGAACAAGCACTAGGCAGATCAAGATGTCTTGTTCGAATAAAGCCCCTGAATGAAGTCATTAGCCAGCCCGCTGTATCACTGAAGAGGTTCACAGAATAAGGTGAAGATTATTAAGTTCAGGCAATAAACCTCCGTCCTCCCGAGAAAAAAAAAACACGCAAAGTAACAACGTGAGGATGTCAGTCAGCGAGACTCGGGTGAACCTTATTGTTTATGAGTCGCTGTTGTCGCTGTCGGCAAGATGGTCCACTCTAGGGTAGAAGCGTGCAGTGGCGGCGGCGGCTGCTCCTGGATGTGGTCGGTGGCGGCCACCAAACAAACCAACCTCTCACCACAAACAAACATACAAACATTCTGGAAAGTTATCGTAATGTTATCTCACGTTTACACACAAACATTGGACGTAAAAAATTAACCAAGTGTTTTACTCAATATAAAGGAGAGCTTATAATTATTCACATAATTAACAGTGATACTGTATGTGGCCATAATAAAAATATGATTAAGCAAGACACGTAGTATGCGGTCGGTGGAAGTGTTCTACCTCTACTTGGTTTATATAGAAAGCTATGTTCAGTGTTTCAGTGTTATATAAAATTATTCCTATACTTGTTTACAGTTGATCAAGAGGAACTTTTTCTTATTATGAATATATTAATGAGCGGTTTATTGTATACAAGAAATAGAAGGCATCGTTCTGTCCGACCTCAGCAAGTCTAGTGGAGGAGGAAGATATGACTGCCATTGCCACTACCATTTTTGCTGAGAAAGATATTGATTGCATTACACGGTGAAATCTGAAATGAAAACCTGTATATAAAAACAACTATGCGCCTCAAAGTTCACTCTGCCATAGTTATAGAGGCATAGTATAACGTTATAGATGCTTATTAGCTTATGTGGCTCTGTTGTAGAATAGGCGAGATAGACCCTAGCGCTCAGCCTCCGAGCGCTGGTGATGTGGCTGCAGCGCAGACGTCCCACAGAGAATGGTGATAGGGTAGACTCTGCTGGACGCTTCAACCTTGCCAGCATTTTAGTCTGACGGCTCAGAACTACATAAGACAGAGAGAAGGTAAGACTATTCGACCCCAAAACAAAATTTGCTGTTCGTTACCATTATTGTGGTAGTCTAATAGAAATTACCAACTTTGCATATAACAAGGAATAGTTAATTTTGCAGTGGTTGACCTTATTTATGTAAATACGCAGATAAGAATGAGAACTGGGGTCAAATGCAACACAGATTAGGTAGGGTAAAGAGGAAATCAATAATTACGATGACCATTTAGAGGCAGAACGGTAAGAAAAATTCCGAATTATACTACAGGGGTACTACTATATCCTGATTCATATACTCATAAAAGACAACACATCAGTCATATCACATCTCAGAAATTTATTCGGTGTAAATTGAATAATTTGTTCAATGAATATTTCAACCGTCAAATATCAGACGCTCGCTTAGCATAATATAAGTTGAATTTATTCTTATATATTAAGTTGACGTGATTGTTACTACAGATATATTCAAATGTCTTTATGCAGGAACTGTTTAAGATAGTAACATACAAATATCAATATAATGTAGTGACCGTCACCTGGCTGCCGTGGAGGGGAATTTGACGTCAGGAGAAACATCTGGTCACTAACTTGATCTAAGGGTGGGGAAATTTACCGACCATATTTGTCTAAGTTGTACAATGGATTGTGATCTTTAAGTCCTCTTGTATATAAGGGTTAGAGTCGAGTTTTCTAGGATGTCAGATGGCACGTGGCAGGTAAAAGGCAATATTTTAGTTTCCCTGAAATGGGTAACTCTAAACAAGGTAAGAATTATGCTGTTGGCTTTTGTAAAATAATACTCTTCAAATAGGTATTTTCATAAGTATTTATTTACTATTATAGATTTAAATGTTTACACTATATGAAGAAGTGTATAATAATTCTCGACTGTATATTTACGTAGGCAGGAAATATATTGGTACATTCATGTGTTTACATCAATGAATGTGTGTATAATACTTATTTATATATTACATTTTCTTCTAGTGTTTGTATGTATTGATGTTACAATGTATTAATTCGCATTAACAACTAAGGACTTTAAATGAGTTAATGCATTAGTCATCAACCATTAATAACTAAGAGAGATATTTTGTTCTGGTTTTCCCGGAATCCGTGTGACAGATGAGGAGGATTGTGGGCGGGAGGTGGGGAGGGACAACCTGTGGCGCTGTCTTAAATAAAACGTAACGAACTGTTTCAATTTTCGGTGTGGATGGTCAGTGAGGGATATATGATTTTTTTTTTAATAGTCTACTGTGATGGAACGAGATATATTGATCGTTAAAAATTAAAGAGCTTCCCTGTTGCGTTATAAGAAACTTTCGAGAAGTTGTTTGTGCATTAAGTTATCACATAATACCTGGAGACGAAGAATGATTTATTGCAACTCTATAATCAAAATTTATATACTGTATTGACGAAAGGTAGAGTAATTTAAATAATGACAGCTGTCCATGATAATTAGATATAATATAACTTATAGAGTAGTTTACATTGAGCAGTGACGAAAATAATGAAGTTCTTAGACAAACGTTCATTAGTATAGGAGATGTTGTGCATTGGGGAGGCGTACAGTAAACCAGCTGTCAGGGTAGTGTAAGCACTTTAATTTCCACAACAAATATTCCTTATATTTAAACTTATACACCGTAGAAATATGTTATACTAGAAGACTTATTTAACGTTATTCACTACGGCTCTTCATTTTGTTTACAAGATCAAGTGTTATTATACTAATTACCTGCACTTCAAAAATTGTACTATTTCGTATATTTGTAAGCAGAGTGCAATCTAGCTCCGTGTTATAGCGGGAGCTGTTACAGTGTTCAGCTGGGGATTAACATTACACGATGATTACATGATTATTGGATCATATAATCAAAGTAATGCAAAAAACCCCTGGGGGGACTCGAACCCCCAATCCCTGGCTTAGGAGGCCAATGCCTTATCCATTAGGCCACAGGGGCAACCGCATTTTATAGCTCATCTCAGAGGATTGTTTAATCTCTATCATTAACTATTTTTCAAATGATAAATTTAAATGGTGATTTTTTTAATGGTTTTTTACTAACTCATTTATCAACATATTTCTTTTCACCTCATTTCCAAAAGGATTAACTGATGAAACATATGATAATAACATAGCCATGTGTTGTACAGTCAGTTGGAACATAAAAGTAATCACAGTCTGTTTTAGAACTGATCTTGTTTATAACCTTACTATTACACGAATTTCTCCATATATAATTATAACAGAGCTCTAAATAAACCTCATACTCTAGTATTCTTGTTTATGAACGAACTTATGACGTATGAAAGCCAGCTGTTGTGAACCCCGGGTAAAAATCAATACCACGCCTGAAACCTTTACTTGCTATATTACCCTCAAAATGACTACGAAAATTAAAATCTAATCAGAAGTGGACTCTAATGTGGCATCTAAGTTGTATTTTAATATAATACTTCAAAATATATATCAAAACAGTTACTAACCCCTGGTGGGACTCGAACCCACAATCCTTGGCTTAGGAGGCCAATGCCTTATCCATTGGGCCACAGGGGCAGATGAGGAATATTGTCACCTTAGCAGTTCAATATTTCATCATTTATAACTTTAACTTTTATGTTTGATTCAAGTAGCAGGAAGTAAGTTCAGAAAACATTGCTCGTAAAGTAGAAACATAATTAACTTCCTTTGGTTGAGGAAACAGGATAACGGTTTTTTCTTCCCCGCAAAGCTAATTCATATCACGTAATTTCGATGTAATTTAGACATGGCACGAACAATCTTACTTGATATTGAAAATACTTATAAAACTAGACCTTTACTTCTTAATTTAAATTTACATTAAATCTTAATAGGAGTGTCAAAATAATACTCTGTAGATCATGATTCAAAATATACCAGTAAAGCTGCATCATACTTCATCCTGTAATGGGACAGTAAACATGTCTAAATTAGTGTTGGAAAATGCGTGGTGCTGCATCAACCATTATTGTGTGTGGTGCTGCATCAACCACTGATGTGTGTGGTGCTGCATCAACCACTGATGTGTGTGGTGCTGCATCAACCACTGATGTGTGTGGTGCTGCATCAACCACTGATGTGTGTGGTGCTGCATCAACCACTGATGTGTGTGGTGCTGCATCAACCACTGATGTGTGTGGTGCTGCATCAACCACTGATGTGTGTGGTGCTGCATCAACCACTGATGTGTGTGGTGCTGCATCAACCACTGATGTGTGTGGTGCTGCATCAACCACTGATGTGTGTGGTGCTGCATCAACCACTGATGTGTGTGGTGCTGCATCAACCACTGATGTGTGTGGTGCTGCATCAACCACTGATGTGTGTGGTGCTGCATCAACCACTGATGTATGTGGTGCTGCATCAACCAATGGTATCTGTGAATCATCTTAGTTGCAACAGGTTAATGAACAGCTTTTAGCCGAGAAAGAGTACATCCCAAATTACGTAAACACTTCCAACGTGGGCATTATGTTATTCCAAGATCTGATCGATTTTGGTCTGACCTGTCACTCCATCTTACAAATAAACAAATCTTAGTGAAATCAGTGAGGACAAGTGGAGAACAAACTCGAGCCAGAGATATAGGCGGTATAACACTTGCATGAATAATGTCCACATGTATACAGAAGCGTCTTATACAGCACCATACCAGTGAGCAGCACAATGGGGCAACATAACGTAGGCAGTTGGTACACTTACAGGCCATAATACTACTTTACAAATCACATAGTCTGAGTAAAAATAGGAACTGACTGTTAAAAAACTTGAGTGCCGCTACACCCTGAAATCTTACTACATTATTCACACAGTGGATGGCTATTTATGTCGATACGTTTGTATATATGTATGAATGAATACAGTAGGTACATATCTATATGTGTCAGCCCAGGGTACATGATTAACTGTGTCTACCTGTACGTGCTTCCCCTTATAGATGAAGTTTGACCATAAATTTACAAAGCAGTTTCTAATTTTTCAGAGTTGCAATTTCTTTTACAACTTAAAGCAAATTAATTACTAAACTTAGTCAAGGTAACATGATGGAATTTCTTCACATTAGTCTTTTTTAAACTTAAACTAAATAACAGGTTGTACTCTATACATAGTTGTTGTGCTGAGTGTTGCAAATGTTCAGGAAATATACGGAATTAATACAAAACACTCCACCCAGATGTACTGTATATATTGTATATCATTGTGTTTACCTCCACGTTCATTTGTTAGACTTTCTTTATATTTGGTGTGGGTGGTGGAGGTGAGGGTGGTACCTGTGGTGTGGGTGGTGGAGGCGAGGGTGGTATCTATGGTGTGGGTGGTGGAGGCGAGGGTGGTACATGTGGTGTGGGTGGTGGAGGTGAGGGTGGTACCTGTGGTGTGGGTGGTGGAGGCGAGGGTGGTACCTGTGGTGTGGGTGGTGGAGGCAGGGTGGTACCTGTGGTGTGGGGGTGGAGGCGGGTGTACCTGTGGTGTGGGTGGTGGAGGCGAGGGTGGTGCCTGTGGTGTGGTGGTGGAGGCAGGGTGGTGCCTGTGGTGTGGGTGGTGGAGGCAGGGTGGTACCTGTGGTGTGGGTGGTGGAGGTGAGGTGGTATCTATGGTGTGGGTGGTGGAGGCGAGGGTGGTACCTGTGGTGTGGGTGGTGGAGGTGGGGTGGTACCTGTGGTGTGTGGGTGGTGGAGGCAGGGGTGGTGCCTGTGGTGTGGGTGGTGGAGGCGAGGGTGGTATGATGTGGTGTGGGGTGGTGGAGGCGAGGCGCAGGGTGGTGGACCTGTGGTGTGGGTGGTGGAGGCGAGGGTGGTACCTGTGGTGTGGGTGGTGGAGGCGAGGGTGGTATCTATGGTGTGGATGGTGGAGGCGAGGGTGGTACCTGTGGTGTGGGTGGTGAGGCAGGGTGGTATCTATGGTGTGGGTGGTGGAGGCGAGGGGTGGTATCTATGGTGTGGGTGGTGGAGGCGAGGGTGGTACCTGTGGTGTGGGTGGTGGAGGCGAGGGTGGTACCTGTGGTGTGGGTGGTGGAGGTGAGGGTGGTACCTGTGGTGTGGGTGGAGGTATTCCTATAGAGGGGTTGGGAGGCGACCACCCACACACTGACACCAAGTGAATCAAATCTCACCCTCAATATATCCTTCCTTTGTTTGATCTAATTTACGACTCTAGTTTATTCATCAGTTTCACTTCATCGACAACGTAAACCTGTATGGCTCTCTCATACAAGCAAAGGCGGAAATGTGAACGTGTGATTCTTTTTTCGTCTTTGTGTCTCCTTGAAGTTAGCCCCCGCCTGATTTACTCAACTGACACCAAAATATCGACGCGATCACTCAACCAATCAGAGTGCGTCACGTAACTGTTTCTAAACCAATGAAGCGAAAGATCGATTGTCACGTGATAAAAAAGGCAGGAGGATAATTTGCCCCATTTTATTTTCGGTGGTATTTTTCGTGTTAGAATAGTTCGTCATTGTCTTCATTATTGGATGCTGATATTGGGTAAGAATTTTAGTCGTTTTTTGCTCGGAACCTTTTTATAATATGATGTAATTAGTCTTTATAGAGTCTCAAAAGTTTTATATATTGTTATAAAATATGGCTGGCAAAATTCTAGTATATAAGAGACATGGAAAACTAAACTTGTTGCAGGTAAAGAATTTTTATAATACCTGTACACCTTTTTCTTAAATTTCTGTGACTAAGAAAACAATTAATAGTATGAAGTGAAAACCCGATGATAACAAAAGATAGTAAGGTTAATGCCTGAGAATAATCCAATAACACCACAACCAGGATAATGTGAGGTTTAAAGTGGTTAAGTGTTGTTCCTGTTTGACCCTACATATGCCCAGGTCATCATCACCCGTTGCTGCTGCTTTGGTTTGGGTCATTCCAAGGTCATGCTTCAGTGAGGACGGTCTTCTAGGGCACTTTGAGGTCTTTGGTTTGGGTCATTCCAAGGTCATGCTTCAGTGAGGACGGTCTTCTAGGGCGCTATGAGGTCTTTGGTTTGGGTCATTCCAAGGTCATGCTTCAGTGAGGACGGTCTTCTAGGGCGCTTTGAGATGAAAGGAAGGTTTTACAGTATATTAATAGAGGCTTAAAACAACTACCTTACATACTGCCTCCCGCACTGAGCACCTGACGTGTAGTAAACCTCGGAGAAGGATGGCTGAATGGTAGACGCCTGAACGCTCTCCCAAGCTCATGAGACAAGGCTAGGAGTGACAGAAAGAGGGATAGAACTGTACCTTATTCCTAACACGTCTACCATCGTGGTTAGTATTCATACACGCGCCATACAATATCCACCAATACTAACACTCGTTCTACCTGTCAGTATTATAATTATTACAGTTACAGAAGTAAATGTAACAGCATCATCTGTGCCGTATAAACTCTACACCTTCAACCGTTCAGGTAAATATCGAGTTATTGAAACTGTTACTCATTAGATCTTTTTTTTCAACGCCAGGAAAACACCAAAAGCTTATCATAGGACGGGTGTCACTTGCTGATTAAACCTATCAAGTTTGGTAGAAATCTATAAACTCATTCTAGAGTTACATTATCGGGAACACACACACACACACACACACACACACACACACACACACACACACACACGCACACACACACATACACACACACTGTCATGTCAACCCTGAATATTTAATACTATTTTTACTCTTGTTAAAAAATAATAATAATAATCCGCATTGAATTATCGACATATCTTTATTGTGGAATATTTCTTTACAATAATAAGATATGGTTTGTATATTGTGGATTGATAGAAAAGTTATTTATATCTTCTTACGGTTTTGTGGAGTAGAAATGCCATCCATCGAGTGTGTGTTTAAATATAAAGGTTATGGTTGAAAACAGTAAATAATTACCATGATTATAGAAAATGGGATCATCTCACAGTCAGTGGGTGGGTGGGTTAACACACAGTGGGTGGGTGGGTTAACGTGTAGGTGGGTGTGTGGGTGGGTTAGGGTGTAGTTAAGCGTGTAGGGTAGGTGGTTAACGTGGGTTAACGTGTAGGTGGGTGTGTGGGTGGGTTAGGGTGTAGGTGGGTGTGTGGGTGGGTTAGCGTGTAGCTAGGTAGGTGTGTGGGTGGGTTAACGTGTAGGTGGGTTAACGTGTAGGTGGGTGTTGTTGAGTGACATCATGTGAGTGAGAGGGTGGGTTAGAGTGTGAGAGGGTGGATGAGGGTGTAGATGGGTGATATAACTACGCATGGATGAATGGGTGAGTGGGTTAGCGTGTGTAGGTGGGCGGGCGGGTGGGCTAGCGTGCAGGTAATGAGGTGGGTGAGTGGGCGGGTGGGCTGGGGTAAGTATATACTAATCAACGTCACATTGTGCTGGGTTGATGACTCATGTTTTTGTTGTTCTCGTTGATGTTGTTTTTGTTGATGTTGTTTTTGTTGATGTTGTTATTGCTGTTGTATCTTGTTATTGTTGTTTTTAATGGTGTTGTAATTGTTGTTATTTCTATTGTTGTTGTTATTGTTGCGTCTCGTATTGTTGTTTTTATTTCTGTTGATATTTTTGCTGTAGTTGTTGTTGTTGTTATTATCGTAGTTGTTGTTGTTAAACCGAGTCTAGATAACATTGTAACCCAGAGGTGATAATTATTTACACTAACTTACCTGTGTAAACTTACCTGTGTAAATAACAGCTTCTGATATATCTATAGGTGTAAATATGTGCCATAGGTATATACTGTATTTACAATATGTTATAAAAGACATCAATACATATTAATATATTTGTTTTCCTCTCATCTATGTAGTTTAAATCTTTACTGTTATTTTGAGTAACTTTTAATTAAATGGTTACGTTAGGTTTTCGGTGTATTACTATGCATGTATATTTAATATGATGAACTCTGTGGTCCCCAGTTAGAAATTTAAAACATCACACAGAAGTTATCTATAAAAAAGAACTCGTTGCTTATATATCGTCAGACATACAGTACTACTCCACCCCTCCTGTGACCCACCGTGACCCCACTTGACCTCTGCTGACCCACACATGGTATATACTTGTAAACTTGTCTGATTTGTTCCTTAATCACAACTACGCGAACACAAACAACGTAATTGGCATGAGTTCTAACCCCTTTGGTCAGGTGTTCAGAAGAAGAAGGGAAGGAGGAAGGAAGGAGAGGGGAGAAGATAGAGGGAAGGAGGGGGAAGTGAGAGGTGTAGGTAGGGGAGAGGGGAGGATGGGGTGAGGAGATGGTAGGGGGGAAAGGAAGGGAGAGGGGGGGGGAAGGAGAGGAGGGGGGGCTAAGGAGGTAGGAGGAGAAGGAGGGGTGGTGAATGCCTGGTGGGGTGGAGGGAGGGGGTGGGACATATGATGCTGGGTCACGTGCTGGTGGAGGGAGGTAGGCCGGTCATTGAGGTCATGTCACTGTTTACTGGACGAGTGACCACTTATGACCGTAACGAGCGAGGTTCATCCGGTGGTAATTTGTCAAAAGGAGGTAAGAGGAATGTTGGTGGTGGAGGAATGTTGGTGGTGGAGGAGGGAATGTTGGTGGTGGAGGGAATGTTGGTGTGGTGGGGAATGTTGGTGGTGGAGGGAATGTTAGTGGTGGTGGAGGGAATGTTGATGTTGGTGGAGGAATGTTGGTGGTGGTGGTGGTGGTGGAGGGAATGGTGGTGGAGGGAATGTTGGGTGGTGGAGGGAATGTTGGTGGTGGTGGAGGGAATGTTGGTGGTGGTGGGAGGGAATGGTTAGTGGTGGTGGAGGAATGTTGGTGGTGGTGGAGGAATGTTGGTGGTGGTGGAGGAATGTTAGTGGTGGTGGAGGGAATGTTGGTGGTGGTGGAGGGAATGTTGGTGGTTGGTGGAGGAATGTTGGTGGTGGAGGGAATGTTAATGGTGGAGGGAATGGGTGGGAGGGAATGTTGGTGGTGGAGGGAATGTTGGTGGTGGAGGGAATGTTGGTGGTGGAGGGAATGTTGGTGGTGGAGGGAATGTTTGGTGGTGGAGGGAATGTTGGTGGAGGAATGTGTGGTGGTGGTGGAGGGAATGTTGGTGGTGGTGGTGGAGGAATGTTGGTGGTGGAGGAATGGTGGTGGAGGGAATGTTGATGTTGGTGGAGGGAATGTTGGTGGTGGAGGAATGTTGGATGGTGGAGGGAATGTTGTGGTGGAGGGAATGTTAGTGGTGGTGAAGGAATTTTGATGTTGGGAGGAATGTGGAGGGAATGTTGGTGGTGGTGGAGGGAATGTTGGTGGTGGTGGAGGGAATGTTGGTGGTGGAGGGAATGTGGTGGAGGAATGTTGGTGGTGGTGAAGGGAATTTTGATGTTGGTGGAGGGAATGTTGGTGGTGGTGGAGGAATGTTGGTGGTGGTGGAGGAATGTTGGTGGTGGAATGTTGTGGTGGAGGATGTTTGGTTGGTGAATGTTGGTGGTGGTGAAGGGAATTTTGGTGGTGGAGGGAATGTTGGTGGTGGTGGAGGAATGTTAGTGGTGGAGGAATGTTGGTGGTGGTGGAGGGAATGTTGGTGGTGGAGGGGTAATTGAAGTAGCGTGAGGAAGGGAGGGAAGATGATGTGAGGGAAGTGATTAATTTTTTTCTCCTCTTTTTTAATTCTGCTGCTGACTGTGGCTAGTTTATTGTGTACCCTATACTTCCCCTGTGAACGGTAGCACTAAAGGGATTACGGAGTAGAGGCCACAAAGGCTGTGTAAAAGAGACTATAGTGTTTTTGTTCTGTCCATAAGACTTGACATATTCACCCCTGCATGAGTGACATACTGCAGTGTGAGGCAATATGTCTGGCCACACACACAGTTATTTACATGTGCTAGAGGTACATATATCCTAACCTTAGTCTAACAGTTACATCATCTTGTGGTCTACTGATGTTGTCACTTGTACCATACACGTGTTTTACTTGGTACAGCTCAGGTGAGGAGGAGAGGTGAAGTGAGGTGAGGCAATAATATAATAAACACAATATTCATATCTTTATTTTCAGTTAATTTTAGTATTATGAAAAAGTTTATGATCTGTTTAAGACATTACTACAAGCCATAACTTTATGTCTTTGTGATTGTTTAATTTAACCGGTTCATGTAGTCGTGGTTATTCTTCCAAGTGTTAAATTATCGACTTTTCTTGTTAACACTCACACTATGTGACCGCTGCAACACACACACCTCTTGTTAACACTCACACTATGTGACCGCTGCAACACACACACCTCTTGTTAACACTCACACTGTGTGACCGCTGCAACACACACACACCTCTTGTTAACACCCACACTGTGTGACCGCTGCAACACACACACCTCTTGTTAACACTCACACTGTGTGACCGCTGCAACACACACACACCTCTTGTTAACACTCACACTGTGTGACCGCTGCAACACACACACACCTCTTGTTAACACTCACACTGTGTGACCGCTGCAACACACATTTTTTGTTGTCAACATTTTTCAGTACTTTTATTCTCCCTGGCGGGCGTCCCTCGTGGGCGTCCCTCGTGGGCGTCCCTCGTGGGCGTCCCTCGTGGGTGTTTTCTACATTGTAATTCCTAAATAGAATGTAATTAAATATTTTGTTTCCTTTTGAGAGTGAAAAAGATTACTTGATTAAATTGTTTTTGTCAACGCATATTTTAATTCATCATTGTACTTTATTGGACGTCTACGTCTCTTCCCTTAACAACAGTAGGTAATTATTACTCACTTACCTATAATAATAATCCCACTCAAAAAGATAAAACAAATAAAAAATAAACTGAATAAAAACATAATTAACAAGTGACAGGTAAAACACTCACTCTTGGCCGCCCTGCCTGACCACCCACCCACCCACGGCGGCGCATCAAACACACACACAGTTCACATAAATCCTACACCGAGAAGGGCGGCTTGTAACACTTGACCTGGGTCAGCCCGAAGGTCACACGGGGTCACAACTGGTTCACTGGGTCAAATTCTTGGGGTCAGGCGGCGGTGGGTGACCTCGGGAGGGTGGGGTGTGGATGAACACGTAAGGGGCACCAAAATCTGACCGCTAAACCTGCCTACTGGGCTACAGCCACAGACTGGTGACGCTCGACGATGCCTCAAGACCTTCCAGCCTCCTCTCCTTGTCTTCAGTTGTGGGTCAATTGACATGCTAGGAAGAACAAGGGCAGCAGTTTAGATTCCCGGGAACTAAATACACAGGAAGTACAGCTGGACCTCTTCCACAACACTGAGAACACAGCTGCTGTGGCCCTCCTCAGCACCTCTCAGGTGCTCCCTGCATGGATCACAATACTTAGGTGGTGGAGCACCACACACACTCCACCCCTCCACCGACCCTCACTAGACACCCCTTCCCTCCACCCTCTGCACCACACCCCACTTCCCTCCCACCCTCCCGCACCCACACACCCCTTCCTCCACCTCCTGCACCACACACACACCTTCCCTCCACACCACACACACACCCCTTCCTCCACCCTCCTGCCACCACACACACACCCCTTTCCTCCCACCTCCCGCACCACACACACCCTTCCCTCCACCCCTCTGCACCACACACCCCTTCCCTCCCGCACCACACACCCTCCCTCCACCCTCTCACCCCCTCCCCTCACCCCCTCCGTCACTCATTATAAGCCGTGGTAAATGAAGGTTAACTCAGAATAGTGTATAATGTTAGTGATCCGCGGGCACGACATGGCCAAACCTCTCCCCTAGGAGGTCTAGTCATGACGAGAGAGGCGGCCGGGTACACTAAAATCTGCTATTATTATGCTCTGCTTGCACTAGCATTGTTATTAAGAGGTTATTAAAGCAAAATGTGGTGTTATTATGGTCACTACACGCCCCAGGCTTACCTCAGTGAACTGTCAAACCTACATAACCTCGCCACTAAGGTGCATAAATTAATCCCAGGCGTGTGATGTCGCAGAATTAGGAATGTGTTTACTTGTCGTGTACATATAATACCTTCCAGTAACAAATATTTATTATGGCTTAAGCACTACTCAAGCTGCCTCGCCGTGGCATGAAGATGTGGGCGGGTGTATTTGGGAACATACAGTACAACAGGGATGGTAGGCCCAGCGTCGTGTTGTAAAGCGGAACAGTGTACCCGACTACAGTGTACCCGACTACAGTGTACCCGGCTATAGTGTAGGGGTATACTCGTCAACCCGCTTTGGGCCACCATGAAATTTATGGCCCATTCCCCCAAATTTGAACTCATAAAGAACAAAATGATCCTTAGTACTACGAGGGGCAATCATGTCCCAGATGAGGACACCAGTCAACAGATTATGAGAGCTGAGGGAACGAGATGTCTCCAGATCACTGATTAAACCCGTTAAGGAATATCAACTTTGGCTAACCACAAAAACTAAACTTTTCAAATGGAAGCAAAAATATAGAATTAGGAGAGGAACACAAAGGATAAATTGGAACACTGTCAAAATACTTAAAGGAGAAAAACAAATACAATCTAAAAGTTATAATAATTTCTAATAATCGAAGGAATGAAAATAAAAGTATATATATGAGTCGAAAGTTCCTTATCTATAAACACTGCAAGAAATACTTTATACTCTGAAACCATACACCAAGATTAGTTCATAACATAACAAAATAGAATAATGAATTTCCACGAACATTAAAATATTTCAGAGGTGTGGATAATGAAATAATACGACAATACTCCCAAAGGCACCGAGACCTTCCCCCGTACATATCAAATACTTCATAAGGCATCAGTTGTCAGTCACCACACCACCGGCAGTAGTTGAGTGTAAACAATGGTCACGTCTGGAGGAGTAAATCTCACGAAGAAGAAAACTTTAGTCATCCAGTTCAGTTTGACGTTGAAGAAAAGAATGTTCTGATTTAAGTGAAGGAGTTAAACCATCCATCCTTAAGAGGTTAAACCACCATCTTCAAAGAGTTAAACCATCATCCTCAAGGAGTTTATCATTCTCAAAGGAGTTAAACCATCGTACTCTTAGAATTAAACCATCATCTTCTAAGGGTTTAACCATTGTTTAATCAGCATTACAGTCCCTTACAGAGCATTACAGTCCATCACAAAGCATTACAGTCCATTGCAGTCCATTAGATAATTACAGTCCATTACAATCAATTAGAGAGCATTACAGAGCATTACAGTCCATTACAGAGCATTACAGTCCATTGCAGTCCATTACAGAGCATTACAATCCATTAAAGAGCATTACAGTCCATTACAGAGCATTACAGTCCATTACAGAGCATTACAGTCCATTGCAGGCCATTACAGAGCATTACAATCCATTAGAGAGCATTACAGAGCATTACAGTCCATTACAGAGCATTACAGTCCATTGCAGTCCATTACAGAGCATTACAATCCATTAAAGAGCATTACAGTCCATTACAAAGCCTTACAGACCATGGGCCTTTTGCCAGTTATATACAACGTTATGAAGACAGTCCCCAATCTTCTCCAAACTAAATAATCACCAGAGGCTAGACTCAAGACTCACTAGTTATTATAATTATTAATATAAATCCTTTACAAGTTATCCAGGTTGTGTAGTGTTTAATAATTACTGTTTTGTTAAGGTTTTATTAGCCTATTACGTCGTGGCTGTTGAGTAAGTGATTATAGTGTATGTTGTATATTTTGAAGAAGCCGAGTTATATACGTTAAATAAAAAACCTCCAAATAACGGATTTTTTCTCTCTTTATGTATAGTCCGTTAGATTAGGTTTCATATCTAGCGTACTCTTTGTTATAATGGCGTATCATCTGTATATAATTCGTTATAGGGAAGTTTTACATGTAACGGACCCTCGATATAATGTCCGTAAAATAGAGGTTGTCAATCACTGTACTCTGAAACAATAATATATACAGGAATGGTACGTGTATAGTCAACTAACACTACGATGATGAAAACAGGTCAAATTCACTCACGTTAAGCCTTGATTGGATATCTTTGGGATTTATTGGATATTGGATATGGAATGACACACACACACACACACACACACACACACACACACACACACACACATACACACATGTCATTATCACCTTCATTATCTGTGCCACTCACCTGCATCTCACCTGGGCGTGTTTATGTGTGACTGGAGAAACGAGTAAATGACTAGAGGCTTGAAACTCACTGTTATTGTGTATAAATAAGACAGACAGACAGACAGACCAGAACCACTATGTGAGGAGGGGGATAAAGAGGGTGTAACACAGACCAACACGCTGTACCCCGCTTTCATAGATTGGTCCAAATTTTAACTGCACTTGATGAAAGAAAAAAAAAATCCTAAATAAAAAATGAGAAGTTTTCCGAAGCACAACTTTGAAAGATAATAGATTGTCGATCACAATAGAGTTACGATAAAATAATGGTGAATTTTCATAACTTCCAGAGAGAAATATTTTTATTACGTAGGAATTTGGTTTTGATATAAATATTTTAAGATTGAAAATAATAATAATTATAAAGTTATTAGTACCAAGTATTACGTCTATAACAGGAGAATAATAATTTAAGCAGTGTTAGAAGTTTGCAATATTACCAATCTGGCAATAGACTGTCAATGTTCATGCGTGAAGGGTGCACCATCATCAAGTATTGGTAACAATGATTTTTTTTTCCTTCAGTTGCTGGGTGATTGATCAGTGGGGTCAGAGTGTGGGGTCACCCTTCCCTGCCCCTGGTGACCCCACACGTGGTACAGGTCATTGGGTGGTGGGGGGAGGGAGGGAAGAGGAGGGGCAGCTATGCGGGTGGTCACATGTCGGGGTCACAACTGTTACAAGAATGAACTAACTGAGCTGTGTGAGTGTGTGTTGGTCTACTGTTACTACCGCCAGTCCTTCGTGTGCTGGGAGTCACAAACCCTTACAGCCGCAAGGTGACTAACGTATACCAAGCACTGACAGGGAGGGAGGGAGGGAGGGAGAGGGTTGGTGAGCATAAGACGTAGGGATATGGAAAGAAATATTCAATGTAAAGTAAAAGTAGTAAGGAGAACCATACTGAAGGAAGGTTAGAACAACAATAGATGAAGGAAATAGGAATAAGAAAAATATCGATTAACAAATATAGACAGAGGGAATGAACACAGGCAGACAGAACCCTTAGAGTTATTCATCTATAAGACAAGAATAATTATATAGGAATTTGAGAGTATGATACAGTAGCGGGGTTTAATATAGCCAGTATGTATAGTAGCAATAGGTCACTCAGTGTAACCCATCAGCAGTGGAAGCAACTGAGAGATAAAGCCGAAACGAAAAGCAAAATAATGGGTAACAGTTAAAATAATGGGTAACAGTTAAAATAATGAGTAACAGTTAAAATAATGAGTAACAGTTAAAATAATGGGTAACAGTTAAAATAATGGGTAACAGTTAAAATAATGGGTAACAGTTAAAATAATGAGTAACAGTTAAAATAATGGGTAACAGTTAAAATAATGGGTAACAGTTAAAATAATGGGTAACAGTTAAAATAATGGGTAACAGTTAAAATAATGGGTAACAGTTAAAACAATAGGTAACATTAAAACAATGGGTAACATTTGTGGGAATAATGGAAGCGGTACGTTGACGATCTTATGAGTTGACTATTTTTTTTTTAATTACACATCATTAATTTGAGAGGAAAACTAATAGGTAATGTACTTAAGGTGTGTACCGCTGGGAATAAAACTTAAAACCGTGTACCTATGAGTCAACAGAATACATGTATACAGTACTTCACGCTGCATTACTACCGGCCGTGATCGTAAACTGAATAGGGAGTCAAGATTAGAACAAGTTAAAAAAAAAATCACTTGTTTTAGTAGATTAAAAAATATAATTCCTTCAAGATTAAAATTAAAATAAGAAATATATAATAGACCTGAAAATATATAGATAAGATACGATAATAGATAAGATACGATAATGACCGCAGAAGACCTGGAGTACCTCAAGGCGATCATCTCACTTCCTTCTGGTAAATAAAAAAACTAAGAAAAAACAACAATCCATTTAAATACCAAAACAAAAACATGAGAGGAAAAAAAATATCAATAGATGTTAATTAAAAAAAAGTCTTATTCAAATGATCTGAAGAACTTGATAAACAATAGATAGAAAAAGAAAAGAATGAATTAGAGTTAAATTAGAGAGTAAAGAACAGCTTATATGACAAAAGAATAACGAAGGAAAACATTGATGAAAGTTGTGTGTGTGTGTTGGTCTGTCTGTGTAGGGTTCTTACCACTAATTGAGAGGAGGAGAAGAACACGCCTCGTCTTACTGTATGGGGAGGTGTGGTAGAGGAGGAGGAGGGAGGGGGAGGGAGGAGGACAGGCTTGGAGGAGGAGCAGGAGGAGGAGGAGGGAGGGGAAGGAGGGAGGAGGAGGAGGAGGAGGGAGGAGAGAAGGAGGAGGAGGGGGAGGAGGGAGGAGGAGGAGCAGGAGGAGGAGGAGGGAGGGGGAGGAGGAGGAGGGAGGAGGAGGTATAGTTAGCAGGAGGAGAACGCATCGTAAGGAGGAAGACTACCTACCGCAGAAGAGGGGAAGATGGCGAGAGGGAAGGGAAGACAGAAAGGGAGGAAGATAAGAACATGGAGAGAGAGAGACAGGAATAATAATAAACTTCACTATAAGTTAAAGAGACAGATGGAGACAGTAAGATGACCTCTGTAATCATCCTAACAGACGACTCCATAAACCAACGTAATTATGTTCATAGTCACGATAAATACATCAACAAGTTTCATCTGTTGACTGTATATATATATATCCTTTACCTTGTTCACTTTAAAGACCTTACTACAGTTACTCTCTGAAGACTAACAACAGGCGCCTCTTGGTTGGCCCAGTACTGACTAACAGAGGCATAGGACTTGGCTGTATAACGAGTAACATAAGTAACCTCCTGTCATATAAAAACTAACATAGGAACCACAAATGAAATGAAATACAAATTAAAATATATATCAACACTTATTACCATGGAAACAGATTGTCAAGATTACGTAAGAAAATGTTAAAAAAAAACTTGTTAAATCTACCTGATCTAAGAGTGTAAATAATACTAAAATAAATAAAGCACATTTCTTACTATATAGCCCAGAGTGAGGCTGTATAAGTTAACCAGTCTCGTCACAACAATGATATACATGTTGGTGGTTTTTATTAACGTGTCGCCCATTTATTTTATTTATTCTATTTCTCTGGATTATTTAATTCCTTATTTTGTTCTTCTCTCAAGTGATGTTTCGTGGTCATAACTTGTGGTAGTGTGGTAGTGGTGGTGTGGTAGTGGTGGTGAGTGACATTTGCATTTTATTTTAATGGTCTTACACACACACACACACACACACACACACACACACACACACACACAACCAGTGACCAAACAACAGAACCACTTCCACTAATTCCCTTCTTTATGAGGAAACAACCTGACCCAAACAGCTGTAATTTGTGGCTGGTGAGGGTAGTGGGTGAGGGGTAGTGGCTAAGGGGTAGTGGCTAAGGGGTAGTGTTTAAGGGGGGTAATAGGTGGTGAGTAAGGGGATGGGAGATGGGTAAAGGGAAAGGGGATGTTAGTGAAGGGTTAAAGGGAGGGAAGAAGTTGTGGCTCGTTAGCAGGGGACAAAGAGTACGACCTCAGGCATAGCAAGGGGAGACTCATGAAAGGGGAGAAGGGGCAAAGGGGAGAAAAGAAGAGTGTGAATGGGTGGCGGAAGGCGGAGAGGGGAAGTAAGGGGAGAAGTCATTAAGAGAGAAGGAGGAAGAAGAGGAAATTGAAGAATAGTTAACAGTGTGTAAAAGGAAATTGATAAATATGGTATAAGAGAAACAGCTGTGGTGGTGTTTTGAGGGAACATCGTACGGAGACAGACAGACAGACAAATAGACAGAGACAGAGAGCTAGACAGACAGAGACGCTTACATGTATGAGTGAGACATACATGTACACATACAAGATATTTGACACAGGTTCAGTATGTAAGTAAACTTTTCCTTTAGACCCCAAGATCTTCCTTTATTTCTCTTACAAGTACTACCTCCTAGAGCACACACACACACACACACACACACACACACACACACACACACACACACACACACACACACACACACACACACATGCACACACACACATACACACACACACACACACACACACACACACACACACACACACACATACACGCACACACACACACACACACACACACACACACACACACATTGCACCCACATGTCCCACTTGCCTGACACAATCTTGGCTGCCAAACGCCTGGTAGGAGCTCTGATGGATGAGGAGGGAGTGGAGCCGCCCCATTTTCTACGCCCATTCCACGCCCCATTCCGGAACCTCCCATTAAAACTAATTGGCCAAAGAAGTGATGTTGATTACCTTGAATATCATCCCATTAACTAAATATATAGAAGCTAATGGGTTTAATATGAACCTTAATGCGTCTAATAATAATATAATGGGTGAACTTAGAGTCAATAGATAATGGGAGATAAGAATACTAAGGGGTGTTTTATAGTCTAGATTAGGTAAAATAGGAAATGTTAATGGGTGGATTAGAAGTTGAATTGGGTTATGTATAGGGATATTAATGGGTATGGTAATGGGTCCGGTATGTGGTCCTTAATGGGTGTAGGGGAACTCTTAAATGGTTGTTGTCGGTGTATTAATGGTTGTTATGATGATAGTGGTTAGTAGTATATCAATGGGTGTAGTATCTCTCTTAATAATTGTGGTTGGTAGGGGAATGAACGTTGTAGTTGTGGTAGTTGTGGTAGAATGATACAATTGTGTGGCTGATGTTAACTCTATAGTGAGCAAGAACCACCAGTTGTGTATAAGGAAGTGTCGTGTTTATTACCTGTCTGGAGCTATAACTTAAGGGTTGAGAGGTAATTAATGGAGGGCAGGAGTTAATGGGAAACACATAATACAATGGGTAGAGTTAAGTAGAGTTAATGGGAATGAGATAATATAATGGGTAGAGTTAATGAGAAACACATAATATAATGGGTAGAGTTAAGTAGAGTTAATGGGAATGACATAATATAATGGGTAGAGTTAATGAGAAACACACAATATAATGGGTAATTAGTGAGTTAATAGGTATGATTATAATAGGGTTATATCTTCATCACATATGGAGGTAAAAACACGTTCAGGTATACACACGTGTAATAGAAGCAATTATATTTACTATTTTTTCACCATCAATTTCTTTATTATGTCTCAACAGTAGATCTTTCTCATACCTCACCTCGTCTCTCAGTACAATTTAGGAAATAAACTGTATTCTGTATCTTTTAATCTATGTCTATATCAAGTTAAGCTATAAGATACATTATATTTAAAAGAATTATTATTTGACCTTTGACCTGACATGATAAAAGAGCTGAGGTGCGGCCATTGTTGGTGGAGAAATGTCGTAATTTTTAAATAGATTTTGTAGATTATTTTCTCTCGTTCGTCTTGAGTTAATGGAAATAGTTTTTTGTTGTTATATAAATATGAACAGAAATAAGTAGTTTTTCTAGTACAAATTTTGAGGTTGATATTAATATTTACTAACACGCTGCCTACATTAGCCAATTAATGACCAACACGAGGTATTTAATTGTACTGTTAATTGACTTAATATAGTAAAACAGAAGTTAATTACCCATGTAAACTGTTAGACAAGAAGGAGTTAAAACATCGACTTGAAATTTCCCTTAAAGAAACTTTCAACTTCCCATAAACATCCTTAACAAAAAACAAAGTAAACCTTATATAAATTACCAGTCAAACAAAAGTTAATATATACATACAAAAATTCTCAGAGAAGATACTCAATATATTTGTTAGATATAAATAATAAATATACCCAAATGAGCTTCCATGTATAACCGCATTAGATGGCAAAATTGCAATCATTCGGCACGTTACTTAGCTTACCGGTGGAAGGCGTGGAGGGCATGGTTGATATATGGAGGGCGTGGTGTGCGTGGCGGGGCTGGTGGGCATAGAGAGCGTGATGGGCGTGGGGAGCGTGGAGGGCATGGTTGGCGCGGAAGGCGTGGAGGGCGTGGCGAGGCTGGTGGGCATAGAGAGCGTGATGGGCGTGGGGAGCGTGGAGGGCATGGTTGGCGCGGAGGGCGTGGCGAGGCTGGTGGCAGAGCAGGGTGTTATGTAGGTCCGTCACAGCCTCTTCACGTGTGGGAGACGCGTGCAGTGGAGCGGCAGATAGCGTGAGATATGACCCCTTATGCGGCTGAGGTGACGTTTAGCGAGGTGAGGCGAGGTTTAGCGAGGAGATGCGAGGGCTAGTGAGGTGAGGCGAGGTTTAGCGAGATTAAGCATACTTTTCATTTTCTCCTTCAGACAAAACACATCCTTCATACTCACAACACGAAGAACAGAAATAAAGTCCAGCTTAATTAGGGTCAGGTGAAACTCATGGTCATCTTAGGTCAAGGTCAAACTCCAAGGTCAAACTTCAAGTAATAGTTCACACGTAAGATATTATTAACACTTAGTAGCAACATCTGAGTTAATTCGATGTATACCTGAGCTTCGTTTTACACACACACACACACACACACACACACACATCGGCCGTGCCACTGTTATTGTGTTACTGTATTGAGGCCATTGTAAGCGGCTGTTTGTGGGTGGCAGTGTATGGGCGGCAGTGTATGGGTGGCAGTGTATGGGTGGCAGTGTATGGGTGGCAGTGTATGGGTGGCAGTGTATGGGTGGCAGTGTATGGGTGGCAGTGTATGGGTGGCAGTGTATGGGTGGCAGTGTATGGGCGGCAGTGTATGGGCGGCGGTGTATGGGTGGCAGTGTATGGGTGGCAGTGTATGGGCGGCAGTGTATGGGTGGCAGTGTATGGGCGGCAGTGTATGGGTGGCAGTGTATATGTGTGTGGGTGGTATGCGAGAGTTTGTAGGTGTCGGTTTGTATAGGGGCGAGGTGGGCGGCAGGGAGGGAGAGGGTGGCAGACGTAACACCCGGACTTAGCGCCGCCCCTGCAGGATGTACGCGCGGTCACCCCTCCACCCCTTCACTTCTCAGACCACCACCGCACAACCCGTCTCCCCTCACTGAAGGCGGTGTGTGTGTGTGTGTGTGTGTGTGTGTAACATTACATGAAGAACAACAGCACACACACACACACACACACACACACACACACACACACACGTATAAGACTCACCATTTTATTCTCCTGATTTATTTAAATTAATTCTATCTACTCGCTGATAGGAAGTTTCAGGAACCAGTTCTATTATGCAACTAATTGAGGAATTCTTGGTCTCTCGTATATGATTTGTGCTTATTGGTTTTTCTTCCTGAGCGGTTATATATCACCATGGCCGTAATAAGATTTTTGTATACTATTGCTAAGTTGGTTTGAACATCAGCTTTACCAGCCAGTGCATCTACGTGAACTCCAAAATATTAAGACTAACTTTCTTAACGTATATAATGTACTCTGTTGTTGTGTACAGTAGAGACAGTTGAGGTTCATAGACACTGGCAGCCAAAGTTAGTGATTTGGTAATATTCAGCAGCCTCTATATATACTCTTAATGCATCACTTAACACTGTGGTGGTGACGTGTTTGACGGTGGCCTGGGGGAGAAGAACCAACTATTGTGTCTGAGTAACCGTGAATTACTTTGCCACGTAGGAATGATTAATTATCTTCGTATTGTTATATCTACTTTGAAATTCGTGTATAATATTTTGTAGTGTATATTATATATAAAGTGTATATAATTAACCTGATTATTCATATATAGAGATCATTAAATATTCGAATAAGTAAGAAATATGTTGAGAATATTACCCTATGTGTGTGTGTGTGTAATAACGAGAGAGAGAGAGAGAGAGAGAGAGAGAGAGAGAGAGAGAGAGAGAGAGAGAGAGAGAGGGGGGGCAGGAAGGTATATGCTTATCACAACCTTATCAAAACACTATCTTCAATAACAATAACGCCACTAAGAAACATTATACCTGCAGTGATACCATTACGTTATTGTGATCATCGAATACTATTTTCAGTCTTGCCAGATCCAATTATAAAAGCGTGAACTTCTTAATGCAGAGGCGAGAAGAACACGGCGGAGTATCTTTAATAAGAGATTTGTAACACTTTTCTTTTTTTTACCAGGTTCTTGATCGAGGTGAGGTGACGTGTGCCCGCCCAGGTGTTTTTCTATGCTTCTCCAACACAGACTGGGGAATGTGTGGGTCAGCAGTGGTATATATACTGTTTATATGACTATCACCTGTATGGTCACTCCCAGCCAAGATCATTCATTGGGCTGTGTCGTCTTTCAACTAATCAAGTATTGTCGTGAATGACTCGTGTGTGTGGGTGTGTGTGTGTGTGTGGACGTCCAGTAGTGGATCCTGGTGGAGGGTGTGCCTGGGTGCGTGCTCTGTCGGACCAACACACACACACACACGTCAAGGCGACAATAATTGGTGCCCCTCAGTAAAAATGCTTGCTTCCGACTATGAAACTTACTACAAATTATGAATTTTCCGAGTTTGTTGCCTCTGTGTGATGTAGAAGAGTATAGGAATACGTGTTAAATAAGAAAGAAAATATGAAAGAACCAGAAGAAAAAGTCACACACACGTGTTCGAAAAGAGAAAGTAAAATTATAAATACACCTCGATTAGCATACAGTGTGTAGTAGCTATCGTCGCTGGCACACGTAGTAAGGTCGTCCTCCGGGAGACATAAGTGACGTGTTGTCCTCTGCTACTGTAAACACCAGAACAAGAGAAAGGCAACCGTGAAGAGAAGCGAGAAAACGGCTCATGCAACAATTTAAGAGAAACATGTAAATAAAGAATGGAGATGTTTGCGGTGCCTGAGGGGTGATGATGTCTGGGGAAGGAGCGGCAACATCTGAATGACAATAAGAGCTTGTATAGCGTCTTTAATTTACTCCTTCATTTTGCTCATTAATGCCTTGATTTACCGACGACCCGAGAACGAGCCAATTAAATTTGGCTTCTGTTTATACAGACGGCAGCTGAAGAATCTTTGTTTCTTTATGTTCAGAACTTGTGTTTATTATATAATTGTTGTTGTTGATATTTCTCACAAAATATATTAGGACAACGATGTATTTAATTCATAAAGTAAAGGTAAATACTCTTAAGGTATTTATTTATCTTACTCCGAGAAAATTTAAAGACAAATGGAAAGCTTACTCGTCGTGCTGCCTGTTGGTGCAGTTCCTAGACTGTCTACAAATGACCTCCTCACTTGAGATTCCCTGCCTCATAAATCAGGGTTGTGGGGGGCTGTAAAAACTTGCTTCTTGTCATAGTCTTTGGTGGTCCGCCGTGTTGACGACCCCCTCCGGTGGCTGGGAGTTTTCTTCGTCACCGGCGAAAGTCGGTATTTATTTGTACTGACTCTCGCCGATAGTATTAAGTACCTCGGGTGTTCTCGTTACCCCACTTTTACACACAGTAAGAGGCACAACTTACAGCACAGCATAAGTGAGTGTGTGTATGACGCCACCCACGCCGACACGATTGGTCCGTCCAAACACATGCGGTATTTTCTGTGGTCTTCGCCAGTTTCCTTGTAACCTGAGCTCAGCTCATCACCACGGGCGTTAAAACCGACGCTGGCAGTCATCTGAAAAATTATGGAAGTACCATTTTGTTTCGTTCACCGCCACGTTTTTTAATGTTATCCCCGTATTTCCATTTATTTGCAAAACGTAGATAATCTGAGGGAATAAATCGTGATATTTTCATTAATAAATTATTTTTTATCATCTCGAAAATGTGTCGTAAATAAGAGGATTAATAAAGCAAGACAAGATCGATCCTTGGCGGGGTGAGTGAGTGGTGGGAGAGGACCCCTGCTGGCCCACAAGTGACACTCAACCCGCCGCAAAGACCACCGCCACTTTTTACCCAAAAGCAAATACAGGCTAATTAACGTGCTTAGGGGGATTTGTAAAGCTCACTTGTTCATTAAAAGATTAAGTCAACGGGAGTCGAGATGGAGCCACTGTTGCCATACCTTGCGGCCAGTGAAGACTGCACAGTGTGTGACACGCCCTCACCACCACCCACTACCACCCTCATCTTGACCGCACTCTGTTACTCTCCTCATGACAGCACACTGTCACCCCCCTCTTGACCACACTGTGATGATACGCCTTTCACCACCACCCACTGCCTTCCTCATGACCACACCATGGCGACACACCCCCTCACCACCGCCATCCTCCTGACCGCACTTTGTTACCCTCCTCATGACAGTAATTGTAGTAACTGATTTCAGTAACAGCGGTCATATATTACCCTACTAATCACTATAGTCAATATCATCTTTATAATAACATGTTCAGTAACTCAGTTTTTTGTCCCTTGACGTCTCAGTGTATTGAGGAAACATTAGCGTGTGTGACCCCTCTACCCCACACACATCTTGTATTAACAAAACTACAACCTACACGACCACAACCTTTAATAATCACAACCAATACTACAATAGTTTTTACACACACACAACTCTCATAGATACAACCTACACTAGAAATAATTAACACAACCATAACACTCACAACCACAGCTTACACAAGAACAATTAACACAAAACAACATAAACAACTTTAACTGATACAACCACAACCTACACTAAACTAATTGACAACAACCATTAAGTACAGTGACACAACACAACACTCTCAAACATAATCATAGAATCACAACCCAGGATCATAAGAACATAAGAATGGAGGAAACTGCAGCGAGCCTATTGACCCATACTAGGCAGTCCCGTTTACACCCAACCCCTATTGCTCATATATCCATCCAACCTATATTTGAAGCTATCCAGTGTATTCGAGTTAATGATGATGTTTGGTAACGTGTTCCACTCATCCACTATATTTCCAAACCAATGTTTACCTATCTCGATCCTTAATCTAAATTTGTCTAATTTTAAGCATTGTTACGAGTTCGTTCCTGGTTGGATAGTTTAAGTACCTTTTTTTATATCACCTTTGTTTAGCCCTGACTTCCATTTATACACCTCTATAATATCGCCCCTCACTCTACGTCTCTCGAGGGAGTGCAAATTAAGATGCTTTAACCTGTCTCTGTACTCAAGGTTCCTAATGCCCGGGATTAGTCTTGTCATTCTCCTCTGAATTCTTTCCAAGGATTCTATATCCATTCTGTAGTACGGTGACCAGAATTAAACTGCATAATCCAAGTGTGGTCTCACAAGCGCAACATAAAGTTTTAGGATGACCTCGCTAGTCTTGTAACTAACACTCCTATATATGAACCCAAGTACTTTATCAACCTGTACTGTTTATCTTACTCAGTGGGGATCATGTGAAGATTACACCCAGGTAAATTCACCTTAAGATTAGCAACACTAACCTAGCCTAACCTAGCTTAACCTAACCCATCCTAACCCCTAGATAGAGCATTAGGGTGTTTAATCTACAGGTAAAAACCCCCACTGATATATACGTACAGTGATCATCGCGTGAACTCTCAGTGGGTGTACGACATGTTGGTCAATACAACCTAAACAATCACCTTGCCAGACGTAGGAACTTGCTCCTCTCCCGCAAGACTAACTCACTGTGTTAGTTTTTGTGAAGGACATTTGTTAATCTGACAGCTGTTAGGAGACATTCCTTAGTGTGACAGCTTTTACGACACAGTGAGACAGATGACGAGACTTGAGAGGGAGGGAGGGAGAAGGGAGGGAGGAAAGGGAGTTGAAGGGGTGAGGGAGAGAGAGGGGAGGGTGAAGGGGTGAGGGAGAGAGAGGGGAGGGTGAAGGAGTGTATGGGAGAGAGAGAGAGAGAGAGAGGTTAAGTTATCGTATAATGATATGTATAGCGCTTTTACTACGTTAATATACTCATATATTATGTATGTTTTAGTCTATAATGCTCTTATGTATAATGTATGGTCATGGGATATCAAGGCCTAAAATAATTATACAGTATGTTTTAATGTATAGGCCTCTCTACCTCACACTGATCCTCCTCACCTGTTTAGGACTGACAGACAGGTAGGACTAAGGAGAACACCAAATGCCGTCAAAATATATCCAGATTTTTCGAAGTTCTTATTATCGTTGTTATTTATGAATGTAATTTTTTTGGGGGTCATTATGTTATTTGCTCTCATAAATAATGTCATTGTTATTGTAGTGATTAGAGTGGCAGCATCTCATTCTTACGGAACATCTTTGAGAAAATCACCACAGTTGCATCATGGTCAGGGTTCACAAGTCACTCTATATGCCTTCTGAACAATGTCTTTTACCTTGGTTTTGTGTTCCTATACTTCCCCCTTGATGTTCTGGTCGGTATACACTGTTAGTTGCTCTCTCTCATACGCATCATGAGGGACATACAGTACCTCATGATGCGTATGAGTAACCTCTTGCAATGCGGCCATCATCCCCCTGTAATAATAATAATAATAATAACCTAACCACCTCCTGTAGCCAGTGATAATTCTCCTCTTAACCTCTGATTATTATAAATTTCCGGATTCAGATGGTTTCAGGTTGTACTGTACTAGCTGACTGTATCTTCTGTATTCCTGAAATTATGTATAGTGATGCAATATTTGTTTCAGGTGATTTTTCGTAATTTTATGTAGCCTGATGTTCGTTGGTGAGTTTGTTGATATTGCTGTTATTATTATTATTATTATTATCATTATCATTATTATTGTTATTATTATTATTATTATTAAGTACATACTCATAGAACAGGTCCGTCGTGAGGGCAGGACAATGAGATAGGGATGAGGAGGGCAGGGCGTGCAGTGAAGGGCAAACTGGTGGTGGAAAAGAGGGTATGTAAGGCAGTAATAAGGGGGCAAGGCAATAGTAAGGGACAGAATAGGGAAGGGCAAGGTAAAATAGTGAGGGGGGGGGGGGCAAGAGGGAAGGGCAGGGGTTGGTGGTGGTGGAAATAAGGGCAGGCCACACGAGTACTTCAAATACATACACCACTCAAGATACACTCAAGATACACCCAAGATACACTCTCCTGCACCTTTGTTATTTCTACACCATAAACAAACACATAAATTCATCCGCCTAAACAAACAAGTGTAAACAAAAGATGACACCTTGAAGACACACTTGCACCGTCCAATTAGAAAGATATTAAATGGTGTGTTATACCGTAGACGCCACTTATCGGATTAAAGTTATATTATCTAAGAGGAGAGAACAAAGAACAACAAAGTGTGTTATTTAGGAATGGAGCACTGCAGAGAACAAGTGGTTAGGTTATTCAGGAGGAGAGAACAAACGAAGAATATGTTGTTTACGAGAGAACAAACAGAGAACAGGAGACCAGGTTATCCAGGAAGAGGAGAACAAAGAGAGAACAGGAGACAAGGTTATCTAGGAAGAGGAGAACAAAGAGAGAACAGGAGACTAGGTTATCCAGGAAGAGGAGAACATACAGGGAACAGGAGACCAGGTTATCCAGGAAGAGGAGAACAAAGAGAGAACAGGAGACAAGGTTATCCAGGAAGAGGAGAACAAAGAGAGAACAGGAGACCAGGTTATCCAGGAAGAGGAGAACAAAGAGAGAACAGGAGACTAGGTTATCCAGGAAGAGGAGAACAAAGAGAACAGGAGACCAGGTTATCCGGAAGAGGGAAACAAAGAGAACAAGAAACTAATTATTTAGGGAGAGAACAAAGAGAGAACAGAGAACAGACAGAGAACAGAGAACAGACCAGGAGCTACCACGCTTAGCTCCCCGTGTTGCTCAAGGGACCTAGTCCTCTCGTGTTTATCATGGTGGTATCAGGGGTGTGGCACTGAGGGTGTTTACTTTAGGAGGGGGAATATAGGTTGACTGCTGAGTATCATGGGAGGGTGTGTGGTGGAGGAGGTGTGTGGTGGAGGAGGTGTGTGGTGGAGGGAGGGTGTGTGGTGGAGGGAGGTGTGTGGTGGAGGAGGGTGTGTGGTGGAGGGTGTGTGGAGGGGGAGGGGTGTGTGGTGGAGGGAGGGTGTTTGGTGGAGGGGGAGGGGTGTGTGGTGGAGGGGGTGTTTGGTGGAGGGAGGGTG
>NW_024722227.1:3283935-3293935 GCF_018991925.1 Homarus americanus
GTGTATGTGTATGTATGTTATTACTGAGCGTGTGTCTAATTTTGACTGTATATCTGTGTTTATGTATAACTTATGTATAAATCTGTTTGTTTTAATCCTACTGGACATATGTATACTGTATAATATTCATATGCTTATAGATGTAATATTCAGTGTATCATACAGTTATATATTCATTTTAATTATGTGTATATTTGAATCAATTTATGTATTACCGTAGTTTTGTATTAATGTATAGAGATAAAGCTGTACAGAAGGCATTGTCTTCATAGCAGATTCTAAGTATGTATAATCATGTATGGCAGTAAGTATTAAACTATATATGTAATATTACCTTCATATATCCACGTATAACAATATTCAAGACTCTATATTATGACACAGTAATACCCTTAACAAACAGCGTCTATACGCTCTGATAAATAAGATAGCTTTATCATAATCACCACACAGTCATATGCGAGTTTTTTCTGTAGATGATAACTTGTAGCGGGTTTAATTGTTGTATACGTCTCTTAAGTAGGTCTTTACATACATACATACATACATACATACATACATACATACATACATACATACATACAAATACACTCACACATCTAGCCGACGGAGTTGTGAGGCCAAACTTGACGCAACATTTCTCTCAGATGACAAAAAATGTTGCGACCACTGTTAGCCTGAGATTACCTATAGTTACCCAGGCTTTACCACGTGAAGGCCTACAATGGTGCGTCTTAAGGCTCACCCCACCATACATACCCTCACACAATTATCCACTCACACCTGCGATAACAAACTCAAGCATGTTACACCTCTAGGTTCAAGGCTGAGTTAAGGTGTGCCAGCTATGTAACTCGTGTTGTATAAGGTTATCGAGCCAACACAACTGGACCCATCTTGTATAGAGTCAAGGATCTGGTCATGTCTATTTGTATCTTGTCACCACCTGGTTGCATATTATTACGAATTTGATCTTCTATTCATATTTAATTCTCTCTCTCTCTCTCTCTCTCTCTCTCTCTCTCTCTCTCTCTCTCTCTCTCTCTCCTGTATGTCTGTATTTTCTATTTATTTGCCAAACTTTTTTTTACTTTTCCTCTGTTTATTTCTTCGTGTGTCTGTTTCTGTCTTTATCCTTGCGTGTTTCTCTTTGTATCTTTATCCTACTTTATAATTAACTAATCTTTGCATACATATAACCTCCTCGTCTATTGCTTCCTCCCTTACTAAATATTTACTTATTATTATCGTATATTGTAACGATAAAACACAGGGATATATCTTCAGTGTAACGATTTAAAATTAGTATTATATTCTTAGTCTGGTTCTTAACTGAGATCACTCTTGGGGGTTTTTTCTTACGTATTACAAATAAAATAAAAGATATTGTTTGAAGTTATCGAGCCAGACGTATACGATAGTTGCCTCATAATTTACGTAATATATTAACAAAAAAAACCCACTTACATCTTGAAGTCATATAGGGAGGTTTTTCTTCCCCAGGACATACAGTAGAGAATAGAATGTATATGTGTGTGTGTGTGAACCAATACCCAGACTGTCCTAGAATTAGAAATATATTAACTATGTTACGTCTAAACAGCACATAGTATAGATGAGGGGTGGTGGGAGAGGTTGTAGGAGAAGAGTTAGAGTGTTAGGAGGGTGGAGAAAGATGAGGAGACATAGAAGAAGAGTCAAGTAGGGAAGTCTATTAGGAGGAGAGTAACAGGGAGACGGTGATAACAAGACGATAATGAAGGGAAGTACACCCACACACACACACACACACACACACACACACACACACACACACACACACACCGACCTACTTAAGTGATCTTACAGTTATAAAGACAAATAATGTGAGATAAAAATAAATATAACACAATTAACAAAACGTGTAACGAAAAATAGTTAAATATGTAACGCAAAGGTAACGTGTTATATAATATAGGTAATGAGTAACGCAAATAACGAGAACAAGTAACGCTGAGTAACGCAATGTTGACTGGCCAGTACTAATGAAGATAGAGTAATGTAACACGAGAGAGATAACAACTGTAACAAGATACGTGACAAAGGAAGAAAATTTTAATAACACGGATAACGGGTCAATACAGAAGTGATAATGAGACTGCCAACGCGTGTAACGAAAGAGAAATCACAGGTAACGAGGCACTTCACAAGGAACCTAACACGTAACGCTATCAATTATATACAGGTGATGGTAACAACGGCACTAGTAACGTCAAGAAGAAGTAACTACACCATCCTAACACGTTACATCAGCGTTACTCGGTCACTCCGTCACTCAGGAGGTCGAAGAGAATCCCGACTCCTAAATGGTTACTCATTACTGACCCTCCCCCCCACCTCCACCTCTGTGCGTCCTCCACCCCTTCCACCCCTCTGACCCCTCCTCCCACCTCTCCTGACCTCTCCACCCATCCTGACCCCCCACCCCTCCTGGCCCCCTACACCTCCTGACCCCTCATCCACCCCTCCTGACCCCCTTCCCACCCCTCCTGACCCCTCCACCCCTCCCCTGACCTCCACCCCTCCTGACCCCTCCACCCTCCTGACCCCTCATCCACCCCTCCCATTGCCCATCCCCTCACAGCCCCCACCTCTGGCCCTCCTCCCACCTCTGACCCCCCTCCACCCCTCCCCTGACCCCTCATCCACCCTCCTGACCCATCATCCACCCTCTGACCCCCTCACCCCTCTGACCCCTCCTCCACCTCCTGGCCCCCCTCCACCCCTCTAACCCCCTCCACCCCTCTAGCCCCCCTCCCTCCCACCCCTCCAGCCCATACATTCACTCCTCTCCATCATTCAGTAACGCTCTGGTAACACGCGAGTCTGTAACGCCCCTCCCTGACTACCCTGTTACCTGAGAAGACAAATAACGAGGTAACACGAGGAGTTAGTTCAGTTATGTGGTTCATATGTATACAATTTATCACATATTGTTTACCATGATGTATGATGTATTTATTTTATGAATACAGTATTCGATTTAGTAACACGAGAGAGTATAGGTGTTGTATTGTACTTTCTTAATGACACGCACACACACATACACACACACACACACAAGCAGACACACGCACATCAAGACACTCATACTATATGTGTTTGACTTACGTGTGTGTTAAGTCCTACACTAGTAGAACCCTCAGTGACAGACTAATTAGCAGGTGTACCGTATCACAGGTACTGATTAAATTATTATTATTATTATTATTATTATTATTATTATTATTATATTTATTGTTATTTTTAATGATATTTTTATTGTTATTATTATTGTTATTGTTATTATTGTTATTGTTATTTTTAATATCATGACACACCCTCCTACACTCCTCTACCTCACCTAGTCATCCTCCACCCTCCCTTAGACCCGGCCATCCTACACCCTCCCTTACACCCGGCCATCCCACACCTCCCCACACCCGGCTATCCTACACCCTCCCCCTACACCTGGCCATCCCACACCTCCCCCACACCCTGGGCCATCCCACACCCCCTCCCCACACCCACATCCCACACCCTCCCCACACCTGGCCATCCCACACCCCTCCCCTTACACCTGGCCATCCCACACCTCCCTTACACCGGCCATCCCACACCCCCTCCCCCCCCACACCCGGCCATCCCACACCCCTCCCCCCACACCCGGCCATCCCACACACCCTCCCCACTCCCCCTGCCATCCCACCCACCATCTACATCCTCTCTCACCTGGGGCAACACACCCACACCTGGCCATCCCACACCCCTCCCCCACACCTGGGCCATCCCACACCCCTCCCCACACCCGGCCATCCCACACCCTCCCCCACACCCGGCCATCCCACACCCTCCCCACACCCGGCCATCCCACACCCTCTCCCCCCCACATTCCATGGCCATCCCACACCTCCCCTACACCCGGCCATCCTACACCCTCCTCTACACCTGGCCATCCTACACCCTCCCCTACACCTGGCCATCTTACACCCTCCCCTACACCCGGCCATCCTACCCGCCCATCTTACATCCTCTCTTTCACCTGGGCACACCTACACCTGGCCATCCTACACCCTCCTCTACACCTGGCCATCTTACACCCACTAACAAGCCGCCAGGTAATAACAAATTAGTAATAACTGTATCATAAATATCCCTGAACCTACCTGAAGGGGCAGAAATGGTCACTTGATCTGGCCCACGACCACACCCACGCCCACACTGATATAACCCACGCCCACACCACCATGTTATAACCCGCGCCCACAGTGATAAAACCCATTATTGTATCAACTTAACCTATTAGTGTTTGACTTTAATCCATTAACGATTAACCTTAACCTAATCAATACTAACTATCATTAACCCAAAGACATTTATAAGGTACTGTAATCGGTCATTAATAAACGCTATTAGGGTTTTATTTGTTCAGTATATTATATATTGTTTTAAATTCTATTACACACATTTATAATTTTTTCCGTATTTTTTTTAATTTTTACGTATTTATATATTTTCTTAACCATTTTTATTCCGTTACGTATTTTTTTCTGTATTCTGTCACGTATTTTATATTCTGTTACTTATTTATTTTATTTTGTTACTTAGTTTACTTATTTTTTTACGTATTATTTTCATCCTGTTACGTATTTTTCGATTTTTATTGCTACGTATTTTTTTTTTCCCTAGGACGGATGATTGTCAGTTTGTATCTCACCGTCATTAAGTAGTGTTGTTAAGCTTGGCGTCGTACTTCCTGTAACAAGAAAGTAATAAATCGTCGAAATCAATAGTGAACGAGGTAATGATTCGGTCACTTTATCACCCCCCCTCCTCTCAATTCTCTCAATTCTCCCTCTCACCCTCCTTCCTACCCTCCCTCTCACCCCCCCCCAAGAGAGAGATGGTCAGAGTTAAAAATGTTCACCAGATGTGTTCTCCCTCTGACGGTTGTTCTCTAAGGTGGTTGTTCTCTTGCTGGTTGTTCTCTGTGGCGGCCGTGTCATCAGAGGTGGAAGAATTAAACACTTGAGGAAGTCCTGGTGTATCTAACCTAACCTAACCTAACCTAACTACACCTAACCTAACCTAACCTTAAATGAAAGAGCAAATTTTTACCATGTAGAAATTAATTTGCAATAAGTTATAAACATAAAAAATAAAGTGTATGTGTGTGTGTGTGTGTGTGTGCGTGTGTGTACTGTATGTGTGTGTGTGCGTGTATGTGTGTGTGTGTGTGTGTGTGTGTGTGTGTGTGTGTGTGAGGTGATCTCTATAATATTCTGCTATAACTCAGCCACTACAGCTTCCTATCTTATCATCAGGGTCACTTACTATAACAACCTAATTATATCAGATACACTCTACCGTTGTTCTTGTTAGCTGTCAAACACTCTAACTTAATTATATACTGAAGTAATAAAAACAATATATAGATTATTATATTATTTTGGCTTTTAATTGAATTAGTATCACACATGAAACTTTATAGGAATTATATAAAGGATTTTTTTTTATATCGATTTAACTGCTGGAATTTATGTGTTTTTTTCCTATAGTATTTTGACCCTTGAAATATATAGAACCCTTGAGAAACATTACTACACATCACACTTACCACCGACCCTTGAGAAACATTACTACACATCACACTTACCACCGACCCTTGAGAAACACTACTACACACATCACACTTACCACCGACCCTTGAGAAACACTACTGTACACACCACACTTACCACCGACCCTTGAGAAACACTACTGTACACACCACACTTACCACCGACCCTTGAGAAACATTACTACACATCACACTTACCACCGACCCTTGAGAAACACTACTACACCCACACACTTACCACCGACCCTTGAGAAACACTCACATGCACTACACTTACCACCGACCCTGAGGAAACATTACTACACATCACACTTACCACCGACTCTTGAGAAACACTAATAATAATATCACACTTACCACCGACCCTTGAGAAACACTACTACACACATCACACTTACTAATTTAGACCCTTGAGAAACACTACTACACACACCACACTTACCACCTCGACCCTTTTTGAGAAACACCACTACACATCACACTTACCACTGACCCTTGAGAAACACTACTACACACCACACCACTGACCCTTGAGAAACACTACTACACACCACACCACTGACCCTTGAGAAACACCACACTACACATCACACTTACCACCGACCTTGAGAACACTCATACACACCACACCACCGACCCTTGAGAAACACTACTACACACATCACACTTACCACCGACCCTTGAGAAACACTACTACACACATCACACTTACAATAAACAAAAAAATAAGCAAACAAAATAAAAACCCAAAAAAAAAATACCTGCAGCATACCATTTACCTGTGTTTACCTTACTCACAATTAATTAACACAGCCACACGCATCGTTACCCTCCTCTACACCACCTAATTATATAACATATTAACCCTTATTAAACCCATTATGACCCACTTATTAGCCTCTGTGCAAGTGGGGGTGGGGTGGGGGGAGTCTGCTGTATACCCAACCTGGTGTTGGTGATGGTGAGGTATAGGGTATGTGGTGCAGGGTGGGGGTTGTGGGGTGTGGCAGGGTTGTGGTGCAGGGTGAAACAGGGCTGTGATGCAGGGGTGTGGTGTGGTACAGAGTGTTGTAGGGGTTGTGGTGCAGGGTGTGACAGGGTTGTGGGGTGTGGCAGGGTTGTGGTGCAGGGTGTGTGGGTGCAGGGTGTGGCAGGGTGTGGGTGTGGTGGTGCAGGGGGTGTGGCAAGGTTGTGGGAGTGTTGTGTGGTGCAGGGTAGGGGGTGCAGGTGTGGCAAGGTTGTGATGCAGGGTGTTGCAGGGTTGGTGGGGCATGGTAGGGGCAGGGTGTGGCAGGGTGGCAGGGTTGTGGTGCAGGGTGTGGCAAGGTTGTGTGCAGGGTGATGCTGCAGGGTTGTGGTGCAGGGTATGGCAGGGTTGTGATGCAGGGTGTGGCAAGGTTGTGGTGCAGGGTGAAACAGGGTTGTGTGGTGCAGGTTGTGGGTGCAGGGTGGCAGGGTTGTGGTGCAGGGTGAAACAGGGTTGTGGCGCAGGGTGTGGCAGGGTTGCGTGAACGTCGGTCGTATATAACACAATTCGATTATAGATCACAAGACCTATTGATTAAATTTACCTGACACCCTCTACTTATGACCAATTATTAGATAGACAGACAGATAGATAGATAGATAGATAGATAGACAGATAGATAGATAGATAGATAGATAGATAGATAGATTATTAGGTCTATTGTCGAGTGAGGTGGTCGATGAAGGAGTCAACATCATCGCATTAATAAAATTAATTTGAGTATATTGATCAAATGACGACAAATTTGACCACAAGAGGGAGGTGTGTGTGAGAGGTAGTGGTTGTGAGTGGTGGGTACAGGAGCCGAAGGAGGTAGATAGTTGTAGTTGTGGTGATACTGATGGTGGTAGTGGAGAAGGAAGCCGGAACTACAAATTAAACGGTATTCTTTCATGGTGTCAGAAGCGGCGCGGGGGGAAACCAGGCTATTATATATCACGAGGAAATTGAATTCTGAACCAGAGATAAGTTCCTATTGGCTGTTGAAACAATAACACGGTACCTTGAGTGACTTTCAATACGATACCATGAACTCAAAATAATAATAATAATAATAATAATAATAATAATAATAATAATAATAATAATAATAATAATAATAATAATAATAATAATAATAATAATAATAATAATAATAATAACTTCAGATATGATACTTTGAAAATAAAATAAAATATTTATACTGTATATACTTTTACCGGGACAGGAGGAAGCGATTAAAACGTAAAAAAAAAAAGTGATAATAAATTAGAGCAATATACTGTAAGGTTGATGAATGGGGGAGAAGGAAGAGAAGAGGATAAGATGATGATGATGATGATGAAGGAAAAGAAGGAAGGAGAAAGGGAAGACAATAAAAGCTAGAAGTAGAAGAAGAAGAATGAAAAATGGTTTGGTTACCACCCTACACCTCCACCAGCACCCTTCAACACCCTCCAACACTGTCCACCAACACCCTCCAACACTCTCCACCAACACCCTCCAACACCCTCCACCAACACCCTCCAACACCCTCCAACACCCTCCACCAACACCCTCCAACACCCTCCACCAACACCCTCCAACACCCCACACCTCTCCCAACTCCCTGCAACACCAAACACACACACACACACACACACAAACACACACACACACACACACACACACACACACACACACCGCTCCCCTATCTGGCTGACATTGAAATATCTCGCCACAGTGAAACCCATATTTAGTGGTTTTATTTACGAAACCTTATTAAGTGTTATTTCCGGGTCATTAGTGGAACTGAACTCACTGTCTCCATCACTGATCTTGGTAGTTAAAGAGTGTGACACATTGACTCGAGAATATAAAATGCTGACAGAAAATTCAAACGATATTATATTTGTCTTTCCTAATTAATAAACAACTTGAAATACATATATAGTTACACTTACACTTACACTTCACTCCAGTAATCCGTCTGACTGATTGACTCATACTAACTGATTATTATTGTCCAGTCAGTTTATAAATTAATCGCCCATTAATTAATTCAGTTAGGTAATAATTGTATGAATCAGTGTGTGTGTGTGTGTGTGTGTGTGTGTGCTAAACTGCGATTCATTTACTAAGAAACATTATATTTGACTTCCGAACTATTTTCACTCATTCACTAGTTCTTGTTTATAAATTCATTCACTCACAAGGCTCTCCCCACACTCCTTCCACATCCACATGGCCACCTCACACTCCCTTCAGATCCACATGGCCACCCCACACTCCTTCCACATCCACATGGACACCCCCCATACTTCCTTCAGATCCACATGGCCACCCCACACTCTCTTCACATCCACATCACATCCACATGGCCACCCCACTCTCCATCCACACCCATATGCCCCCCTCCCCCCATACTGTCACGATTCTTTTCACTGGCCACCCCACTGCCCCTCTCACTGGCCACTACCATCACACCACTACCATCACCCCTCACTGGCCACTACCATCACCCTCCTGCTGCCATTACCATCACCCCTCCTCACTACCATCACCCCTCCTCACTGGCCATTACCATCACCCCCTCTCCACCATCACCCTCCCACTGGCCACTACCATCACCACTGCCACTACCCCCTCTCACTGGCCACTACCATCACCCCTCTCACTGGCCACTACCATCACCCCTCTCACTGGCCACTACCATCACTCCTCTCACTGGCCACTACCATCACCCCTCTCACTAGCCACTACCATCACCCCTCTCACTGGCCACCCCCGCCGCCCCTCCCACTGACCACCCCCTGCTGTGCGCCACCCACGGCCGACCTTTAATGTTCAACACCTCGAGAATCAATTTAGAGTGAGGGCGGCCGTCCACCTGAGGCTGTGGCTGAGTAATGACCTGACCAGCTGACTCTCTCTCTCTCTCTCTCTCTCTCTCTCTCTCTCTCTCTCTCTCTAGGTAACAACTTAAGGAATCCTACGAAGAAATTGGGAGGTAAATAGGTAGGAAGGTGAATGTACAAATAGGTGAGTAATTAGATAGGTAAATGAGTAGGTAAATAGGCAGGTAGATACTCAGGTAGGTAGGTAGGTATAGGTAGGTAAGGATATATGTAGATTAGTGAGAGGTAAATAGGTTGGTGAATAAATGGATAGGTAAATAGGTAGGTAGATTAGTGAGAGGTAAATAGGTTGGTGAATAAATGGATAGGTAAATAGGTAGGTAGTAAACGGGTAGGTGGTAGGTAGGTAGTATTAGGTAGGTAGGATTTTATTAGTAAGGTAGACGGAAAAAGAAGAGGTAAAGAGAGAGAGAGAGAGAGAGAGAGAGAGAGAGAGAGAGAGCCCAGTGGACCATTCAG
>NW_024722227.1:3298935-3338882 GCF_018991925.1 Homarus americanus
TGAGGGTTGCTGTGCGTTCTGAGATGAGTGGCTGGCATTTGTTTGAAGCTGAGGTTAATATGTGATTGTAGGTAGATATTGTGTGCACGAGGAGAGAGAGAGAGAGAGAGAGAGAGAGAACAAAAGACAACTGAACTCTTATTTTCTACTTTACAATAAAATGAAAAACCGTCCGCCCTTCAGAAAATCAATTAACATCCTGAGAATATATCAACCTGGGATAGGCCGTGACCGATCACAAGTGGTAATGATCACCAGATTACATGAAACACAGCACCAATATGGGCGAATGATAGTGAGTTAATAAGTAATACGATAGATATTCTTGGAGTGAAATTAGACTCAGATATAACAATATGAACTATATGTAAGATCTTGTTGGTGAGTTAGGAAAGACACAAACAGATTCTAATGCCTCTTACTCATACTCTAAAGAAAATTCAATCACACACACACACACACACACACACACACACACACACACACACACACACACACACACACACACACACACACACACACACACACACACACGACACGCTAGTCTCCCGTACCGCCTCATCTTTTCTCCCACTCCTGGACACACAGAAGAGTATAGCCACAGTAACTCTACACTGGACCTGACGCAAAGAGAAAAGATTGACAACACTATAAATCATAATAACCTTTCTTTAATGTCAGGTTATCATACTACAAATGTTCCTCCCCCTTCCCTCCCCTCCTTCCCCTCCCCTTCCTCCCCTCCCCTCCCCTTCCCTTCCCCCTCCCCTCCCCCTCCCCTCCTCCCCACCCCTCCCTCTCCCCTTCCTCCCCTCCACCTTCCCCTCCCTCCCCCTCCCCCTCCCCACACACCTCCCTCCACCTTCCCCTCCCCTCCCCCCCACCCCCCCACCCCCTCCCCTGCCCTCCTTCCCCTCCTCCCTCCCCCACCCCTCCCCCTCCCCGTGCTTCATATCACAAGGAATTCCGACCAATGGTATTTTTTTTTTACTTTATTGCACCATTTTCTCTCTCTCATAAATTACACTTCAATGTTTATCTCTCATCGTACACAGTCCTTGAGTTCGGAACATATTACAATAACACAAATATCGAGGGAATTTTATGTTTACTGGTGTACTGACGTTAACATATTGCTATAGAGGAGGAGTCATTGAAGTACGTGTCAGAGAGTCATCTTCAAAGGTTAAGGAGGGTTGAAGAGGGGCAATGGGAGGGGTTGGAGTGGGGAGAGTGGGGGAAGGGGGTTAAGGTGGATGAAGCAGGGGCAAGGAATTTCAGGATATAGTATAGAAAGGGGAGGGTGAGCAGGTTGGAAAGGGGACGATGGGGAGATGAGTTAGGGTGAATGAGAGTCACACACACACACACACACACACACACACACACACATCACTTCAGTATACACGATCGTGAGGCTATACTGATAATCCATAAATTGACAGAAAATGAAGTATTCCTCATTGAAACACACACACACACACACACGCACACACACACACACACACACACACGCTAGCCTCCAAAATTCTCGAGAACTCTTAAGACACACGTCATTAATATATAAACACAACAATGACCACTTATTGATCTTCCAAAACTCAACCATTTCAACAGTGTGTGGCGCATGAATTACTTAACCACGGTGCGCAGACTTACATACTGTAGTGACCATAATAACTAATATCTTGTGTCTCATTCCCTTCATTAATTCTAAATTAACCTATACAGTGTTACCCAATTCTATTTTCCCGTACAGTCTTGTAATTATCCTTAATGGTATTGGTACTTTGATTTTTTTTCCCTCCATTTATTTAGAAGTTAATTATATTCTCTTTAACACACACATAGGATACTACTGCATGGGTTAGGCGTTAGTACGAGCTACACTACCCCAGCTTAAGACTATTTCAATGTGTCTTCCAGTTGTTTGTTGTTATTCTCACGATGTTATTGTCTAAAATGAACACTTTTAAGTTTGGTTTGTTCTTCACTAGACTTATGTTATTATGGTTATTTTTGTTTTTGTCTTTTATTGGTGTACGTAACAGCTAAAGGGTCTGCTGGTGTACGTAACAGCTAAAGGGTCTGCTGGTGTACGTAACAGCTAAAGGGTCTGCTGGTGTATGTAACAGCTAAAGGGTCTGCTGGTGTACGTAACAGCTAAAGGGTCTGCTGGTGTACGTAACAGCTAAAGGGTCTGCTGGTGTACGTAACAGCTAAAGAGTCTGCCGGTGTACGTAACAGCTAAAGGGTCTGCTGGTGTACGTAACAGCTAAATTTAATAGAATTTTTCAGTCTGAATATTTGTTTTAAGGATAATTGCCGCAGCGATAATTTCAATATATTGTTGATGTTTGTTTTTGTTCAATTCAACCTAATGTAAACATGAACGTATACACCAGAACCCATGGCAATATATAAACAAATATATTTATAATAACACCTACCATTATAGTACATTGCACAGATATAATAGTTCCTACAGCAGCCACCAGGGAACAACGTCACCTCCATGATATATACAACACACAATATGATGTCAAGGTTCGTGTATTTCAAAGACTGAAGTGAATTTTCTCCGACGCTGTTGAGATATCTTCCCAAATTTATGGCCCACTTTTAGAAGATAAATGGTAGTTATTAGGAATGATGTATCCACTTTGCCGCCAGAAGTAGCTCAGATGACAACACACACGACGAACCCAAGTAAGAATCTGTATACCTTCTACTATCAAAAGATAATGTACATTGACTCTATAGAAAACTGTCAGGGAAAACTGTAATTGTCATGGACGAACGAACGAACAGTATCACTAACAATCCTCCCTTCTCCCCCTCCTTTTCCCCCTCCCTCCCCCTGCACTCTTCCCCAGCATCTATAACTTCTGGCTAGAGGATAAAAGAGATTTAGTTCTCAGGTCGTCACCAGGGGTCACTTTCCTCTCACAACAAAGAGGTAAACAACAGTATCCTAAAGACGTCATTTGAGTCCATTGCAATATTGTAGAAATATTGGTCAGTATTACAGGAGATTTCATAACACATACGAAACAAGTAAGTGAAAACGCATTGAGATGTCTTCCACTCAAATGATCTTGACCACAAACATGTATTGAGGACATACACCGAAAGTAATAGTTAATATTTTATCACATAAGAGTTTCTGTACACAAAGTTTCCTGGTGACTGACGCAGGAATCAAGTTGGAAACCGAATTAGAGATGATCACAGTTAATCTGGGTTATTGGACAGTCAAGCTATTAAGAGTCAAGTTTATGAGGACATTTTCTACGAGTGTTTATATATAGTTATTAAGACTCTCCAGTGATGTTCATGTTGCTTAAGCATTACTGTAATATTTTGGTGATAAACATAAAGAAATTTTGAATACATCTATAGCTTCCAAGACTCAACTGGCCACTTGCTGTGATTGAGGATAAATTTGGGGAAGGACAATCATTTTCGTTCTCGTGTAGAGCTTTGTCTTTATCACACACACACACACACACACACACACACACACACACACACACACACACACACACACACACACATGGTAGAATGTCAGAGTCTTCCCACGCTACTTGGTGTATACAATACATGGTGCGGTGATCGTGTGCACGCTTTTGTTGTTGGTATACATAGTGTGTATGACTCTGTGGACGACATACACAATCATATAAAGAGAGTTTTGGGTTAGTTTTTCTTCTCTTGGACTTTTTACTGGTGTGTCTGGCATGGCAGGGGTGGGGAGGGGGCTGAGCAGACAGAATGCAGTAGTTGAATTCTCTCTCTAATATAAGGCTGCCTCGTGCCCCCACTGCACCCAGGTATGAATGGGGTGTCTAACTTTACTGTTGAGGAAATGAAGGTAGTTGAGTGTAGTACCGGACACACTGCCTTCTTCTGTACCGAAAGGAAGTATTAGTGTGATGTGTGTTGTATCCGCACTGCCCCTAACTATAGCTTACGAGACACAGTTTTCTGGCAGTTTACAAGCTTAGTGTTCAAGAATAAGGTGAAGAAGATGGCCGCCATCCACCAATCAATAATAGCTTTTTTTCACATTTTCATATTTCAAAAGGATAATGTGTTTGTGTGTGTGTGTGTGTGTGTGTGTGTGTGTGTGTGTTTGCGTGTGTGTGTTTGCGTGTGTGTGTTTGCGTGTGTATTCTTGCGTGAAGGCGTATGTCTGTTCGTGTGAGGTTTGCGTGAGGTGGCGTGTGTACGTTCGTGTGAGTTATGGTTTGCTCCACATCAATAAGAAAAACATAAACGGAATTTTACAAACAAGATAAACTTTCTCACAGGAAGCATATACCACATATAGAGATTATATATATATATATATATGTATACCCACAAACCAGGAAGACGTGGTAAGAGCCGTTTTAGTTCTTCGTATGACCGTAATATAATCCTGCAGTGAGCCCCTACGGTGCTTTTAGTCTTCTCTGTGTTTTCGTGACAATTTAAATGACGAAAAATTGCCAAGTAATATTTTTTATGCTCCTTGTGAGTGTTTCCTCATTATCGAGGTTTTTGACTCAAGGTGCTACTCGGTCTCGGAAAATGCCGCAAAACGCCACCTCGAGTCATTGATTTACACCACCGTTTAGCTGGGGCGTCCATCACCGCTAATAACTATTGAGAAGCAAATGACTACTGTTGTTGTGCTGGATTATAAGCAATGGTTGACGTACTATCAATTATTAGCATGGCGGGTAAGAAATGGGGTGAGTGTTTTGGAGGAGGGGCGTTGGATGGAACAGCCATAACAATGATTTACAGGGGCTGGGGACGAGAGTTGTGATCTGCGGCGTTTACAGCAGGCGACGAGGGTATGTAATTGTGATTTTGTAGGGCTTTGTATTGGTGATTTGTACGAGTGTATCTGTTTAAGCGATGGAAACAGAGAAGCTGATTGATGGAGAGAGAGAGAGAGAGAGAGAGAGAGAGAGAGAATCGGACACACATACACGCACACACACACACACACGCACACACACTTAACAGAAACAAAAATTAGCACTGGTTCACCTCCTTCCCTCTCCCTTCCTCTTCATCTTCCTTTGCCTGTTTCTAATGATTGGTTCTCCGGGTCCTTCTTCTATCCACCACTGTCAGCACCATCACCCCTCACCACCACCACTGTCAGCACCATCACCCCTCACCAGCACCACTGTCAGCACCATCACCCCCCACCACCACCACTGTCAGCACCACACCATCACCCCTCACCAGCACCACTGTCAGCACCATCGCCACCTCACCAGCAGCACTGTCAGTACCATCACCCCTCACCCACCACTGTCAGCACCATCACCCTCACCAGCACCACTGTCAGCACCATCACCCCTCACCACCACCACTGTCAGCACCATCACCCCTCACCACCACCACTGTCAGCACCATCACCCCTCACCAGCACCACTGTCAGCACCATCACCCTCACAAGAACCACTGTCAGCACCATCACCCCTCACCCACCACTGTCAGCACCATCACTCACCACCACTGTCAGCACCATCACCCCCCACCACCACTCAGCACCATCACCCCCACCACCACTGTCAGCACCATCACCCCCCACCACCATCACCCACAGCACCATCACCCCCCACCCACCACCACTGTCAGCACATCACCCTCACCACCACCACTGTCAGCACCATCACCCCTCACCAGCACCATCACGCGTCCTGCTGCCCCTCCAACACCCACCCTCCCTCCCTCACTCACAAGAAAACAATCGCATGTGGACAAATCCCAGCCGAGGGAGAGCGAGGCGCGCCGTGTGGGACATTAGCCAGGTATAATGACAGCATTATACCAGCCGGGCATAAAACATGACGCTGTAATATGATGGATTATATAATGAGTTTAGAGGTATGAGAGTGATATAGTTCTGGTGATGGGCCTATAGGGGGCCTGGAAACTTGACTCCCACGAGATTTTAAGGCAGGTGTGGTGGCCAGGTAAGTCACATGCATATCTGCTGATGGTAGGTGTTGAGGTGTTCAGTATTAAGTCTTTGGTCCGGAGTATCACTATGGTTATATCGTGTGTGTTATCTTTAACTTATCATTGATATCTGAACCTAAAAAAAAAAAAATTGGTGTTGGTTATCTCCAAAAATTCGACTAAATGATTAATTTTTGTACATTGCGAAGGTTAGTGTTTAGTTGCGTCAGTGAGCTCCATGAATACTAACTCTGACTGCTGACTCACAAACTAAATGAGTGAACTTTTAGACCAGGTAATTTTATATATTTTTTTAGGTAATGTGAAAACTCAACAAGACACTTCCACAATCTCATATACAAACGCACTACTCGTTACTAAAGTTGTGTTGTAACTAATAATGTGTTGTTGATCCACAGTTCTCTACGTTTGGGCACACTCAGCACCCAGGGGAAGGTGTACTGGTGTATAGCCCTCCCCCCAGCCTTAACCCGCCAGCATTGTTCATTACCTCAGTGAAGGTTAATATTGACCAGATCCCAGAAGCTGTCTTAAGCGCCTTTAATGTATAATAATATCAGGTATAGATTTCCATTATTATTTGGTTATTTTCGTTCACTTTAATCCACATATTTGTTGACAGTTAGGTTAATATACGTAAAAATTATAAATAAGAACATTAAAAAACTCAGAAGTAATGAACTCTCTCTCTAAGATAACTGTTGGCGATTTATCCATTATGACGTATTCTTAAACATTGCTTGTATATCAACACTCTCTATAGGTCCTGTACGGTACAGGTTATAAATCAGTGTTATCTTGTACGACGATGTTACTTTAATATCTATCTATCTATCTATCTATCTATCTATCTATCTGTCTGTCTGTCTGTCTGTCTGTCTGTCTGTCGAGGAAGGAAATATTGAAACACGACTCCCTGATGACTCGGGGGCGGGGGGGGAGGGGCGTCGTAGCCATGCGAGCTCTGGGCAAATGAAAAGCAAAATGGCTGGCTATCACATTACCGGTGTGGGCGTCACGCGAGGGGCTGTGATGGGTGCCGTGAGTCAGGTCCGCCCACCCATCGTCATGTTTGGACACAGCCGTCAGCCACCGAGGTCCACTGACTACACGACAGCTTTGATTCGGGGTGGTGGTAGTGGTGTGGGTGGTGGTAGTGTTGGTAGTGGTGGGGGTGGTGGTGGTGGTGGTAGAGGTGATGGTGGTAGTAGTGGTGATCACGTGGTGGTGGTAGTATTGTGGTGATGTGGTGGTGGGTGGTGGTGATGGTGGTGTGGTGATCGGGTGGTAGTAGGTGGTGGTATTGGTGATGGTGGTAGTGGTGGTGGGTGGTGGGTGAGGTGGTGGTAGTGGTGGTAGTAATGGTGGTGTGGTGATCGCGTGGTGGTGGTAGTGATCGCGTGGTGGTGTAGTAGTAGTGGTGGTAGTGATGGTGGTGGTGATCGCATGGTGGTAATAGTGGTAGTGGTGGTAGTAATGGTGGTGATCGCGTGGTGGTGGTGGTAGTAATGGTGGTGTGGTGATCGCGTGGTGAACCTTATTGTTGAAAATTGTCTCACCTTGGCACGTTATCTATTCAACTGGTGCCAAATCAATGATGTATTTGGGGGTTTGATGAAATTATATGAGATATTTGGGTGGTGTGCCGGTGTGGTGGGCGTGGCTGTGGTAGGCGTGGCGTTGCAGGGGCTGAATTTTATTTTATTAATTTTGCCGCGGGTAATAGCTAGTTTATTGTGCACCCCCATACTAATATTGTAAGCGGTTAACACAAAAGGATTATAGAACACAGTGTGGTGGACGGGAACAAGTTTACCAGCTGTTTGTTTATCGTCTTCCTATCCATTTGTTTTTTTATGATGTCACATTCTCTTCTACACTTACTGGATTTTTTTGTTTACCTATTTGTTTTTCGTGCACACACACACACACACACACACACACACACACACACACGTAAATTCATCTGTTCTCTCTCATACGCGCACATAAAGCATATATACAACAACATATATAAACCAAACTGTGTAACAATACTGTAGTTATGTTTCAAACACTCACCCTCCACAACACGTAGCACCTGTGATACACACTCCTACACCTGTGTGTCCATGTGTACCGTTACTCATATCTATATTGTACATTTCCGACTAGTACACTCAGCGTTGTGAATCCGACCTCTCCGTGAGGTGTGAACCCCTAGAGTATCTGAAACTGAATCTGCAGCCTCTAAGTTACTCGGTGAGACGTGAGGTGCACACAGTAGCCTGGGACCACAATGATATAATTTGACTCATTACCTGGTCCGGCAACGTTGACATGGATTAACTGATGTAGTGTGGACGCTTTTAACGTGGAGTGAATAATACCTGTCCTGCAGTGGACAATGTAAGGCTGAAACAGTTGGTTACACAGTATAAATCTTCCACTTTATTTATCCTCATGCCCCAGGTTTGGCTCAAAGTTGACATCATGACTATTCGCACACTGGAGCAGACAGGAGGAAATAATGTTTCATTTGTTTATCTCAATGACACTTCCAGTATCAGAATTCAGAGACAAATTATATGTTCGAGAGAGCACCGGAGGGCTATAGAGAGAGCTTGTGTTGCTCCTTCTGCTAGGGGATTTCTTCTGCCCGCTCCTAAATGTTTGTTTATAGATTCAATTACTCTATAGGAGATTAGTGAAGAGAGGCATCCATTGCTGACTACTCTCTCGGGTTTTGTGGGACGGTACATGTATTTGTAAACGTTGAGGAAAGTTCATTGTTATTTTGGTAAGTTTGAATATCTTTTATCACAAATAAGTTCACAAGGAAGTCAGAGAAATAAATAAATAAACAGATATATAAATAAATGAAGGTAAACTGAAATTGCGTTGTACAAAATAGTCATATCTCGAGAGTAAGAAATTTCACTCACATCTAAAAACCTGCAGAACAAAACCAATAGTGCACGCATTCCTCCACACCTTCCTTCCCCCTACACACACACGTCTTAAAATATCTCCAGTTCTTATAATTTCTTATGATATCACTGGGAAGATAAGTTATAAGAAAATATAACAGATTCAGACGTACGCACATATTAGCAACACGAAGCAGACGTCACTAACCATAATATAAAGAGAAAAGTGTTTTACCGCGCACTATACTGCCTGATGACAAGTGCCCGCCACCCCACCCTCCCCCACCTCCTGTTTACACTTGTCAGGACATATCAGCGGTGTTGTGATACTAGTCTTAGGTAAACATATCATCTGGTAAGAAAAACAAACAGGGAGGGCATGAAGCGTCTTGTTAATTCTTTATGTGTTTAATTCTGTTTCCCCGGGTCACAGTATTAGTAGCCTCGTGTACAAAGACTATATAACCCTGATATATTGTATTAATGAAGGATTTTTAAGGGAGAATATGAACTAGAGAATAAGATATGGAAACTATTGAAAACGTTATTACTATTTTGAGAATATTATCATCACTATAGTAAGATAGATAGGCTTTAACAGCATCAAGAGCATTGTAGTGAGAGAGGCGCTATACATCCCTCAGCTTGACGCGGAGTATATCAGTATAACGATGGTGTAACCGACCTCTCTCGTCCTCATAAGCTACATGTAAATACTGCTACTTAATCTTCATACTTTTTTATATTAATTTTGAAATATTTTATAAGATAATTTACTTTTATAACTGAGAGAAAAATAACTATTAATTTACCTCAGCAAAACTCGATTATCACGTGAGATAATGAAGCAATCAGGTAAGAGTATTTCCTCGAGTACATATCACAATTTTTTGGGGGGATTAGATAATGTTTCATTATTATCTGATGTTATCTACCTCTGGTGATTCTCTATTAATTACAGACTACACTGATACATGTCTTACAGTGCAACATTTAGTAGTTGATAATGTGCTGCTACACTCACTGCCTCAACAGGTCACACTCAGGTAACTTAATTATGATTTATGACTAATGCATGAGCAGGTAACCTAGTTATTATTAGTCTATTAGTCTTAGATGATACAATCGTCTTAACGTTAACTTGAGAATGAGTCATAATTACTAGTTTAACGATAAATAAATTAGCTTTTAAATATATCCAAGCTGTCTGTCATTTGATAACCACGTAATCTGAGAGGAATATATATATACCTTTGTTTAGCTGTTGTAATAAAGGAATAGTTATTAAATCAATCACCAAGACTTTACTGCTAATTACCTTCACCACTAACCTCACAATATAACAGGTGAGGGTGTAATTTCTAAGGTATATTCCAATCAGTCATATGATCGCTTGGGAAGGTGGACACTTGGACAGCATCACTTGGCCTGTCTTCCTCACCTCCACCCACTTGTCTAAACACAAACCTGGCAATAACACGTGTCATATGGGCGTAAGTCTGGAGTAAGGATGACATATATTTTCGTGTGTATATATTATTATTACAGGTTGTGGCGTCACTTGTTCTGTAAGTTGATCATAGTTGGTTTATTTATCTTACCTGTGGACAGTATATATGTTAACCTTATGTATGGGTAAACAGGAATATATTAAAGGTAACGTTTCTTGTTATTGTCAGACCATAACATGACGTAACAAACAATAACATCAATAACTCAATATGACAAAATAAACATTGATAATACATAAAGAACATTACAAAAAGAATTAACACTGAACTTCAAAATATTCAATTACTAATTCCTAAAAATTGCTACATTTAACAATACCAGAATAAAACACCAAGATGAATATAATACCTACATACCACAAGAACTGATATGTGATGTTGTCGAATATATTATAAACAATAAACTACCGTGCTGTGACTATACATTTATTCTTACTTTATGCGTCTATAGTATGTTATATAGTCGATCAGTTAACCATGTAACCCATTGAGGGGAGTAAGTTATGGTCGGAAGCGTCGGTTTGGTGTTTGGGCCTCCCTTGTCCTCTTCACTGTGCCAACCTTTGTCCACGTAGCAAAGCCTCTCTAATCCATTCATAATATAACATTTACAGTGGATAACAAAACTCATTAAATCACAACATGTTCTCGCGTCACCTGGCAGGGAGTCACGAACAGAAGAGTTCAATAACAAAACAAAATCATAGATAATAAATAAACAAAAATAAACTGAATAAATTACACTTAAGAACTTTATTTGTCTTTCATATCTTATTCTGTAACATTATTAACACCATTTCAGGCACCGATTAATATTTACCATTGATTGACAGCTTTCGGGTTACTATTGGAAGACGATAATTGTATTCTTGTGGGTGATTATGTTAGAACACTCACCGGAACATGATATTCATCTCCAGGGAAAAAGCCTCACATACATTAATAAATACAATACAACCCGACTCCTGCCACACACAACCTCTCATCATCCTCTGTCCTCTGTAATATCTTCTTTGTCTAAATGTTTGCTGTAAAATCACGAAACCTCGACTTTGTAAATGAATGTATTACTGAATTATATGTGTAAACAGTGAGTGTATTAGTTTGTAGTTAATTTATTATTATTATTATTATTATTATTATTATTATTATTATTATTATAGTATAGTGGCTTTAGGAAGCTCACACACTCCCAACCTTATAAGAATCTGAGGTAAACAAGCCCTTTTTCTTTCAGTTCACGAGGCATAAACAAACAGTAAACACTTCAGTAATAAACAGTGGTCGTGACTCCCAGGTGGAAATTCAATGATCTAAGAAATATTAGAGAAGCAGCCTAAACCTTAACTGACTGAGTGTTTGGCTTTACGCAGAACTTTGAGTACTGTACCTGGTAATGGGAACTGTCTGATTATGTTTATAAACAAGGAGGAATCAGGTGAGTTGTTCTATTTACAAAGGAAATGGAACTATATAGGTATCTGTATATCTACAAACAAGTAAATAATAATAATGGTTGCCTCTAGTGTTCGAGGATGGCGGGTCGTAAGGCCACCTAGGCATGAATTTGTTTAAGATGTAGAAGCTGTCGCCAACACAACAACCACACTCTGGTAGGACTATTCCACTTACACCCCTCACTACGGGGCCGCCACCTGAGTTTTTTATTTGGTTAACGTCAGACGATTTTATTCAGCACAGAGGGGATCCCGTACCCAAGTGGGTAACAAGCGAATGTAATACCGATTTTCAAGAAGGGGGATAGATCACTATCCTCTAACTACCGCCCAATCAGTCTAACATCAATAGTAGGCAAATTACTGGAAGCAATCATTTCAAACTCTATTCGAAATCACCTGGAGAAGCACAGATTGATCAATGATTCCCAGCATGGCTTCACAAGAGGACGTTCTTGTCTAACTAATCTATTAACATTCTTTTCATCAGTTTTCGAATCGGTGGACGAGGGGCACAATTATGATGTGGTATATCTCGACTTTAGCAAAGCCTTCGACAGAGTCCCCCACGAAAGACTAATTAGAAAGGTAGAAGCTCATGGCATCAAAGGTAACATCCTTAAATGGATTAGGGCGTGGTTACAGGACAGGAAACAGCGAGTGAGCATTAACGGCACTAAGTCCCATTGGAGCAACGTCACAAGTGGAGTTCCCCAAGGCTCAGTACTTGGACCATTATTATTTATTATATACATAAACGACATAGATATCGGCATAGACAGCAACATAAGTAAATTTGCTGATGACACTAAAATAGGACGTGTTATTAAATCTGACGAGGACTCAGCAAAACTACAGGAAGATCTAAACAAATTTTTCGAATGGTCTGAAAAATGGCAGATGAAATTCAACGTGGACAAATGTAAAGTACTCAGTATAGGAGATGTAAACAGGGAAACCAGATACCAGATGAACAATGATGCCATAGAGAAATCCGACTGCGAGAGAGATTTAGGAGTAATGATAAGTAGGAACCTTAAGCCAAGTAAACAATGTGTTTTTGCTCGTAACAAGGCTAATAAAGTACTTGGGTTCATACAAAGGAGTGTTAGTTACAAGACTAGCGAGGTCATCCTAAAACTGTATCTTGGCTTGTGAGACCACACCTGGATTACGCAGTTCAGTTCTGGTCACCGTATTACAGAATGGATATAGAATCATTGGAAAGAATTCAGAGGAGAATGACAAGACTAATCCCGGGCATTAGGAACCTTGAGTATAGAGACAGGTTAAAGCATCTTAATTTGCACTCCCTCGAGAGACGTAGAGCGAGGGGCGACCTGATAGAGGTGTGTAAGTGGAAGTCAAGGCTAAACAAAGGGGACATTACAAAGGTACTCAAACTATCCAACCAGGAGCGAACTCGTAACAATGGTTTTAAATTAGACAAATTTAGATTTAGGCGTGAAATAGGAAAACACTGGTTCGGAAACAGAGTAGTGGATGAATGGAACAAGTTACCAAATATCATCATTAACTCGAATACACTGAATAGCTTCAAACATAGGTTGGATGCTTATATGAGCAATAGGGGTTGGGTGTAAACGGGACTGCCCAGTATGGGCCAATAGGCCCGCTGCAGTTTCCTCCATTCTTATGTTCTTATGTTAACCCGAGAAGACTGGACAGCTCATTAACTGTGTTGGCTAAGCATTACCTCAAAACACGATCCGCAAATTGATTAACATCCACGTCTCCAATTACAACTGGGTAGACAGAGGCAAATAGCTTAAAGTTACTTACCTATAGTTTCATCCTGCCCGAGGATCGAACCTGGGTGCACTCGCTATCTAGGTGAGGTTACTGACATTACAAGACAGGTCGCCGACACGCGAGTAGGAGTCACGTCTGTGAATACCTGAATGTTTACGTTACGTATAATTTAATTTGCCAGGATCCAGGTGCTGACGGCATGACGGGGGCTGATTAGTCCACTCGTGTCCTTCCAGGGCTGCTCTACCTTACCTAACCTAACCTAACTTAAGCGAGATATTCCTGACATAACAAGAACTTAGTAACTTAGACATGGTCGAGGCTAGTGCCAACACAGCTTCCTCCTTATGCACCGAAAAAAAGCTCATTCTATTATCAGATAAAACATATTATTTATATTTCAAGCCAACACGAAGAGTTGCTGACTCATGCGGCCTACTAGTGCTCACACATTCTGCAACACCTTCCTGCAACTCACCCCCACCCGGTCTGTTACATCCGTCAACGTTGTCAACCATACCAAGCTTCCAAAATCCATAATTGCGAATTTAAATGAGACTAATATTTTAGGAAGGGGACCCCCGGCTGGTCTAAGCGGCCCCCCGTCGTCAACACTCCAGGCTGACGACACTCATCCCCCCGTGAGACTCCGCTGGTGTCCGTGAGGGAAGGAATATGTATCATGAAGTTCCTGTAGCGACAACAGCTGACGCCTTCACCCGTGAGCTGCCAGGAGGAGGGTGATGGAGGGAAGGGGAAGTGAGGGGGGTGACGGACGTGATGATGGAACAGAAGACGAGTTTATGGTGGGGGAGGAGGTTGTGATGGGAGGGAAGTGAGGGAGGTTGTGGTGAGGGGTGAGGGAGGAGGTTGTGGTGGGAGGGAAGTGAGGGGAGGTTGTGGTGAGGGGTGAGGGAGGAGGAGGAGGGAAGGGGTGAGGGAGGTTGTGGTGAGGGGTGAGGGAGGAGGTTGTGGTGGGAGGGAGGAGTGAGGGGAGGTTGTGGTGAGGGGTGAGGGAGGAGAATAGGTTAACTAAATCATATCATTCTAAATTGGCTGTAATCTATGTTATTTCAATACAGGTCAGAGCCACCAGGGGGGGGGGGGAGGTGAACCAGGTAGTTATATGGACGTACACAGAGGTCAGGTCAGGTCAATTGTGCCTTCACCAGAATAATACACCACTGAGGTCTGTATGGTTCCCTAAGTCTTCTCCTCTTACAGTTTCCTCTAACATGAACTTGAAAATTAAAACTTATACCTATATTGTGTAACCCCCAAAGATCAATTAACCGAAGCTAACCGCACATTATAACTGATAAAGTTTAGTTAAGCACCTCTTATACACCGCAACACTGACATTTTCCCCCCCTAGCACCTCAGAGGGCAGCAGGTTCTCCCCTGATAATTCCCTGCAGCAGAGGTTACCAGCTCGGCTCATCAACCCCACTCATTAATCCACGGGTAATCACAGAGCGGCAGGGGCTGGTGGTCTACAATTATATGCACGAGATGTTTGAAAGGTACATCTTCATTAAAACAACAACAGGACTAAAAATAACGAACAATAATTATGTTTATCTTCCTCTTTCCGTTATTTATTCAGGTCGTCAATTGCAGCTTTTGTTGTGTTATTAGAGGTCAGCTTACGCCTAGTTTGTGCCTATGTTTAATATTTAATCTACCTGATGGATACCTGCATTTGGAGTGATTACTTTTTTTCCACCGACGTCAAAGGGAGAACACTATGCAGGTGTTCCTCCTCTGTCGTGTTCCTGGAGACAAGTACGTCAAAAAGAGCGTCATCCTTCCTGTCTAAACAAAAAAGTGAATTATATTTGACATTTTAGGAATTTTTTTGTTAAATGGCCCCCCCCCCCCCTCCTTCCCGGGACAATTTGAGGAGACTTCCTGAGCCGCGTGGCCCCGTGAAAGCGAAAATGATATATGGCAAACATAGTGTAATCGGAAATATGAAAAGCGTATAAAGCTGTCAGATGGCAACCACGAAAGGCACTCCACCTGTCATCATATCTCACGTGCAGGCCGGTGTATCATCCAATCAGAGCGTTACACGTCATTTGCGCTTCGACCAATGAGGGCGTGACGCGTGGCAAATCCGCCTGACCAATCAGGATTTCGGGGATGAAATTGAGCGGGAAATCCAAATTTCTGACGAACTGACGCGATGAAGGATGGAACGTCTGGCGTGGCGTTACTAGATTTAAGGCTTATTAGAGGTCGGTTACAAGGGTATTTTAAGGTTGTCGGCGCAGTAGGCAGGGCGGGAACCATTACCTTCTCAGTTAATCCCTGTAATAGTTTGTCCTCCTCACCAATTAGCGTAATGAACCTCACCAGAAAAAGTTGACATGACAAAATGAATCAAATGTTCAGAGAATCTCGGAGGGAATAAACACAGATAAGATCATTGCGTGTTGTGACTGTCAAACTTCGTCTCTTGTTCATTGTTTTTATTGTGACAAGATGGGATTATTTTTTGTTGTGGCCGGAGAAAGATGTAATCCTTGAACTCCTGTAGAAGATATTATTAGTTTTTTCTTACATTGTGTAAAATAAAGATGTAATCGCTTTTAGTGTCTCAACAGGAAGAAGTAATCGCCTACATCGGCTTAAGGATTACAACACTAGATAAGGAATCACGTGGTGGAGATGCCCAGGTGAAGTCTGCAGGTCAGGTGCATGTTATCTATCGTCTATATGAAGGAGTCGATTCAATCTCATATTTTTTCAGGTATTCATACATAATACAGAAGAATATTACCAACATACATACATGGAGTCACGAACACATACAAATTATACATACTTCCATCACACACACACACACATACACACACAAACACACACACTAAAGTACACTCACGCATAAACTTGGGTTAATGTGTTAAAGACAGTTCCCCTCACCAACACAGCACAGGCGGAAGGCCCATGAAAAAGTAATCATTCATAATGTCATCCATCAGTCGCCGTAATGACTGGCTTAAAGAAAACGGAAATTTCTATTACACTATCAAGGAAAGCAAAAATCAATTACCCCGTCTCTTCCTCGTTACAGCAAGTATATAGTGACGCCCCGGGTTCCCCTACCCACAATTTTCAACAGGAAAAGGCGTGAAGAATCCATAAACAGTGTAAAATCCATGTTTGCAGCAATGCGGACCGCTGGGAACGTGGTGATTACTGTAAATGCGTAACGCCAAATTCACGTCTATTTTGGCGCAAAACGGAAAGCAAAGCCGGAATCTTGGCGCGAAACGGAACACAAGGGCGGGAATGATGGCGCGGTGGGTGTGTGTATTGGCTTATTAAATTTTAGTTCTAAGCTTTACCACTGCAGCTGCTGGCTCTGTTGGCCTTCACGGCGGCTTGTCCGAGTCTCTGTAATTTTCAGGATGGAGGAGCCAAGGAAATATTGGGGTTAGTTGAAAGAAATTGTGGGTAAGGGAGCGTACGTAAGACCTTCAGGTGGGCTAAAAGGATCTTCGGATCTGGATAAAGTTCAACATGAAGGATTTTTGACTCTACTATTTACTGATACTGGGATTATAAGGTTAGTATTAGGGTGGAGGGATATTTCCTCAACCAAGAAGATTATTACAGGAAAACGTAACTAAGGATATTGTTGGTGCAGGAAACAGACATACGTGATAAAGATGACATGAGAAAAGTAAAGATGAATGACAGTATAGAGAAAAATAATAATATACAGAAGAATTGAAATATCAAGATGTTAAATGTCAACAAGAAAGATAAAGTTGCCTGTGTGGGGAAAGAGGATTTATTGGTAGGAGGTGAGGAAGGTGCTGGTGGAGAGGTGGAGAGGTGAGGTGCTGGTGGAGAGGTGAGGTGCTGGTGGAGAGGTGAGGTGAGGGAGGAGAGGTGAGGTGCTGGTGGAGAGGTGAGGTGAGGGAGGAGAGGTGAGGGAGGAGAGGTGAGGTGCTGGTGAGAGGTGAGGTGCTGGTGGAGGGTGAGGAAGGTGCAGAGGTGGGAGGTGAGGAGAGAGGTGAAGTGAGGGAGGAGAGGTGAGGTGCTGGTGGAGAGGTGAGGAGAAAGAGGAAGACGGGTTTCGATAAATTAAAATAACAAACTTAAGGGAAACAATATTGCTGTGATTAATGAAAAAAAAAACGAAAGAAGGAGTTTTGTTATATGTTTCCTTGTTGGTATGTTCCATGTGCGTGTGTGTGTGTATCTGTCTGTCTGTCTGTGTATAAAGATTGTTAAGGACCTACCCAGACATTGATAGCCTTACCTCAGTGAAAAATCCACCAATCAGAAGGTCCTAAAACAATGACGTTGTGGGTCGTTCATATCGTCAAGGTCAGGTAATTACAGGCGATGAGAGTTTCCGGCGTGTGTTAATAAGACTAATGAGGTTTCTTAATACCATTCACATCAATCAAATCGAACATTCAACACAAAGTCACTTAGGTGTGTAGTAGGAACACTCTACAGTCTACAGTAACACCGGCAGCTCCAGCAGGTTCCCCACATAACACTGTGTTTCATGTCTCGAGTCTTCACGGAAGGCAAAGCTTGACATCCATGGTGATACAGTGTAATTCTTAGCTACGCTTTGTTTGCCACAATACCATCAGAAAATGTATATAACCTGAAGGCCATGCATGACGACAATATAAAGCTTAACTAACATTGGGTGACGACAATACAAAGCTTAACTAACATTAGGTGACGACAATATAAAGCTTAACTAACATTGGGTGACGACAATACAAAGCTTAACTAACATTGATTGGGTGACCACAATAAGCTTAACTAACATTAGGTGACGACAATATAAAGCTTAACTAACATTAGGTGACGACAATATAAAGCTTAACTAACATTGGGTGACGACACTACAAAGCTTAACTAACATTACAACAAACAGCAACATTAGACAGATCAATTGTCAACATAATTTCGGCAACAACATACAACAAACGCTCAGCAACATCACGCTAGTCTTCATAACACGCTTGTCTTCATCCTCACACACACCTGTCTCCTGTCTTCACGAGTCTTCATCCTACCTGTCTCTGTCTTCACAGATCAACGCTTGTCTTCATCCTCACACATATAGAGACTTTTATAACACATGCTTGTCTTCATCCTCACACCTGTTACACCTGTCTCTGTCTTCACGCTTGTCTTCATCCTCACACCTGTTACACCTGTCTCTGTCTCACGCTTGTCTTCATCCTCACACACCTGTCTCTGTCTTCACGCTTGTCTTCATCCTCACATACACCTGTCTCTGTCTCCTCACGCTTGTCTTCATTCTCACACACACACCTGTCTCTGTCTCTGTCTTCACGCTTGGGTCTTCATCACACCTCCACACACCTGTCTCTGTCTTCACGCTTGTCTTCATCCTCACACACCTGTCTCTGTCTTCACGCTCTTCTTCTGTTCATCCTCACACCTGTTACACCTGTCTCTGTCTCACGCTTGTCTTCATTCTCACACACCTGTCACCTGTCCTCACGCTTGTCTTCATCCTCACACCTGTCTCTGTCTTCACGCTTGTCTTCATCCTCACACACCTGTCTCTGCTCTCTGCCTCATCCTCACACACCTCTTCATTCTCACACACCCTGTCTCTGTCTCACGCTTCATCCTCCACACTCCTGTCTCTGTCTTCACGCTAGTCTTCACCCTCACCTGCTTTGTCTCATCCTCACACACCTGTCTCCTGTCTTCACGCTTGGGTCTCATCCTCACACCTGTTACACCTGTCTCTGTCTTCACGCTTAGTCATCCTCACATTCCTGTCTCCAACTTGTTCACACACACCTGTCTCTGTCTTCACGCCGCTTGTCTTCATCCTCACACACCTGTCTCTGTCTTGTCTTCATCCACACACCTGTCTCTGCTTGTCTTCATCCTCACACACCTGTCTCTGTCTTCACGCTTGTCTTCATCCTCACACACCTGTCTCTGTCTTCACGCTAGTTCACCCCTCACACCTGTTAAGTCTTCATCCTCACGCTAGTTCTTACATCTCACACCCTGTCTCTGTCTTCACGCTAGTCTTCATCCTCACACCCTCACACCTGTCTCTGTCTTCACGCTTGTCTTCATCCCCGCACACACCTGTCTCTGTCTCACGCTTGTCTTCATCCTCACACACCTGTCTCTGTCTTCACGCTTGTCTTCATCCTCACACACCTGTCTCTGTCTTCACGCTTGTCTTCATCCTCACACACCTGTCTCTGTCTTCACGCTTGTCTTCATCCTCACACCTGTTACACCTGTCTCTGTCTTCACGCTTGTCTTCATCCTCACACACCTGTCTCTGTCTTCACGCTCTGTCTTCATCCTCACACCTGTGTCTCTGTCTTCACGCTTGTCTTCTGTCCTCACACACCTGTCTCTGTTCACGCTAGCCGCACAGTCTTCACCCCTCTCTGTCTTCACGCTTGTCTTCATCCTCACACCTGTCTCTGTCCTGTCTCTGTCTTGTTACCAGTTATTAATTCATATCAAAAGTAGACCCTATAATCACCTGCTCTCGTCTACAGACCGATAGTATTTGCTCATATAATCTACACAGTGGGATTTCTTTTTGTATATGTAAAGAGATCATTATTGACTGAGGTACCCCACGTGTTATTTATGTTTTATTTCACTTCAGTAGCGGTGTTGTCATATACTGAATAATACCAAAATTTAAAATAATAACCAAAAATATAGTATTATGTGAGATTTTCCCTTTACAAGAGTTAGATATAAATATTTGATTAATTTATTGGAGTGATGTAGAAAGTTGTGTACTAGCATTATAGGTGCAGAGTAGTAGTGGCGTTATATATTTTATTATTTAAACACATTACATCGGTCATTATGTCTCAACACAGCAGGTAAAGTTGTATTTTTTTTCTTGATTTTATTGCTTATGTGTTTTTGACCAAGTGGCTCTAGTGAGGACTCTTAGTAGGCAACAAGAAAAAAGACATTACAGCAACAGGAAAAAGAACATTATAGCAACAGGAAAAAGGCATCCTAGCAACAGAAAAGAACATTACAGCAACAGGAAAAGAAACATTATAGCAAACAGGAAAAAGAACATCATAGCAACAGAAAAAAAGAACATTACAGCAACAGGAAAAGAACATTACAGCAACAGGAAAAGAACATTACAGCAACAGAAAAAAAGAACATTACAGCAACAGGAAAAGAACATTACAGCAACAGGAAAAGAACATTACAGCAACAGGAAAAGAACATTACAGCAACAGAAAAAGAACATCATAGCAACAGAAAAAGAACATCACAGCAACAGGAATAACGTCACGGAAACAACAGTACTCCAGGTAATGACAGATTCAGGCCAGGAAGGTTCTAAGCTAGCAGGACCACTCACCTGCTGCCCTCAGTCTGCTCTTGTAATTTCCAGGAGCAGTCTGAAAAGTGATTGGTGGACGGGGTGGTGAGGGGGAGGAGGGGCAGTGGGGTCTGGGGAGGCTGGGAGGAGGATGAGGTGAGGGAAAGGGGGGCCTGGGGAGGGCTGGGAGGAGGATGAAGTGGGGGGTCTGGGGAGGGGTTGGGAGGAAGATGGGGTGGGGGAGGGAAAAGGGGAGAGTTTGGGGTAAGGGAGTGGGAGGAAGACGGCAGGAGGAGGAATAGGAAGGAAATGATTGGAAGAGAGAGAGAGAGAGAGAGAGGAGAGAGAGAGAGAGAGAGAGAGAGAGAAAGCAGGGTACAATAGAATAAAACAATAAAGTGTGGAATTAAAGATAAAAAGAAAATAGAATTGAAGGAGGAGAGAAGTAAAGGATCGGAATGAAGAGAAATGAGACAAAGGATAAAAGAGGAAGATAGTGAGAGGGAGAAAGAAAAGAATGAAGAATAAGAGAATGTAAAATAATAACAGGAGATGAATTAAGAGGAGGTGTAGAGAAGAGAGGTGGGAGGAGATAAAAGAGGGAAGATGAGAAGGGAATAAACGCGTAATAGGAGAGGAAGAGAGAGAGATGGACACACACACACACACACACACACACACACACACACACACCCCACACACACACACACACACACACACACACACACACACACACACACACACTTACACACACACACACACACACACACACACCCCAGTAATTGTAATAAAGAGTTTAACACCATAAACGGCTTCGTCTGAGCTAATCCTGGAAGCTGGCGATGATGGATGTGGGAGGAGCTTTAATTCACTCCTAATAAATCAGTTTGAATTTGTAATTAAAAAAGTAGTGGAGTGAGAGAGAGAGAGAGAGAGAGAGAGAGACGAGGCAGCTGGGTGTGTATGAAAAGCTAGAGGTTGGTTATGTTTTAAAGGTGGCTTGTCAATCCGGATTTATATATCTGTTGTGTTTACTTAATGGCTCTTGACTAGGTACAGTATATCAACATAATTCTCTCCTTGGTAAATTAAATCTGTTAATATATGTGAACGTCATAGTGGCATCGTTATTTCAATCGAATATCTACACACATACATTGTTTTGGCAAGCCCCCCCCCCCTTCCTTCCTCCCTCTTCTCAAATTCCTGGATCTACCCCCTGTATTCTCCTGAGGTGTGAGCTGGTGGGCGCTGTGAGCTGGTGGGCGCTGTGAGCTGGTGGGCGCTGTGAGCTGATGGGAGCTGTTGTCTGCTGGGCGCTGTGAGCTGATGAGCGCTGTGTGCTGATGGGCGCTGTGAGCTGATGGGAGCTGTTGTCTGCTGGGCCCTGGTGGTGATGGTTGGTGTAGCCAGAGATAACCTTCTTGTTTTTATTGCTATAACTTATTGGAGGTTAATTAAAAATGAAACAAGGGGTTAATGCCATCGTACTCAGGGGGGTTAAGCAACAACACTAAAACAAACAAACAATAACAACTACTACTACTACAACAACACCAACAACAACAACTCACAACTACAACAACTCACAACAATCGCAGGAAATCAATTGATATTCTGCATATTTCATCGGACATCAAAACGTGACGACCATCAGTTCTGAACGATTACTCCGGAGAGGTTCCATCGGGATGACAGATTACCCTGCTCAACGCGTCTCATCTGATGAATGGCCGAGCAAGACCGTGTTGTGTATATTGTGTAAAACGCGCATGTATGGTGGTGTGTATGGTGAGTGATGACGTATTCCTTCTTTAACGTGTATATTACTGTTTGTTTATTGAATATATTATGTATGAGAATTAGGTGCACTGCTGAGGACTTGGCCAATGTGTATGAGTGTATAGTGTGTATACAAAGGTCTGGAAAGAAGTTTTACCTCATTTGAATGCTTTAGGGTAAATTTGCTATGCCCAACCTAGACGCCGTCATCTGCTGCCACCTGAGATCCCTCGTCCATGTATCACTGTTCGACACCACAAGAGTATCAAGCCTAGGCGACCACGTACTGATTCCTATAATAGAACAGCTCCATTCCTACCATTGTAAAAATCATCGACAACTCGTAGCTGATTCGTGTGTTCACTCCTTACCAATCTCTGCCATATCATTATTCTGTATCATACATGTATTGTACCACTTACCAGTAGGTCTTATGTGTGTATTGTACCACTTACCAGTAGGTCTTATGCGTGTATTGTACCACTTACTAGTAGGTCTTATGCGTGTATTGTACCACTTACCAGTAGGTCTTATGCGTGTATTGTACCACTTACCAGTAGGTCTTATGCGTGTATTGTACCACTTACCAGTAGGTCTTATGCGTGTATTGTACCACTTACCAGTAGGTCTTATGCGTGTATTGTACCACTTACCAGTAGGTCTTATGCGTGTATTGTACCACTTACCAGTAGGTCTTATGCGTGTATTGTACCACTTACCAGTAGGTCTTATGCGTGTATTGTACCACTTACCAGTAGTACCCAGTGGGTCTTATGCGTGTGTTACCACTTACCAGTAGGTCTTATGCGTGTATTGTACCACTTACCAGTAGGTCTTATGCGTGTGTATTGCCACTTACCAGTAGGTCTTCTGCGTGTATTGTACCACTTACCAGTAGGTCTTATGCGTGTATTGCACCACTTACCAGTAGGTCTTAAGTGTATTGTACCACTTACCAGTGGTCTTCTGCGTGTATTGTACCCTACCAATGGGTCTTATAAATATTGCACCACATAGGTCTTATGCGTGTATTGTACCCTTACCAGTAGGTCTTATGCGTGTATTGTGCCACTTACCGTGTAGCGTGCCTGTAATAAGGGTGCGTATATTGTACCACTTACCAGTAGGTCTTATGCGTGTATTGTACCACTTACCAGTAGGTCTTATGCGTGTATTGTACCACTTACCAGTAGGTATTGTACCACTTACCAGTAGGTCTTATGCGTGTATTGTACCACTTACCAGTAGGTCTTATGCGTGTATTGTACCACTTACCAGTAGGTCTTATGCGTGTATTGTACCACTTACCAGTAGGTCTTATGCGTGTATTGTACCACTTACCAGTAGGTCTTATGCGTGTATTGTACCACTTACCAGTAGGTCTTATGCGTGTATTGTACCACTTACCAGTAGGTCTTATGCGTGTATTGTACCACTTACCAGTAGGTCTTATGCGTGTATTGTACCACTTACCAGTAGGTCTTATGTGTGTATTGTACCACTTACCAGTAGGTCTTATGCGTGTATTGTACCACTTACCAGTAGGTCTTATGCGTGTATTGTACCACTTACCAGTAGGTCTTTTATGTTCGGTTTGTGGTTGCTGTAATTTTCAATCAACCGTTGATTACTATACCACTGCTGTTATTATTACATACATATATATACATACACATTACAGACATACAGACATACACATACATACACTAACATACACATACATACACAAACACATATATTAATTCTCACTCACTCACTCACTCACACACACACACACACACACACACACACACACACACACACACACACACACACACACACCATCTCCATACTCGCCCGGGGGAGGAGCGGCAAAAAACACAATTACAGCACCATAATACAGTGTAAAATTTGCTGACATTACAAATTACAAAATAATGGGTAATATTTTCTGAATGTTGGGTAAATATAACCTAAATATTGTGCCAGAATATTGAAAGGAAAATTGATTAAGATTATGAATACAATTTTAGTGTCTTGATGGTGTAGGGGATAAGGTAGAGCTTGGCATTGTTACCAGATACGCTTAGAAATGTAAGGTTGGTCATCTGAATCATCGATGCGTGTCACTTAAAATAAAAGTGGACGTAGGTTACGTTCTTCTTATGGTCACTTATATTAACATTGAGAAGCCATGTTTAAAGGGGGGGGGGGTTTGTTATGATGTTATTGTTGTGTGTCTGTTGTATATCCATTCGTTTGTTTGTATGTTTATTAATATGTCCGTCCGTCAGTCCGTCCGTATGCCCAGCTGTCTAGGTCCTTAAGAACGTAATCAAATATTCTATCACGTTAGTTTCACCACCTGTGTTGCGCATATCAGAAATAGTTATAATGTACTCGCAGCGCCTCCGGTAACTTAGGACACTGTTTACATGCAGTAGGGAAGCCCATGTAACTATAGTCCCCAGTTATGTCTTGTTCTTTGAGGTCTGAGAGAGCGTTGTCATTGTACTCACGAGTCCTTCATATATTCCCGTTGTTGTCATCTTCAGATAAAATTAAGAATCATTCATAGATGATTGTTTATGGTACATACTTCATATTGTGTTGTGGATAGTGTGGTAACGAGATATGGAACTCATTTAGGGTTAAAAGCTCATTTGGAACAACCATATTGCTGTCAAGAGTCCTGGTGATGACCCTTCTGTGGCCACATTATGGATCACAAACAAGACTACTCGGGTGTTAGCCAGTGCTCAACAGCTGTGTGTGTGTGTGTGTGTGTGTGTGTGTGGAGTAAGTCGGTGGCAACGTTGTGGTCAAATAATCAAAGTGCTGGGAAACTGTAGACTCTCACTATAACACACTGCTCACCATACACTTAACTTTCTTTGTATTGTAGTTTATTTCATTTCCCTCAACCTGTGAGAGATGGCAGAACCTTGACAGAGGAACCTAACTGCACCACGCCAACATAAAATGATTGAAATTATATCCAAGTTTCTCTTCATATATAAACGCATTTAAATTATTTTCCTTAGCGTTAAATAATACTGATGTTGATATTCTTCCTTGTCTAGTAGAGCTATAGAGAGAGAACTGTGAGGGTCAACTGTTTTCTCTTCTCAATAAGGAAGGTTAATTTCAGCGGCCATCGTCCTATTAGGTAAATATACAGGTAGCTCAAATAGGATCCAGAGAAAAAACTTATTAGTGGTTAAAGATAAACAATTCTTCAGTTACCTGCCAGACTGTCTCGAGGGATCACCTGACACAATGGTTCTTCAATATTCAGCCACGTGAAAGTTATAATAATGTTTTAAATAATTATCTTAATACTGTTGAAAACTAAATAAATAATCTAAAGTTATTGAGGTGGTGTTGTGTAATATTTGTTTGAAGTTTGTTATCAAAACACCTCAATAATATATCCAGGTTTGTTTGATATGTAATATATTCTGTTCATCTGATAAATTAAATGTTGTTCTTATTTTAACACAAAGTTTTAAAACGTCTAACATATCAGATATAGGTTTAGTTTTATATAGTCAGAGAAACGTTTATCAGGCATCATACAGGGAATACAGTGAGTTTACTGAGTTTAAGTCGCCTCACGTTGGAAGAGATATGTCCATCGTATACAACAGGAAGACTCGTATCAAACTCTGGTCAAAATATAACACAAATGTAGCCAATATTAACCTTGAGGGCAATGTTTTATAATTAGTGAGTTAATATTATGGCGGGTCAAAAGGTTTTAACTTAGCGTGTCAGTCACAATAGCTGAAACCTTCAAAGATTATTCGCGTATCTCATGTCTTAGCGTGAACAAGTTTACTCAATTGCGGTATTCGAGGAAGACAAATTTTTAGCGGACATTTTCGGCAATTAAAGTCGTATTCGTTGATTTTTCTTGACTTTTTTTGTGAACAATCCATTAGTGAGACAATAGACCATTAGGTAACACGGATGAGCGGCGCAGGTGAGAGGAACGCTGGCAGTGACGGTGTTACAGGCTGTCTAGGGTGGAGGTTCACCTGGCTAATGACGCGTTAAGCATTTCGCAGTAATGGCGGTGAAATATATGAGGTGGCGTCACTCTCCGCTTGTGACGGTCCCACTACGTCACACCTGTACAGTAGCCACATACCTCTAACAATTCAAAGGTGAAGTAATTTGCTATATACTGCTGGTCATCCTTTCATCCCAGCTCCCCAACCAAGCCTCTCGACATTACAGCATAACAACGGATTAAACACTAGAGTTATGTAACCCTAACACCATACTGTGCTCCTCTGGCCTACCAAGGGGTCCCTACATGTAACGAGGGAGAGGAGGGGGGGCGGTAAAGGAGGTGAATTGAAAACACACAAACAAAAGAATAATGAAAATCAATCTGCCTAAAGCAAAAGAAAGTTCAAGAAGGGTTAAAAAAATCTCATGAAAACTAAATCATAGCTTATATAATGAAGTCAAGAATATATATATAAAGGAAAATAGTTTAGCATCCATACACCAACACTGTTTACTATTAGGTATGAACGTCGGCGACTAAATGTAATACCAGAGAAGAGAAACAACTCACTGGACACACAGAGAGAAAGTACACGAATGGGTTAAGTCTCATAATGATGAACGATATCTCCTACCTGTACACCCGACCACACTCCTACCTGTACACCCGACCACACCCCTACCTGTACACCCGACCACACTCTTACCTGTACACCCGACCACACTCCTATCAATATTAATCAAAGCTCCTCAGTATCATTAACCAACTTTTTCTCTAATTTTTAATATATTTCCTCTACACTTTACGAGTAATTTATCAAACTACGTATCATAAGCTTAATTCTATTTGTAGCTATTAATGACGTTTTTAGTCTTTACTCATAACAAACGTTTCTTCTCACCCATAGCATCACCATTAGCACTCACCAAGCAGCAACGTTTTACCACCCAGGACCGTAAACACATGGCGTGGTACCGTGGTTGTGGTGTGCTGGAGGTGGTCTAGCCTGTCTGTAATTTATGTGCAGGACTACACACCCGCACATTTTAAAAGCCGCCGAGAGAAATTATGTTATGAAGAATTACATCATATTTTACTGAGGTGAAAATGAATATAATCGAGCTACAATAATGTTTAGGTATTTAAGTTAAGAAACTACCATATTAGGAGGAATTAACTAATATGGCAACCACTATTTGTCTAAATTTATGACGGAATTTTGACATAACAATAATAATAATATATGACTGATTTTTTTAAAAGTAGATCTTATATATACAGTACATAGGATAGATGGCTTAGAATACTCACCCAAGAAACCTAACCTAACCATATAGCAGATAAGAACAAAAATATATTCTTATATTGCACGAGAGAGAGAGAGAGAGAGAGAGAGAGAGAGAGAGAGAGAGTTGGTATCGGCAAATGAAATTAAATAGACGAAAACAATATAATTTTTGATAAATCCCCATGGAGTAGAGTGTATTTTGAAGTGCAACCCGTCCGTGTGTGTGTGTGTGTGTGAAGTTAAATTTATGGAGATCACAGGAGACTTTGGAGGCCCAGGGAGTCACTCTGGATTGCTTCTTCACTGATTTATAGCTCATAAGGATTATTTATTAACCTCGTAAATCTTGGATACAAACAAGATTTATTTGACATATAGTTTCCTCGTAATTACATACATATATAAATATATATCAACCCTCTAAGAGTGTCTTGCATGTGTTTACCTCATAGTAATTTGATTCTTAATTCACAAACAAAATTCCAATCATATACAGTGTGTGTCGAGTGTTTGGGTCCACCTTAGTATAGGTGCAGCTGTTCCCCGCGATAAACGGATTGTCTTATCTATCTAAGAAATTATCATAGTTCCTTATATGAATACCTACAAATGTATACGGTGATGTTGGTCATAGTTTCTCATTCATATCCTTGTTCATGTTCTTATGACCAGTGATGTGTGAACACTAGGTACATCTACTGTATTATACTTCAGGTATAAGATATATTGAGTAACTGGAAAGTGAATTATGACTAATTAAGGTAATTACACAAAAGGTTAACATTTGTCAACGACACCGGCGACAACAAAGCCAGTACAGAGTAAAACCTTCTGTAGTTTGTAGAGGCCAGGAAAATATAATTCGTGTTTACGTTAGAAATGCAGAATGAAAAAGGAGTTGTAGGCTATCTTCTACCATAAGTGTCAGCCTCCTGAGTTGTTCAAGAAGGTTATGAGGAAGGCTGTTCAGTGTTCGTCATCTTCACTACGAGGACGTTACTTTTAATATTTATTTGGCTAACGTGAGGCGATTTTATTCAACACAGAGGTGGACCCCGTATACCTGTAAGGACTTCATAGTGTGAATGTGCTCGAGGGAGAGCGTGGGGCGACAACCTTCCTAGACTTACATCAGTTCTCGTGTCGTTGTGATATACGAGAGGAGGAATAAAAATGTGAAAGGTTTTGTTTTTAATGATAGATTAATTATGCAGTGGCTGTAAGATAACCCTTATACCATGCGGGGTAACTGCTGTCAAGATGGCAATGAAGAATTAGTGTTTTCCTATCAATAATAGTTTTTCTTCTGTAATCAAAAGTTGGCAAAGATTGTTTATGATTTAATGAACTGACACTCGGTACAATCTTGGCTGTTAGCTCCACCTCTTCTATATCAGATGACCGCCACTGACCGAGGACTGAGTTCAGGGTCAGAGCTTGATGGAGAGGAGAGGAGAGGAGAGGAGAGGAGAGGAGAGGGGAGGGGAGTGGGGTGGATGGCAGTTGTCATAAAATACTATTAACTTATAAAGTGTTTGTTACGTGTTAAGATCGATAGTCTTCTTCTACTGCCAACAGAAGCTTACATCGCTGAGTCAATGTCTTCAGTTTTCAGTCTTCAATCTTCAATCTTCAGTCCTGTCTTCAGTCTTAAATCCCCAGTCTTCAGTTTTCAGTTATCAATATTCAGTCTTCAATTTTCAGCTTTCAGTCTTCAGTCTTTAGTCTATAATCTATAGTATTTAGTCTTTAGTCCATAGTCTTCAATCTTCACAGTCTTTAGTCTTCAATCTTCAGTCCTCAGTCCTGCAGTCTTCAGCTTTCAGTCTTCAGCTTTCAGTCTTTAGTCTTTAATCTTTAGTCTTCACTCTTCAGTCCTCAGTCTTCAGCTTTCAGTCTATAGTCTTCAGTAGTGCTTAAGGACATTCTTGCTGTCTATCCAAAATTTGCTAGTCCACACTGATTAGTCCTCAAATAGAATATGACTTCTACTGTATATGAACCACTGTCCTGTGTAGCAGTGAACAGCGACACCAACCCACATGAATCTGACCTATATATACTGTTAATGAATATGATCTATTTATTTCCTTGTGTATGAACCTCTGTCCTGCGTGGCAGTGAGAAGTGATGCCACCCTCAAGTGTCAAGACTTGACTGAATTACTCAGAATAGGCAAACTGTACTACAAGCTTTGTTAACCGTTTTAAAATCTGTCTCTCTCATGCTCCTGTTACACACGCTGCCTCTCTTTCATTTTTACACACACACACAGGCATTTACCCCTCTTAACTCTCTCTCTCTCTCTCTTCTAAACACATAAAAAACTTTTCTCTCTCTCTCACACATACCCCCAAAAAGTTTTCTGCCTCTTATTCTCTTTCTCTTTCTCATTCTTTCTCTCTCTTACTTTGTCCGGTCTCTCTCTCTCTCTCTCTCTCTCTCTCTCTCTCTCTCAGCACTACCAGTGTGGTCCACGGCTCAGTGTGATGGGTACAGCTGCCAATCACAGATATATAATTGTACACAGGAGGAGAGTGACCCAGAGGGAGAACGCCCGGGTGTTGATCTGGTTCCTGCTAAGAAGAATCCCCAGATGAGTATTGTTAAACCTTCCTTGGTCATCTCGGGCTAAGAGCAAGTAACATAATAACACAGGTTGAATAAAACTGCTTCAAATCACATAGTTACAGTTTAACTATTATAATGATATGATCAGTTACGTATATAACATTGATGGAAAAAAATTATGAACAGCAAATGAATGTTAAAAAAAAAAAAAAAAAAAAAAAATATTGGTGTTTATACAGTACATATCTTCTGAGTTTCAAGTTAATGAATGAATGTAAAAGACACTTGGTAGATTGATGATATAGTAGATCTTAATCAACCACGTCAGATAGAGAGGTTAAGTGTGTCATCATGTTGAGCCTCAGGGAAGATGCCAGCCAAGGTAGTGGAATAAAGTCATCGGGGAACACAAATTGGTGGGAGTATTAGTTCCCCGCCCCCACCACCAGAGGCTTCTAGCTATGCCATCTTTACTCTTAATTTGGTTTTCATCTTGTCTCGTGGATTGACTCATTACCTGTGGCCATGAAGAGGAAGTTTGTCTTGTTTTGTGGTGTATGTCTGTGTATTTTAATCTTTGTTAGAGCGACGAATTTTCCCTCACTGCTCCCATCCCATGAAGACAAAGAGAAATAACAAAAAATGGCTACTCTTAAGATTCAGTAGTGTATATTAACTCATATTTTGATAAGTGGTGAGATGGACTTGTTTTTATGATGACCGTCCCAGGATAAACAGGTGAGCGGCGGAGCTACCTGGGAGGCCCGCCACAGCCCGCACTCATTCACTCATTCGTTTAATTAACCACTATTTAGTGACGAAATTGACTCGTTTTTATTTTCTTGGTCACACAAGGACAGGACCAGCGATTGTTAGCGGCCGCTGTTGAAATTGGTCTCCACCCGTGTAGGAGAAACTACCGGACTCTCTCTCGCTTTTTTGTGATCTTTTATGCTTTCATGGTGTCAAGATGTCGCTACGGCAAGGTATAATCTGCTCATAAAGGGGGAGGAAAACGTCGCAGGCGGCCGCAGTCACGGTACAAAGGCCGCCGCAGGATGGTGGTGGGTTCCTTGCCTCAGCTACCACCGTCGTTGCGGTGGGTCACCAAGGCGCCTGCGGTGTCCGGCCGGATGACTGATGGTCTTGTAATAGATGCAATTGAGATGTTTTCAATTTGCAAGGCGCTAGTTTGCCGCTCCTTGATTTAGGGCACCGCACGCGGTTCATGATTATCGACCGGCGGGACCATAGCCACCCTGCGGCCGCTGTCAACTGGGGCTCCGCCAAGCACCTGAGGCACCTCCCTGGCATCCTAGTGTTGTGGGGCATCACTCCACGGTAAAAGAGATTACCCTAGGCCTGAAGGGGCAGTGAGAACAACATGGCCAGGAGTGTACTTGACCACCTTCACTCCCTCAACTGTAGCGCTAGGTACTCGTTCTTAGCTGGGTAGATGAGTGGTACCCCTGGAGCGAATCAACAATTCTTAGGACAGGGGTGAGCACTATACCCACTCGGCCACCGCACCCTACTTCAGAAGAGACGAGCAGTATAGACGTGCATCTGTATCGTGGGACTTAACTCCAACACACCTTATACCCCTAGTCTGAGGTGCTGACAGGTGTACGGTGTCAAGGGTGCTGTCGGGTATCACAGTCACCAGCTTCGTCCTTATTCTCAAAGGACTAAACGATGATTTTCTCCTTACCTGAAGATATGTGAATTCTCTTACCTGGTTTATTTAAAGTACAGGTTGAGATAATGTGAAAGGCTGTGTTAACTTTGTCTTGTTTCTGTTGGTGATTATTAAGCGAACGTCTCTAGTTTAAGGTATAGTCTTAGTTGTGTATTGATGCCATTTTATGTTCTTATGTGATTTACTTAGTCTTTCAATCAGGTGTTTTATCCTACTTATTTGTCTAGAATAAATAATCACCATAAGAATCTAGTCCAAGGCTCACAAATTAAGGTGATTGTCTTGTTGTTATCTGTGAGTTTCTACAGGTACAGCCTCTCTCTCTCTCTCTCTCTCTCTCTCAGGTACAACACTACCCACACAACTGTCTCTCTCTTTCTCTCTTCATCTTTCTCCCAGGTACATTGCTGCCCACAGACAAACCACAGCAAGAATCATTTTATTAACTCATTCTCTTTCATCTCAGCAACAAAATCTTACGTTCAATATATAAGACAAAACTCAGGTAGAAAGAAAACGAACATAAGTGAATTAACTGATACTTAAAAACACTAATAAAATACATAAGGCTTCTATAACCAACCCATTGTTTATTCTGTTCTTAAGTCTAATAGTATGAGTTTATGGAGACCGGTGTTATTATTGTGGGTATTAATATACTTACTTTAAGCCTCCAGTAAGGACCACCAAGGTGAGGTCTCCACTACCATTCAATTACTATGATTTTAAGGAGAATATATTTCAAGCATTATCTGTCCAGTAAATGTCGCCAATATTAAAGTTCTGGAGCTACAAGCCGAGGTGGTGTCCCGAGTGGCTGAAATTCAATCTGACCTCAAAAAAATATTAATGTTAAGTAACTATTGTGGTGTACTGCGTAATGTGTTAATCCCTCCTTGCTAACCCACAACATTGAGGAAAGGTAAAGTTGACACGTTAAAATAATGAGTGAAAATAATCTAGGGGTTTAAATACGTGGATGCAGTAAGTAAAGGAACACACAAGGATCATTGTTATTGTGACAGACAAATTTAAGTTATGAAAGTGACAAGAAGATTATCGTGTAAACTGAGGTCGTACTATATAAGTAACAAAATAGATCTTCAATTAAGTCATTCACTACTTACACCTCCTTAAGGATATTATTTATCAGCACCTGAGCTCTGAGTACACATAGATGGTTTACTCACATTATATAACAAACTCTAATACACTGGCAACTCTTCACTCTCCTGCCTTCATGTTCAGCCAACCCCTCAGTGTCTTCCTCAATATCTCTTAACACTCCCAAAGAGACTAATTCTCCCACCAACTCTTTCTGCATGTTACACTTATTACTAGACCTTAAAGAAATCTTATAAAATGCCATTTCATATTATTCCTTCTTAGTACATTGATAGAGGTAGTGTACATCCTAGGTTTCAGATAAATTCTTTACATTTAGACACAAAACTGTCACTATTCACTCACTTGCAGTGTCACTCAGTCCTTAGTAGTACACAGTAGAGTACATTTCGGTGCAATCACAATGGTAAAAACTCGCTCTTGGATGTGTCACAATTTCAAAAACTCCCGGACACAGGCGCCCATATGTCACCACCACGACTGAATAATCCTCACCTTCCAGCAGTGCTTCAACCCCTCGGCCCATTAATCAGACTCACGTTCTGAAATAACAGCTTTGGTTAACAGACCAGAATCATGTAGATAAACCTTTGCTACCTACAGCTGACAGTTGAAGATGACATACATCCAAGGACTTCGAAGTAAGACCAGCGTGTAACAACTAAACTTAATATATTTACAATAAACAAGAGTACAGACTAGAACACCGCATGGTCCTGTGACCCAACTAATTTAATAGATTATCTGCCTTAATTCCATAATATGGCTCTCCCTCCGTTCACAAAATATCACCCAACATTCACCCTTAACACTGGTGAGCAAATTTATACCAAAACATTTGATACACAATGGATGAAATAAGATTATAGTCATATTCCTGTTTTCAGGTTCACACCCTGCGTCTGCCTGGAGAGAGAGAGAGAGAGAGAGAGAGAGAGGACTCTAGAATGTCAACAGCAGTACATCTTTTAAAATAATTGAAATATTAACTTAGAACTTTTTTATATAAATACATAATATTAAATGTTTACAAAATATTAAGAATTACATAGCCAAAATAATTCACATCCAATGCCCCCCCCCCAAAAAAAAAAACTAACTATTACAAAGTACATATATTTTCGGTTATACTTGGTTAATAGAAAACTACTCTTGCAGCGGTGACATACTGTACATAATGACTATACAGCACACCTCTTAATATGTAAATACAAAGACATGTATAACAACTGAAATTCAATTTGACCTCAAAAAATAGTATTGCTAAGTAACTTTTGTGATGTACTGTATAGGTATAAAATCTTAATATAAATCTCAGAAATTAGATTAACAGGAGTGTAGTAAACAGTGATATAAAGAAAAAAATCACCCAAGACACAGCCTGAAAAAAATCTAGCTAACTACTCGTACTTTTTGTGTGATAAATATTAGCCTCTGAGTCTTGTAGCGTGACAATCTTTACACTAATGAATAAGCAGACTCTTCCTAATCACACGGCTGGTTATAATATATGTAGATTAATGAATAATTAGAGAAATGTATAATCTTGCCGCATGATAAAATTCGTGTCTGGTGCGGGTGTTGTATACGAGTGAAACAAGAAAAAGTCTTATTTTATCTTTGTCTTCATCTTATTCATTACGGCGGGGGTTGGAACCTTCGTCTAACATGCAAGGCGATGTTTATTTAAGATTAAGGGATTGCCGCAGCCTGTGAGGATGAAATTAGGATACCGAGATATTTAGCCAGAAACTATACTACGCCAGTGTTGGGATACGGTGAAGAAATGTAGGAACCTCACGATAGCGTTAACTTATACTCAATTCTATATAGACTTCAGAAAACCACAGTAAATGTTAAGAGATTCCAGAAAGTGAAAGGAACCTGTTAGGAAAACTCTGAGGAACTGTGAGAAATTATTGGAGAAACATTTAAACTTCGATAATATTCGGAAAAGTTTTTAAAATCACATAGAAAAACAAAAAAAAGAAAAACTGAAGAAAATTTGGAGAGATGCAAATATTCGTGGAAAATTACCTCCACCAACATCATCCACCAAACACCACCTCCTCATCCACCAAACACCACCTCCCTCAAACACCACCTCCCTCATCCACCAAACACCACCTCCCTCATCCACCAAACACCACCTCCCTCATCCACCAACACCTCCCTCATCCACCAAACACCTCCCCTATCCACCAACCACCTATCCACCAACCACCTCCCCTATCCACCAACACCTCCCTCATCCACCAAACACCTCTCCCTATCCACCAAACACCTCCCTCATCCACCAAACACCTCCCCCTATCCACCAACACCTCCCTCATCCACCAACACCTCCCTCATCCACCAAACACCTCCCTCATCCACCAAACACCTTCCCCTCCGTCTACCACCATATTGACAGGGTTATCATCAACAAGGAACACCTGAGTGACGACCGAGACTTAACAGACTGACAGGTGCAGAATCCGTCATAATCGTGGACTTCAAACCTCAACTCTCTGTGGGAATGGAGACACGCGCACGTCGCCTCAATTCCTCGCTAGTACAGACCTGGCTAAGTCGTCTCTGGTCGATTCTATCAGCGAAATAATAATAAGCGAAAAATGAGGAATTGGGCTCCTGATCTGGTATTTCCTTTGTTTTTCTCAGTCTCTCTCTCTCTCTCTCTCTCTTTCATCTACCTTTATTATCTAATTTCTTTTCTTCTTCTCCTCCTCATCTTTCTTATTCTTTTACATCTTGCTGGATATATTATTTCTTACATTTAATTTAGATTATTTTGTATTTTTTTATTACTGTCAGTCAAGATTTTTTTTTTTCATGTCTCATCTTTATCACGTTTCTCTTCCTCTTCTTATCATCACTTTTATCATTACACTAACCATCCCTCATCTCAACAAATTACTAGGATAAATACTAGCTATGATAATTATCTCTTTTCATAACTACTGATTCAATATCGATCATCAGGTTTTCTTGTAATACCAGATAATATTTTTCCCATCTTACAGTTAACCTCATCGACTAGACACCGGTTATATAAAATAATTCTCAAGGTGTTTGTAAAGGTGTTTCATACAGTACTACACACCTTCTATCAGGTAACTATCATTTACATCATTAGGTATAGTTATTCTCTTCTATAGTTCAAGCTAATGTGAATGTTTCAATTGACACGTGTTTAGATTGTGTGAAACTAATGAATAAAATATCATTACGTGAGTCCAGTATAAAGTCATTTCTCTGGTCAATTCCGGGTATGTTATTAGTGATAGTTAGCCTCCACCAACTATGTAATTCGAGGCAGTCTCTGTGGTTTATTGTGGTTAGATAGATGCTGATTATCAAAAGGTCTTCTCTACGGTCAAGAGTGTAAGTGTGTGTGTGTGTGTGTGTGTGTGCGTGCGTGTGTGTGTGTGTGTGCGTGCGCCAATCAATTCATTCTTTGGCAAAGTGTTTTTATTCCAAATTCACTTCCACCTTAAATCAATAATCTAGTTGGAGTTTTCACATACACACACATAACACGTCATACGGTCTAGTTAACCTCTCCTGTTAAAATAATTCACGCAGAGCAATTGACGAGAAAAAATAATCAATCGTATCTGAATACACTTGACCAAACAGATCATTTAGTTGTCTAAGGATTGTTACAGCTGCCACTCAGATACTCTCAAGGCTGACTTACACTCCCCCCAGGAAAAGATTTAAGTGTTTGCTTATCACGGTTCATAAGCAGGTGTCCGCCTTGAGGTTAAAGTATTACAGCAATACACAGTCCATGACCTGATATCTTATGGTTAAGCAACAGTTCGAGGATACAAACCTAACCTAACCTAACCTCACCCCACCCAACCTAACCTAACCTAACCCAACCTTAAAACGACACTAACCTGCAGGTGTTGGAGAGACAGGCACCTGATCCACAGTTTACACAGGTGAGCAACTCCCTGTCATCTCTATATACGGTCGTGGTGTGACGAGACGACACGGTAACACCTCGGGAAGAAGAATCATGACACCGTTACCACACCCGTCACTCACCTGTCACATGAACACACACACACACACACACTGTTGCCAGAAACAACCATCTACATCTTCCTGCTTAAATCTGAAGAGCGTTTTTGTGCATCAGGCAATATTAGGATAATCTAAACACGTTATTGGGTAAACGTCACTAGGGGAGGGGAGACCAAATCTTGATCCATTGGGCACATGTAATTATATCATACCAGTAAATGTCTGAGTAAAAGTGAGCGACAAAATAATCGATGAAATTGTTTATGGGTAAATTCATAGTAACTGGTTTGAGAATGTGAACTAACTAGGGTCTACTCCCCGACACTTCAGAGGATGTGAACTAACTAGGGTCTACTCCTCTTCTCCCCGACACTTCAGAGGATGTGAACTAACTAGGGTCTACTCCCCGACACTTCAGTTATTGGACGTGACTCAATTTTTCTTTAACACGTCGTGAATATTTGTCTTCACATTGAACTGTCACTTTTCCCCCATTCTTTATATACGTGTAGTGATATTTAGTTTATTCGGAAATAAACATTAAAAATTATTGTTTTCCATAACCTGAAGCAGAGATTTTAACTATATACTTCAAAGTAATTATTCTGGCGTTCTTTCTAATAATAATAATAATAATAATAATAATAATAATAATACATCACCGTACTCACTAACACTACTTGACCTTGATCGCCACAGGTCATCATTATAAGTGTTGAGGTAAAGGTTGGCCTACAAAATGTTAACATTGACTCCTTGACAGGTACAAGAACCTTCAACAATGTAGTTCAGAGTTTTATAAGCACTGAGAACGCTAATAAACAACACTATCGACACATTCATGATGCTTGACAAACTTTCTCCAACTAATAACTTTGGCAAAAGACTAAAACATATTCATAAAAGTTGAAATATTACTTCACACGACAACGACTGATGACAACTTGTTTGAGCCTCTATGGAAATTGATACCAAGCGAGAGGCAGTAAACACACCCCAGTACAAGGGCCACTCCACGCTTTATGACACTCCCGGCCTTCATGATCACCCTGGTGCCAGTCGTTTGGTGGAGCCACGTATTTCTTAGTGACTTTTCAGGAGGTAGTGACAGGAAAATCGCCTCGTAAAAATCCTAAACAAATCCGGATGACAAAGTGGGCCAATAAATCCTCCTCGTCCGACAGTTACCTGCCGCGACGCGTGGACTATGAACCTAAAATGTCCTCCAAACGACCAATTACAGGGCGACAATTGCAGGGACCGGGTCGTTAAGGTAGTTTAGCCGGTGAAGTGTTAAAAACTGGTCTATGTTGACAAATACGGCGTTGTCACGGTTCTCAGGAATTTCTATAGACGGGTGGAGGGAGAGCGTGGGGCAGGTAACGCAATATGACTCCCAGTGTGAGGCCGATGTTTGCTACCTGTCGCGGCCTTGAAAGGTATTGATGGTTACCACGGAAGGGAAGAGGAAGGGTGAGAAAGGAGAAAAGAAAGCGGCCTTGAAAGGTATTGATGGTTACCACGGAAGGGAAGAGGAAGGGTGAGAAAGGAGAAAAGAAAGATATATATATATATATATATATATATATATATATATATATATATATATATATATATATATATATATATATATATATATATATATATATATATATATATATATATATATATATATATATATGTAGGAAAACAGAAAACGCGAAGAAAAACATAGTAAGGAAAAAGGGGATAGGATTTTGTCTGTGTGTGTGTGTGTCCAGTGGTGGACATACAAGGGCGTGTCTTTGTTGTTGTCTCTCGCCCGACTATACACACACACGTCGGTCAGGGAGCAGCACTCAACACGGCAGTCAAAAGAAGGTCTCGCTGACACTCATCACCGCCTTACAACACTGTAATGATAAAGAGCGTACAGAGAAACGACTGTTGAGAAATAAAGAAATAATTAAAAGAAAAAGATGGTTGATAAGCATAAAATTAATCATGTTTAAGACCGAGAAGTATGGAAGAAAAGTTATCTTAATATATGCAAGTGTCAAGATATCAAATTTTGGTTAACAGATCCTTAAGCAGCACATTCAGGAGTACCTATACTGAAATTTTGAACAAAATCCATTTCTTGGCCGAAAATGACAAAAATTGTAAGTCTATAGCCTTAAAGGATTTTTGGCCAAAAATACATTTTCTCTCTGAACTAAAATTTAATGTGCCTAACTATTTAAGTACATCCAGAATAATACACAAGCACCAAGAAATGACCTCGAAAACCCATAAGTGGCGAGTAATTAGCATTGCAAAAGTAATTAAAATATTCTAAAAATCATTTGAACATTTTCTAAAAGCCATTTGAACAAGTTATAATCAAGATATGAAATTTTGGTTAACAGATCCTTAAGCAGCACATTCAGGAGTACCTATACTGAAATTTTGAACAAAATCCATTTTGTGGCCGAAATGACAA
>NW_024722227.1:3338982-3343490 GCF_018991925.1 Homarus americanus
GTGTGTGTGTGTGTGTGTGTGTGTGTGTGTGTGTGTGTAATATCTGTATGTGTGTGTGTGTGTACTATATGCATGTATTTCAATATACAATTCATAGAAAACGGGAAGAGAGATACCAACGCGAAAAAGAAAACGAGATGAGGGGGAACTACTGGAGAACGTCTGGTAGCTTAAGAGAACTAGCAACTTTATGACCTAATAGTACTGAACCCCTCAATAGCTAAGGTGAGGTTATGTATACTGTGTGGTGCTGCAGGTGAGGTTGTCTGGTCATTTGGCTCACCTGCTGTTAATTGCTGTTCTAATGGACTGTACAGCACTCTACACACACACGTACATACACACACATACACACACACACACACTACACACACACGTACATACACACACATACGCACTACACAGACACACACACACTACACAGACACACACACACACTACACACACATACACAGTACACATACACACACACACACACAGTACACAAGACACACACACACCACACACACACACACACAGTACACACACACACACACACTACACACACACATACACAGCACACACACACACACTACACACACACACACACACAGCACACAGACACACACACACACACACACACACTACACACACATACATACACAGACACACACACACACACATCTTCCCTCAGTGTGGATCTTGTTAGCATAATTAACCACGACTTCACCAACCAGCCCTCAGACCGTCAAACCACGTCACATCTAGACCAAACTACGTCACATCTAGAACCAAACTACGTCACACATCTGAACCAACCACGTCACATCTAGTAGACCAAACTACGCTCACACATCTAGAATCAAACTACGTCACATCTAGACCAAACTATGTCACATCTAGAATCAAACTACGTCACATCTAGACCAAACTACGTCACATCTAGGACCAAACTACGTCACATCTAGGACCAAACTACGTCACATCTAGGACCAAACTACGTCACATCTAAAACATTTATATTTCGTTCAAAAATTAGACTAAAAAAAAAACGGAAAAAACGGGAAAAAAAACAGTAGTTGGAATTTCATGTTTCTTCTTCGTCTTCATTATTAATTTTTTTTTTATGGGGGGGAGGGGTCAGGAATTTAACTAACTGGTGTGGAGATAAAAATTAAATTGAATATCTAAGTTACTATTTCCGTTTTCTGTTTGGGTTTCTTCCGGGTTTTTTTTTCTGTTCTGTTCTCTTGAGGTTTCACAAAGGTGCAGTGGTTGAGTGGTTACATCACTCAATTCCCGTCCTAAAGGTCATTAGTTCGATCCCAGCTTTGATTGGGGTAACTATTTTGTTTTCTTACAGCTGAGGAAGTTTCGTAGTAGTAGTAGTTATAGTAGTAGTAGTAGTAGTAGTAGTAGTAGTAGTAGTAGTATAAATGGTGGCGAAGGTCTGGCTATTGGGGGAGGCTGGAGGCCACGTTAAAAAAAAATAGTAATAGCAGGATTTTCACGATTTCCACACACACACAGGGGATTTTCTCTTAAATTAACCATCAAGGATTAACTTTAAATCAACCGTGAATAAATCCCCGTCATTGAGGTTATTGCAGATTTGATTTTATACCAGAAAGTCGAGGATTTTCCTGATAAATCGGGAAACGCGGATTTACTCTAACACTAAGACTCAAGGATTTACCGATGCTGAAATCCAACCGGCAGAAGGGAGGGAGATTGAGAGAGAGGGAGAGGAGAGAGGGGAGGGAGAGAGGGAGAGGAGAGAGGGGAGAACAGAGAGAGAGAGAGAGAGAGAGAGAGAGAGAGAGAGAGGAGAGAGGGGAGGGAGAGAGGGAGAGGAGAGAGGGGAGAACAGAGAGAGAGAGAGAGAGAGAGAGAGAGAGAGAGAGAGTTTGTGTGTGTGTATGTAAGAAAGAGAGAGAAAGAAAGAAAGCGAGAGAGAAAGAAAGAAAGCGAGAGAGAAAGTGAGAGAGAGGTAGGTCAGTAGGTCACCATCAAGTAGGACTCACCCTTCTGTGTGTTTGCTCCTCCAGTAGTACGTCAGCCTCCAACGCCTCCTTCTCCTACTCCACATACGACGGCCTCCAAAGCCTCCTACGCCACACAGGTCGGCCTCCAAAACCTCCTACTCCACATACGACGGCCTCCAAAGCCTCCTACCCCACATAGGTCGGCCTCCAAAGCCTCCTCCTCCACATGTTTCTTTCATGAGTAACACTTGGCAGGACTTCCCTCAACATACCTCCAGTCTCGTTTGGCGTCGAGTGAAGCCAGAAATTGGTCTGATTTGATCTGTAGGTGTTAACCCTCCTCTCTCTCTCTCTCTCTCTCTCTCTCTCTCTCTCTCTCTCTCTCTCATTTGTATATCACAGGGAGACACGCTCGCTCTACCCCCGGCCTACGACTACCAGCATGTCTAACTCAGGGGAAACTCAGTTGAAGAAAGGAAACATTTTTAATCAACTTTTTTGTCTTCCCTTCTGAGTGACATATCTTACTGGTAGTCAATGTTTATCGTGTTATCTTACAGCTTCAAGGTCATCAGTGTTATCTTACAGCTTCAAGGTCATCAGTGTTATCTTACAGCTTCAAGGTCATCAATGTTATCTTAAAGACTTCAGTATTAATTAAGTTCTGGCTCGGTGGTCTAGTGGATACAGCGCTCGTCTCCCGTTCTGAGGGTCAGTTGTTCGTTTCCCAGGTACTCTCAGATCACCCAGCTGTATATGGGTACCTAACCTAAACCTAACCTAACCAAACCTAACCTAAACCTAACCTAAACCTAACCTAAATCTAACCTAACCTAAACTAACCTAACCTTGTGTAATTAAGGTTAAGTATACAACTGTACAGTGAGTCTTTGGGAGCCAATTACACCTGAATATTCCCAACAGGTAAGAATATTCCCAACAGGTAAGAATATTCCCAACAGGTAAAAATATTCCCAACAGGTAAGAATATTCCCAACAGGTAAAAATATTCCCAACAGGTAAGAATATTCCCAACAGGTGAGTATCGGCGCACCTTGGTCGTAGAGCAGTGGAGAAAGGAAAGACCCGCTGTGGCATATCTTGAGATAGCTTAAAGGAGACCCTGTCAGCCCTGGAGACATAGGAGAGAGATAGAGAGAGAGAGAAAGGGAAAGGGATAGAGACATGGGAGAGAGATAGAGGGAGATAGAGAGAGAGAAAGAGAAATAGGAAGACAAGTAGAGGAAGATAAAATGATGGTCAGAGGTCGGTTGATTACATGTTGTGTGTGTGAGTCATCCCCACGCCTTTCCCACGCCTCCCACGCCTCTCTCACCTCTGCCACGCCTCTCTCACCTCTCCCACGCCTCTCTCACCTCTCCCACGCCTCTCCTACGCCTTCCATACCTCCCAGTTATTTCCCACGTCTTTCCCACGCCTACCACGCCTCTCCCACCTCTCCCACGACTCACCCAGCACGCCCCTCCCACGCCCCACCACCAACGCCCCCCACGACTCCACCCACGCCCCCCACGCACGCCTCACCCACGCCTCACCTGTCGCCCCCACGCCTCACCCACGCCTCCCACGCCTCACCCACGCCCCCACGCCTCACCCACGCCTCCTCATACATCAGGTTAATTATTTTTTCATATTTTGTTCTAGTCTTTGGGATAACCACACGTCGCTTGTGTCAGAGCCACGCCCCAAAGAAAGTTATAAGAGAAAGAGAGAGAGAGAGAGAGAGAGAGTGAGAGAGAGAGAGGGAGAGAGAGAGAGAGTTAAGAGAAAGAGAGGGAAAGTTTAAAGAAAGAGCGAGAAATATTGACGATTGGAGAGAGAGAGAGAGAGAGAGAGAGAGAGAGAGAGAGAGAGAGAGAGAGAGAGAGAGAGAGAGAGACAGACAGGTAGAGAAAGAGACAGACAATATTAAACCAGCCAATAAACCAAGATTTTCACCATTAACAAAACTAAACCAGAGAAAATGACATCCAGATCACCAATAAACCCTTGACTTTCACGAGGTATTTTCTAAGAGCTGATGTGGTGCAGTGGTGAAAGTTTTGTAAGTGAAAGTGGTTTGGGTTTATACCGCAAAGAAGATATTATGTGCTGGTTTAAGAGAGAGAGAGAGAGAGAGAGAGAGAGAGAGAGAGAGAGAGAGAGAGAGAGAGAGAGAGAGAGAGAGAGAGAGAGAGAGCAATATATCACGAAATTCCTAAAAAATTATTATTCCTAGTTCCTAAACACCCATTCCAACCATTCCCAAACAAGTTCCCATACTCGTGAAAATGATTCCCTTCCCCTTTCTCCTTCCTCCTTTACCCATCTCCCTCACCCCATCCCCCCACCCCTCCCTCTCCCCCATCCCCCACCCCTCCCTCTCCCCCATCCTCCCTAGAGGTAGGGAGGAGCTAGAGGTAGGGAGGTGGTAAGAGAAGGGACACTGTGTAATCCAATCCCCTCACGAGATATAAACATCTCCACCAGCCTATTGTAGCGGTAGTCTCCTCATTGCTACAAGTGCAGTTACCTTCAGGTATA
>NW_024722227.1:3343590-3351719 GCF_018991925.1 Homarus americanus
GACTCCATTAGTGAATTAGTGATAATTGTTATCGACCGTCAACAAGGTTAGGTTAGGTTAGGTTAGGTTAGGTTAGGTTAGGTCTATATAAACAGATCCTTATCATAGGTAGAGTTAGTGTACCTTTACAAACTCAGAGAGAGAGAGAGATTAAGTTATCGTTTTTAAAGGTTAGGCTCTCTCTCTCTCTCTCTCTCTTGTCGAAGTGATGACATTTTTAAGACACTGGGAGAAAGAAAAATAAAAGGTCACGGAAAATAATGCATCAACTCATAGCTAAATAATAACGCTCTACTAAAACTCTCTGACCAACGCCATCTATGATATGGATTCCCAAATATACCCAAGGCGTGTGATTTAATTGACTGACATCCACCAATGACATTCAACTTATTGTACTGCATATATAATGATTGGTTGACTTGGACAAATGACATTCAACTTATCTTCCTACAGCTATAATGCTCGACTGACTTAGACCAATGACATTAAAAGCTCTTGTAATAAAGATTACGATTGGCTGACATTAAATCAACTTTATTCGGTATTATAGAAAAAATATTGGGATTATTTTCGATTATATTAAAAGTATTAATTCCTTATATTGTATTATCTTATCTAATTATATGCCAAGTAACTTATCTAATTAATTATATACCAGGTAACTCATCTAATTAATTATATACCAGGTAACTCATCTAATTCATGATATACTAGGTAACTCATCTAATTAATTATATACCAGGTAACTCATCTAATTAATTATATACCAGGTAACTCATCTAATTAATTATATACCAGGTAACTCGTCTAATTCATTATATACCAGGTAACTCGTCTAATTCATTATATACCAGGTAACTCATCTAATTCATGATATACCAGGTAACTCATCTAATAAATTATATACTAAGTAACTCATCTAATTAATTATAAACAGGTAACTCATCTAATTAATTATATACCAGGTAACTCGTCTAATTCATTATATACCAGGTAACTCATCTAATTAATTATATACCAGGTAACTCATCTAATTAATTATATACCAGGTAACTCATCTAATTAATTATATACCAGGTAACTCATCTAATTAATTATATACCAGGAAATTCATCTAATTAATTATATACCAGGTAACTCATCTTATCTAATTATATGCCAAGTAACTTATCTAATTAATTATATACCAGGTAACTCATCTAATTAATTATATACCAGGTAACTCATCTAATTCATGATATACTAGGTAACTCATCTAATTAATTATATACCAGGTAACTCATCTAATTAATTATATACCAGGTAACTCATCTAATTAATTATATACCAGGTAACTCGTCTAATTAATTATATACCAGGTAACTCATCTAATTAATTATATACCAGGTAACTCATCTAATTAATTATATACCAGGTAACTCTTTCTTTGAGGACAGGTGGGCGGCTGTGAATGACGTCAAAATAAGTCTTTTATTTTTGTATTTTTGTATTTTTTTAGGAGATGTTTTGTGTTGCGTCTTTTGTGTTGTTCTTGTCTTGTGAGAGTCTTTGTGTTCTTTGTTTTTCCTTCTTACTTCTTTCGTTTTTCATTTCTTATTTTTTTCCTTTGCTTCTTCTGTTTCTTTCTTACTTCTTTCTTTTTTCTTCTTTCATTTTTTTATTTACTTTATCTCTCTCTTTTATTTTTTTTCTTTATTTCAGTAATCCAATCTCTCTCCCTACTTCTGGCCCCACAACCCCTCCCTTACCCCTTTCCCCCTCCCCTACAACCCCTTCCATTACCCCTTCACCCTCCCTACCCCTTCCCTTACCCCTTCCCTACCACCAAAACCCCTTCCCCCTCTTCCTTACTCCTTCACCTCCCTACCCCCAAAAACCCTTCCCTACACCCCTAACCCTTTATCACCACAACCCCCCTTCCCACCCCTACCCCACACCCCCACCCCCTACCCCCCTTCCCGAGTTTTCAGCCCGAATTAAACCAGAGACCCGAGACACACACCGGAACTCCAACTCGTAACAGTGAGAACTCTGTGAAATACGTCGGCATGAAGTCCCTGGGCGCCAAAACACATTAGCATCGACCAGTAACTCAGCTTGGAGATCTCTGGAGAGGGCGGGGTCGTCATGAATATTTTATATATAGCTTCAGGTTTTCCCTTCGTCAGCCACGGCAGATCATGAGTGTTGGGGAAGGAGAGGGAGGGGGGAGTACTGGTGGTGAAGGAGGTGGTACTGGGAGTGGTAGTGGTGGAGGAAGAGGTAGTACTGGTGGTAGTAGTGGTGGTGGTACTGGGAGTGGTAGTGGTGGAGGAAGAGGTAGTACTGGTGGTAGTAGTGGTGGTGGTAGTGGTGGTTGGAGAGGAGGAGGAGGAAGAGGAGGTAGTGGTGGTAGGTGGTGATGGTGGTACTGGTGGTAGTAGATGGTGGTGTTGGTGGTCACATTGGCTAGGGTAGTCGTGGTGGGTGGTTGTGAATAAGACCGTGGGAAAAAAATAAGACCGTGGGAACTAAAATAAGACCGTGGGAACTAAAATAAGACCGTGGGAAATAAAATAAGACCGTGGGAACTAAAATAAGACCGTGGGAACTAAAATACGACCGTGGGAACTAAAATACGACTGTGGGAACTAAAACAAACCCATCATTTATAACATTATCTTATTTAAATGATCAAATATCAACACTGACGATAAAGCAAAAAACTAATCAATAAAAAATAAATATAAAAAACGACAAATCGAAATGAAGAAAAAATTGAAATAATGAAAAATAAAATAAACTTCTCTGGTTGACGAGAATAGAAAAATTTAGACTCGACAAGAAGACAGAGGATTATGTAAATTATCTTAAACAACAGAGAGAGAATGAGAGAAGAACGAGATAAGATGCGATAAATGTGAACAAGGGAAAGAGAATTACTTACAGTGTATAAAAGAAACTGTCAGGGAAATTACGTAAAGAAATAAGAGAAGAAAATTATATATACAACTCAATTGTTCCTGTGAATAATAGTAATAGTAATAGCAATGGCAATAGTAATAGTAATAGTAATCTAATAGTAATAGTAATAGCAATAGTAATAGTAATAGTAATAGTAATAGTAATCTAATAGTAATAGTAATCTAATAGTAATAGCAATGGTAATAGTAATCGTAGTAGCAATGGTAATAGTAATGGTAATAGCAATGGTAATAGTAATGGTAATAGCAATGGTAATAGTAATAGTAATCTAATAGTAATAGTAATAGGTGTTTTCTGACAAGAGAGAAATGACTTTGTTTATTACGATGATTTGACCCCTTGAGTACGATAACTTAACCCCTTGAGTACGATAACTTAACCCCTGAGTACGATAACTTAACCCCTGAGTACGATAACTTAACCCCCTTGAGCATGATAACTTAACCCCTTGAGTAGGATAACTTAACCCCTTGAGTACGATAACTTAACCCCCTTGAGTACAGTAATCTCTAACCCCTTGAGTACAGTAACTTAACCCTTGAGTACGATAACTTTCAACTCTAGTTATTAATAGTATATATCATCAAATAATGTTTACATGTTATCAGTACAGAAATCGACAAAGAATATTTATATAACTAGTTTTTATTTATTACTCAAGAATGTTTATATATACGGGTTTATATATATATACTTAATGAATGTTTATACCTGCAGTGTTTACGTATATTTAAAAGAATATTGTTTTTACCAGCATTTAAAGAATGTTTATACTCGCACGTTTACGTATATTTAAAAGAATGTTGTTTTTACCAGTATTTAAAAGAATGTTTATACCTGCAGTGTTTACGTATATTTAAAAGAATGTTTATATGAGATGTTTTTATAGAGATAGTATTAAAAGATAGTGTATTTACATGAGAGATAACGATAGCTCTTGACTTCAGAGGTCCCAGGGTAACAGTACTCATGAATAATTGTATATATTCAGTTTTTTATCTGAAGGGAAGATGGTGAGGTGTGGGTTTGGTGGGTGGGGTGGGTGGGTGGGTTGGGTGGAGAGAGAGGGATAGATGAGGGTTAGGTTAGGTTAGGTAAGGTAAGGTTAGGTTAGGTTCATAGAGAGGAGAATACACACACGATGATTAGGAATTTAAGAACGACTGAAAAGCAGCAAGTAGTGGTGGTGATAAGGTGGAGGTAGGAGTGTTGGAGGGAGGGGGTGAGGGAGGTGGTGAGGGAGGTGGTGAGGGAGGAGGTGAGGGAGGTGGTGAGGGAGGTGGTGAGGGAGAGGGGAGGGGTGAGGGGAGGTGGGTGAGGGGAGGAGGTGAGGGAGGGGCAGGGAGGTGGGTGAGGGAGGTGGGTGAGGGAGGTGGTGAGAGGGGAGGGGGTGAGGGGAGGAGGCAGGGTAGGGAGGGGAGGAGGTGAGGGAGGGGCAGGAGGGAGGTGGTGAGGGAGGTGGTGAGGGAGGAGGTGAGGGGAGGGGGGTGAGGGGAGGTAGAGGAGGTGGTGAGGGAGGTGGTGGGAGGGAGGTGGTGAGGAGGTGGGGTGAGGAGGTGGTGAGGGGAGGTGTGAGGGGAGGGTAAGGAGGGAGGAGTGAGGATGGGGGGAGGGGAGGTAGGAGGGGAGGTGGTGAGGGGAGGTGGTGAGGGAGGGGGTGAGGGAGGTGGTGAGGGAGGAGTGAGGGAGGGGGTGAGGGAGGGGTGAAAGAGGAGAGGTGAGAAAGAGATAAGAACAATGAACAGTTAGAGAGAGAGAGAGAGAGAGAGAGAGAGAGAGAGAGAGAGAGGTACAGGAATTATATTTTTTTTATAACTCAAAAATAAAAATAAAATAAATAAACGTAATAATAACAAAAAAATGAAACATGGAAAATAAACTTGAAAACACTGAGAAAAAAACCCTCCATAAAACAGGTTCGTGATAAAGCTTCCCTGAGGACTCGTGAGCTAACATTACTTGGGTACTTGACAACATTTATTTAGATTAATTATTACACAACCTGACAGTAAGATGGTGAAAAATACACAATTCATGGTATGTATGTATGTATGTATGTATGTATGTATGTATGTATGTATGTATGTATGTATGTATGTATTTATGTATGTAACTCGTGAAGACAAATACACAACTCTCTACACTGTTGTTGTACGTAGATGAACCATTGGACACACACACACACACACACACACACACACACACACACACTACTTCCGGGTCATGTTCCACACACTCAGCCCTATAACCTGATTATACTGTGTGTATAACCATCCCTCCCTTACATATATCTATAATCTTATATAATAATTCTGTCTCACAAGAATTTAGTAGAAGAAAAAGTTATTCTCAATATTATTTTGATATATAATTTTTCTCTAAGTTAGGTCAGGTCAGGTCAGGTTAGGTCAGGTTAGGTCAGGTCAGGTCAGGTTAGGTCAGGTCAGGTCAGGTCAGGTCAGGTCAGGTCAGGTTAGGTTAGGTCAGGTTAGGTCAGGTCAGGTCAGCCACGACCCCAGTATGCTTAACCTATACCTTCCTTCTCTCCCCTCACCCACGGCTACCCCCCCTCACCTCCTTCACTCCTAACCTCCTCACACCCCTCATCCACACCCTCATCCACACCCTCATCCACACCCCTCATCCACACCCTCATCCACACCCCTCACCCACACCCTCATCAACACCCTCACCCACACCCTGTCCCCCACAACCCTCATCCACACCCCCTCATCCACACCCCACCCCACACCCCTCATCCACACCCCACACACCGTCCCTCACACCCCCATCCACACCCCCATCCACACCCCCCCACATCAACACCCTCATCCACACCCCCACCCACACCCCAACAACACCCTCATCCACACCCCTCATCCACACCCTCATCCACACCCCTCACCCACACCCTCATCAACACCCTCACCCACACCCTGTCCCCCACAACCCTCATCCACCAAAGCCAAAAATAACAATAAATAAAAAATAAATCACAGCAAAAAATAAGATAAAAATAAGATCAAAGAAAATGAACAAAAGGGGGAGTAGAGAATCACGCTAATTACAGGTGTTCTCAAAGGTAACAAAACACACAGGTGATAATGATTCTACATATCTCTATTTCAATCCCTATAAAGACACGAACCATAGGAAGATAATAGACTATTTTTTTTTAATAAGACATTGATATTGTCAGTTAGTTCATTAGTACCTGAGGAGAAATGGACGAAAAAAAAGGTATCTCTAAAAATAGTGTTAGGAGTTAAAAGGTGAAATGTGAAGAGAAAAAAAATAATCCTTTGTAAATGGTGACAGGTAATGTGTTAATTAGTATTTTTACCTGTTGTTCATTTCTGGTGGAGGGGGGTGAAGGAGGGGGGAGATGACTGACATATATAGTGATTTATATATGCTGTACATACATACACAAGCATACATATATACACACGTATACACACACAACATATATAGAAACAAACAGCCACGTACACATATACACACACATTAGCACTCCTCACACTCCACACATTATTGTAAACAGTCCCATATTAACAATAACTCTCTCTCACACACAAACAGCCTCTCTGCACACAAACAGCCCCCACACAGACAGCCCCACACACAAACAGCCCCCACACAAACAGCCCCATTGACAACAGCCCCCACACAAACAAACCCCCCCCACATTAAATAGTTCCACACACAAACACAAAGGTCAGAAACATCCCTTTACCGAAGGTCCAGCTAACATGTTCCATTATTCTAGAAGAAAGGGCCAAATTACTAGTGTGACGGATCTATATGGGGAGGCTAACATACATGATGAGTCAGCAGGAAAGGAATATTATCCAGGAGGGGTGGAGGTGAGGGGGAGGTCAGTCAGTCAGCTTTGGATTGCCATTGATCTTAGTCTGACTGGTGGGTGAGTGGGTGAAGCGAGTGGGTTGGTGGGTAGAGTGGGTGGGTGGGTTGGTTGGTGGGTAAGTGAGTGGGGTTGTGGTAGAGTTGGAATAGCTTAGTTCAAACGAGTCCTCTCCTAACCTAGACCAGACCACCCCAGCCCACCCTAACCCACCCTAACCCAAGGAAGTAGGTGAGAGAGTTTTATTCACGTTAGTCCGCCAAGAAAGTTATAATTGAAAACTGTGTCGCTATTGACGTTAAGTAAACACAAGAAATACAACTAGTTCACCGTTCAAAAAATTATATACAAAATTGACGATCGTTGTTAGGATAAATTTCTATATAATCCTCATTTGTTTAATATTTTATTATTGTTTTAATCGAAATAATATTGAAATTTACATAATATTAAATAATTATCGACTTAATAATTATATGTATGTCAACGCATCAAAGAGAGACTAAAAAGCTTATCATTCACAATAGCCTATTAAAAAAAACTCAAACACACACACAACAACAAAGGAAAAATACATAATGTTGTTTTTTCACACATGAACGACATACAATGATTTATTCGGGGTCATTAATCATTATAAACCTGTGATATTAACTTTATTTTTATGTAACTATTTCACCGATTACGAAAGAGGTTGGACAGTGTTACCAATAATCACCATTCTGGAGCCTACATACGGGTTATAACGTTGGGAGGTGGAATTTACTGTAGGTTGTAAACTCAGGGTTGAGATTTGCATAGAGAAGGTCGTTAGATATTTACGATGGTTAGGTTAAGATTTGTTGAGTAGTTAGTGCGAAATGCAGATTAGTTTAAAGGTATATGGTTGAAGGGGTGTTGGTAACTGTGTGTTCTTCCTCCGCTTACTCAGCTAACTCTTCTTCTTTCTATTCTTCCTCTTCCTCCTCCCTCCTCTTCCTCCTCTTTATCCTCTTCTTCCTCCTCTTCCTCTTCCTCTTTCTCCTCCCCTTCCTCTTCCTCCTCCTCCACTTCCTTTCCCTGTTAGTCCGGTCCAACTCATTCACTCATCTACACACCTCACACTTCTCCTTCTCATGCCGCCCACCACCCATACGTGCCGCCCACCACCCATCCCACCCTCCTTCTATAATGCCACCCTCAAATGCCACCCATCGCCCATCTCACTCCACCCCATGACACCACACCACGCCTAATCTCCTCCCATAATGCCACCCACAAATGCCGCCCACCACCCACACGTGCCACCCATGAAAAT
>NW_024722227.1:3351819-3436819 GCF_018991925.1 Homarus americanus
CTAAAATTTAATGTGCCTAACTATTTAAGTACATCAGAATAATACACAAGCACCAAGAAATGACCTCGAAACCCCTAAGTGGTAATTAGCATTACATAAAAATATTCTAAAATCATTTGAAAATTTTCTAAAAGCCATTGAACAAGTTATAATCAAGATATCAAATTTTTGGTTAACAGATCCTAAGCAGCACATTCAGGAATTCTATACTGAAATTTTTGAACAAAATCCATTTTTGACCGAAAATGACAAAAATTGTAAGTCTAAAACCTTAAAAGGATTTTTGCCAAAAATACTTTTTCTCTCTGAACTAAAATTTAATGAAACTAACTTTTTAAGTACATCCAGAATAATACACAAGCACCAAGAAATGACCTCGAAAACCCATAAGTGGCGAGTAATTAGCATTGCAAAAGTAATTAAAATAATCTAAAAATCATTTGAACATTTTCTAAAAGCCACCTAAGGTAATTTCACTTACTAAAACAAACCTAACTTAATATTTATCTTAAAACACTTAAAGGTACACGATGGTATGTGAAGTTGTTTGTTGTCATACTAGCAGCGTAAAGGTGTATATAAGCAGCTTATCGTCACACTTGGAACTGTTAATCTTCCTTTATCCTTTAACAAAAAAACTGAACAAAAACGACAAAACAAAATTTCCCAAAGCTGTTATTCCTCCACCATGATCTGAATATACATGAGGTAATAATTAAGTTCTCTTCTATATAATTTTGTCGTAAAGTTGCTGGTGTTTAGGGGACAGTGTTGTAGAGTGTTACAGTGAGGAACTTATGGCGAGTCAACTGATGGTGCGGGAGCCTGGAATGGTGGGGTGTGGGGGGCAGGGGTATGGTGTGGGGGGGGGGCAGGGGTATGGTGTAGGGGGGCGGTATGGTGTGAGAACAGGGGTATGGTGTGGGTGGACAGGGTATGGTGTGGGTGGACAGGGGTATGGTGTGGGGGTAGAGTATGGTGGGGGTGTGGGGCCAGGTATGGGTGAGGGGTGAAGGGGCAGGGTGTGGTGTGGGGGGCAGGGTATGGTGTGAGGGGCAGGTGTGGTGTGGGGGCAGGACATGGTGTAGGGAACAGGGTATGGTGTGAACAGGGTATGGTGGAAGTGTAGAGAACAGGGTATGGTGTAGGTGGACGGGGTATGGTGTAGGGAACAGGGTATGGTGTAGGGAACAGGGTATGGTGAGGGTGTAGGGGGCAGGGTATGGTGTAGGGGGGCAGGGGTGTATGGTGTGGGGGGCAGGGGTGTGGTGTAGGGGATGGGGTATGGTGGGGGTGTGGGTGGACAGGGGTATGGTGTAGGGAACAGGGATGTGGGTGGAGGTGTAGGGAACAGGATATAGGAGAGAAGGATGAAGGTAAGAATGGCGTAGGCTGGACGACCTCTCTCAGCATTAGACTGACAGACTAGGAGCTGTTTAAGGCCGTTACAGTTCTGGCTTTTAACTTCGACATTACTCAGGTATTGTCTCGTTACAACAGAACCGACCTTAGGTTTTAAACAGGAAGACTCGAGGTTATTATCTTCTAAAAACTCTTCAATTTCTAATATACTTTTAGTTTTATTTCAGACTTACAGTACATAATGTTTTCTGGTTACTTTTATTGGTGGATAGAAAAATGGGATTAATTACTGATACAAAACAACAGTGTGAAGAATGGTTCAGTTGGTTATAATATCCAGGGCATTTTATTTAAGGTTTCAAGTGATTTATGGGGTTTTCCTGCACGCACGCACACACACACGCACGCACGCACACACACCGATGTGACCCTTTAAAACAGCTGTGTGAGTCAACAGGCGTCTAGCACACTCACACTCCATTTGTGGCTGATGTGCCGTCCAACGCCCGTCACCACGATAGATGTCCATTTTACACGCACGCCCACGCCCAATAGTGTGTGAACCATGGGCGGGCGTTTGTGACCCCACCCAGCTGATCATCTGGAACTACTGTGAGTGTGGTGGTGGTGATAGTGGTGGTGTTGATGGTGGTGGTGGTGGTGGTGGTAATGGTAGTGGTGATAGTGGTGGTGGTGATAGTAATGGTAGTGATAGTGGTGGTGGTGATAGTGGTGGTGGTGATAGTGGTGGTGGTGATAGTGGTGGTGGTGATAGTAATGGTGGTGATAGTAATGGTGGTGATAGTAATGGTGGTGATGGTGGTGGTGGTGATAGTGGTGGTGGTGATGTGGTGGTGGTGATAGTAATGGTGGTGATAGTAATGGTGGTGATAGGTGGTGGTGGTGATAGTAATGGTGGTGATAGTAATGGTGATAGTAATGGTGGTGATAGTAATGGTGGTGATAGTAATGGTGGTGATAGTGGTGGTGGTGATAGTGGTGGTGGTGATAGTGGTGGTGATAATAGTAATGGTAGTGAGTGATGGTGGTGATAGTGGTGATGTTATAAGTCTCCGTACACCAAAGTAATTCCCGCCATAGTGAAGCCTATAATATACAAGACAACCCTGATAATAATAATACCAATGATATTATACCACAAATATTATATAATGAACTATATACACCATAACACAACACCGCCAATATCTTGACAATATGGATGACAGACGGAGATATAAAATTATGAATACTAGGCTACTATCTTCTACCGTCTCTTCATATTGAACGTAAATGTAAATTACTTTTAAACTGGATATGAATTACATTAAATTTAACCTAACCTTTGCTACTCCCAGACACAAAATATCTCTATTATACTGCATGCGAATGGATCAGCACCATGTCTAATAACAGCTGCTGAAAACACAGAAGAAACAGTCACAGTTTTGAATACGACATCTCCTTAGGGCAACACAGGATCCAGGATATCCCCCACCCACAGCAGCAGGCCAAGTTCTATGTTACACTGTGGCTAACTCCTGCTGGCCGTCAATTTCGTAACCTCAGTGGCTGCCTATGTATACATGATAGACTTGAACATCGACGTAACACCTTAGTGGTAATTATGTTAATATTGTTTACCTGTATGTGATGACTCTGGCAAGAAGTTACTGGGGGACTATATATCTATAACATTACTTATATAAGTTACTGGAGAAATATATAGTTATATCTGTCAACCAACGAGGAAAATAATGAATTACTTGTGAGAACTTGTGGTCGTAAGTAAAAAACTTGCACCAGCTGACTAACGTCTCAGGTTGACTCACTGTAAATCTTCACTGCAGAAACAAACACCAAAGTCTGTGTGTGTGTGTGTGTGTGTGTGTGTGTGTGTGTGTGTGTGTGTGTGTTAAAAGACGTGCTAAACATGTTATTCCCTCAGCAGTACTTCCATAACCTTACTGCTCCACTAGTCTTATTGAAGGATTACAAGAAGGTGGATCATCAGTTTATGGCATTACTATTAATACCCTCACAGTACAATAATTAGTTACCTGTCTGTCTGTCTGTCTGTCTGTTTGTCTCTCTACCTGTTGTTAATGACCACCCTACTAAGTTTTTCCTCATTATATACCAGCAGTTGTACACCTCAGTATATCTTAAGCAGCCTGGCGGTATTGTTACGTGAAGTTAAAGTAATTTATTTCTTAAGTTTGTTGATAATGTGACAACTTAGCGTAGTATCATGGCTGACTTATAGCTGAGGTATAAGTAAGAGAAATGTGGCCTTTCTTAGTATATTAGACCAACGGAGATTAATGAGGAATGTTGACATCTATCACATATTTCAGGCACGTGTGTGTGTGTGTGTGTGTGTGTGTTCGCAATCTTTGGCTACAGTTTTAAGATATATTGCTGAAATAGGGGTAGGGGTTGGAGGGTTGGAGGGTTGGAGGGGTTGGAGGGTTGGAGGGTTTGGAGGGGGTTTGGAGGGTTTGGAGGGTTTGGAGGGTTTGGAGGGTTGGAGGAGGGAGGTTGGAGGGAGGCTGGAGGTTGGAGGGAGGTTGGAGGGGGGAGGTTGGAGGAGGTTAAAGGGGGTTGGAGGGTTGGAGGGTTGGAGGGGGGTTGGAGAGGGGGTTATGGATCCAGTGGTCTGCTCCCATCCCAAAAGTGGAACCCCGTCATTAAAACAGGTTTACAATGGGTCACCCCAACCAGAGAGTGGCGAGCCTCCTTGTGCACGACCTGAGTCCTTGTACAGCTGTTCTATGTCTGGCCACTAATTTTTGGCCAAGGATAGTGAACTGGATACGATACAGATAATAGTGTAGTGGATGTAGTGTAGATGATAGATGTACACATATAAGACACACACACACCAAACACACAGAGTACACCATTTTAGACAGTGAGATGGAAAGATTAAAACCATTTGTACAGTATACTAGAGCACAGGACACCCATCTACACCCACAGAACACACCCTTCCACCTACAAAACACACCCACCTCCACCCACATGACAAGCAGGATACACCCACTTGCAAAACAGGACACACACACACACACCCACCTACCTACACCCCCAACACACACACACACACACACACATACAGCCACATCACGTAGCTCTGGCCAAATACCATCACCGACCACACCATGCGCCATCTGAGTCACCTCCTCCTCCTCCTCCACCCAACATCAATATTGGCAGGGAAATGATTGCAGGATTTCACGGGAGGAGACAACCATTGTAGGGAGCATCCTGAGGCTTCACTCACACTTCCTCGTTACACCTAAAACAAACAATAGACGAGATACACCCCCGTGGCAGTCCCCCAACACTGCTTAGATACGCTTGTTTGACCTCAACCCTCATTGTTCAACTCATGCCAATTGATTCTTCTTTTTTTTTTTCTTCCCTTTTTTTTTGTTTGGTAGGAGAGGTGGAGTAAGGAGGGGGGGGAGATGAGGTTGATAAGTGTATTGGGCAGGTATTTAAGGAGGGGGAGGAGGAGGAGGTTGACAGGTGTGGGCAGGTGTGTGATAAGATTCACTCTTATACTTGTGGTATGGTAGAAGAATCAAAACAAAAATTAAGGGAATCATTAAGTTATGAAAAATATTGTATCGTGTGTTTCAATCTGAGTGAGAAACAGACCCACGAACTCTTGCTCTCAGGCCACACAATAAACTGAAGTATTGTAAGATATTGTCAGTGAGTCAAGGCAAAAACTGTGTGGTAAGGGACGATGAATCACTTTACGCCGAGGAAGTCATTTATAAAGAGAACAACGTGTGAGTAAGAGGTTAGACAGGTTCATACAAGTGACCTTTATTGTCCAATCTGTTGATAGACAGTGTGGGACGGGAGGTGTCGACGGTACAGGAATAATTGAGAGTAATAAGACGGGTGTTACAGCTCGGTGTTGCAGCTTACAATGTGAATACTGCTGAAGTAACTGTATAACTGAAGAGCCATAACACCTAACACAAGAGATGTCTGTAAAGAAAGCCAAATTACAACACTATAACAAACATCACTATAAGATCAAGTATCCCCGACACACACACACACACACACGTACGTACTACAGGTGTAAAATGAAAACTAAAATAAAGGTTAAACAATTTCAGTTAATAATAATTTTTTTTAGGTGATATACAATTCGTGAATAATTAATTAGATTAAGTACTGTACGTCATCACCAGAGACTATAAACGGGTTTGAGTTATGATTATTGGTACAAGTTTTTAATTCGTCGAGCTTAGTAACTTCAGGGAGACGATAAGAAAAACCTGCTTACTGAACTAGACATACCAAGAGACGGACAAAAACAAAGATATGGACACCAATTCCTTCTCTTTTTTAAGTCGTGTCCATAAAAGCCGAGAGACAGGTAGAGAAGACAAGGTAATTGTCGTAAGTATATTAAGCAACAGTGTGTGTGTGTGTGTGTGTGTGTGTGTGTGTGTGTGTGTGTGTGTGTGCCTGTGTGTGTGTGTATGTGTGTGTGTGTCTGTGTCTGTGTGTGTGTGTCTGTGTCTGTGTGTATGTGTGTGTGTGTGTGTGTGTCTGTGTGTGTCTGTGTGTGTGGTTCAGTTTATCCGGCTGTCTGTTTGAACTTGTTAACATTATCCAGGGGGACGGTGGAACATTGTCTTTATTGATATTTTCCCAAACCTAACCTAACCCTGAGTTGTCGAGGTCAGTTCCACTCCGTCTCGTCTTCCTAACAACCAATTATAAATCCAAACAATAACATGAAATTTGGACTACAGGAAGTTGAAGGTGTTTTGAATATGATTTAACTTTACTATTTGTGGTCAAATTTAAACTAATTTACCTACAGATGAAAGAACAAATAAAACCTTTAGAGAACACAATATTACCCTGCCATTAAGCGTGTAGAGGTCTAATAGGGGTGAACGGCCACCTCCCTCCCCCCACGTGTAATTTGAGAAGAACAAATTATATTGAGGAGGCGTAAAGGAGAACATCTGTGTTGGCTGGCAGGAACAACCACTCACCCTACCCACTGTTTCCCACCCGTTCGTCTAAGGTATAGTAAAGTAACTCCTATACACCACTACATATACACATATAGGTATAAAATAGACGTTAAGTATACCTAGGAATGTGTGAGAGGTTTTGGGTATTGATAGCTTGTTATAAATTTGTGTGTTGGTAACATTATCCAGTACACTACCAGCTGTCCTGACCTACTCTATTAATGTTCATATTTAACCATTTGTAATATTCTTCTTGTTATTTACAGAGGAGTTTTAGAAGGTGATCAACATAATGCATTCTATAAGTTGCGTAGAGAGACAGGGGACAGTGTATGACCATCTTCTAGACCACCCGAACCTCCTTGTCACTGTGAGGGGGAAACATCCAGCCAGTGGGGGAGTCAGACACGAGGAAGTATTACGTAACAACCTAACATTTAGCTTCTACTGTCAAATACTAGGTTGTGGTCAGGCCAGTTGCCCAAAACAAAGTCTGGGTATATCAAATTCAAGTCCGGTTGCTGAAGATCGAATCAAAGTCCAAAATCCAATCACTAGCCTACGTCACAGTCCTATCGCGTTTTTTTTAAGCTTCAAAACCTGGTTAGTACATGTATACACCGCTACAGTACAGGAGAAGCTAATTAATACCTTACTGGGGATCAAGAGTGGGTGAATAGTAAACAAGAGATGGGGATCGAACTGTGAGCCCAACATAATGAGTGAGGCTCGTGACCACCTAGCAGGGAGTGCCGCAAGGGGAGGTCTCGGTCTCCCTGTCGCTGGTCAACTAACATTAAAGAGCTTTATCTATCTCGTCCTCAACACTTTAATGGTTACTCCACACCTTTAACTATGTCAACTCTGATTTCCAGCAGGTGGGGGTGGGGGAGGGTGGTTGAGGGATCAATAGTCATGACGCTGTTAGGACTAATGGTGATTGATTATATATGGATTATGAGATTGTAGGGTGAAATAAGTCGATATATAAAAATACACTATGTTACACTAAATAGGACTGACTGCTCATAAGATTTAGAAGCCCCCCCTAAAAAAAAAAAAAAGGTACGGACTAAGCCTAAGTGGGTTGTTACCTTACCAATTAACGTTAATTGTTCATAATCCTATTAGCTAAGGAGAATTAATTAGCTAAGAAAAATCACTGGAAAACATATATTAAATTGTTAAACCTCAAATTACCTTTTAATGCACAATGTCACAATCGTCAGAGCCCACGAGAAGACGCACTGTACAGTTACCAACAACAATTATCTTTCCTAAACAATATAAAAAACCATTTGCGATAATACTTCTCTATCTATGGCCTGGGACTCGCTGCAGCAGTTTTGAGACTCGGGGCGGGAGGGGGGGAGGGGGAGACACTATTTACATAGGTATGGCAGTTTAAGTTCCCAGACACAAGTACTCGTGTTCGCTAGATCTCCACTGCTCTGATTTTAATGGTCTGCTAGGCGTGTGACGGCATTAATTAGGCGAAGTAATATATTTAGTATTGTAATTCCTTTGTGGGCGTCTGACTCCCGCCCACATAACTCACCCCACCTGTCTATGTGGCCGCCCATGCACCAACCTGCTGCACTCTACCTTATTTATCCTCTACACAAAGCTCATAATACCCAACGCTGCCTCTCACTAAACCAGAAGAATAACATAAGGTAAATCATAACCCAGAATGTAGCTTAAATGGCCGCTAATGTATGCTAAAACTAATATGAATAATGATAAATTTGTGCCGTCATACTTGTGAGGCGCGTTCAGGCGGGCGAGGGGGTGGCCGCGTTCGCTTACACTGAACAATTAAGAGACTCCTGAATCAGCCGAGAACCGTAAATCAAGCGGGTCGATGTTTCGGATTAGACGGTTAGATTGGCTTCAAGTTTTCTTTTATTTCACAGCGGAGACGGTGCTGGCAGGGTAGCCAAATGTCAATGGTGGTGTTGGTCGTGGCTACGTCTCTGTTGGCTGTGTTTGTTCAAATTTACTCGGTAAGTTAGGGGGCAAGAGGCTATTTTCCCTGTCTTGGCGGGCATTTAAGCTGGTGGGTTTTGAATTAGAATTTTACAGATTTACCGGATTTCTTTGGGCGAGTATCTCATTACTAGATAATAGTGTCCATGTTACTGCCTTGTTAGTTAGTTAGGCTATTTAAATACTTCGTAGGACGTTAACTGCCCCATTACGACAATGTTAGTAAACTATAAAACTTTGTTAATGGTGTTGATACTAAGAGATAATGTTCTGGCCTTTATCTGTTATATTGAAAGTATATATATATATATATTATTTTAATTATTATTTATTTCAGCTTCACCTGTGGACGTGAATATGGCAATGACTTAACTATTGATCACCTCTCTCTCTCTCTCTCTCTCTCTCTCTCTCTCTCTCACGTAACATATGAAATAAACAAAGCCAGTGACCCAGATCTGTCGCCCCTGCAGTTGACAGATCCAAGAAGGTAAGCCAAGAATTACCCAGGGTAATATACTACATGTAAACGCCTCACCTAACTCTGTGGATAGTGGTTCTTGTGACTTAACCACCCAATCAACAAGTGTATTTCAGTAATTCGTAGATGGTTATTCTGCAGGAACACATTAGGTCTAACATCTAATACATATTTTTAAGGAATAGAATTTTGTAATATCTGTGAACCAATAACTAAGTGAAGGAGATTATTATTATTTTTAGTTATAACATTACATAGTAGACGAGTGACAAGTGTAAATTTACTATTTTATTTGTAAATATTGAATCCAAAGTAATAGAGATCCTTAATAATATTCCTGAAGGTGATTATAAAACCCAATAGTAACACTGAGTCGTTATCTATCCGGGTGATTACAAGAGACCAGTTCAATTTCTCGTGGCCATATAGGAGACTAAAACTCTGGTAAAATATCATAAGAAGATTAAGAAACAAATTCTACTATTCGTTAGATAAAGGATATTTACACGTACTTCTCGGTATAACCACTCAATGCTCCATATTAGCATCGGTAGTTAAGAGAAAACGTAACACCAGGAGATGGTCTTGATTTTCGTAAGCTTGATAATCAGTATTTTCTTCCCTCCCAATCTGACTCGATATTTCCCCCGACAACCCTCCCTCGGTGCTGCTGCCTCCTCCACCTCTCCATCACACTCCCCCTACACCCCTTCTCCACCTCCCTCCTCCATACCACCCAAGTAGGCCCCTTAAACCCACACTGGCGGCCTCATCTAACACATAAAGTCAAGTGAGACATGGTTGATGATGGTTTTACGTGACATAATTACGCACAATTACCTCGTCACGCGTTCTCTAATTGGATAAATATCAAGGGAAAGAATAAACAAGGCGGGCCAGGAAGCAGATACTTAATACAGACAACCTGACGGCTCACCTAACCTACCTGGGGTAACATATATGTATGGGTGTAAGGTGATCTCTCTCTACCTGTGTGTGTGTGTGTGTGTGTGACTGGTTATGCAGGTTTTAGAATGTGAGTAAAATTAGAATAGTTTTGTTCACGTTCAGTTTTGTTCCTTGTTCGTTGAATGAGTGTCAGGGTGGAGTGGAATATAATCCCACACGAGCATACCGATCAGACTAACATACTATTCACAAAGACATACCAATCAGACAGACAAGAACCACTGTATCGTAGCTGTGTGTCTCGCTGGGGTGTACTCAAGGGATAAAATAAAGTCACTAACAATCAGAATTTCGATTGATCTGGAAAACTGATTTATACATTATTTTCAGATGATATTAGTGAAGTAAATATAAACACCTTTTATTAGTGTATTTGTAATTTGAAGAAAAAAAAAAGATAAATATATCCATAGTAATTTATTTTTATGTTTGAGAATAAATTTGAGTGATAAATAATATATTATGTCTGGTCTTAATAACCTTAAGGTGATTACAGAGAGCTTTATGTTTCACCCGACAGAGGACCTTTTAGCTAGGGCAGGGCCACACCAAACACGTGATGGCGACAGTGTTATCATCAGTGTTGAGTCACGTCACCAATGTAACAGTATAGTGACAACATTCCGGGCCAAAGCTTGTAACACTGATGGTAATAAAGTTAAAATTGAATGTTGAATAGTTGTTTCGGTCCATGTGTCCGATTCCTCAGTAGTTCTCGACCCACGGGAAGTTGTGTGTAAGAAATATAATTATTGTAAACTTATCGAAATATGAGGTACACTTACTGATAATACTCCTGTATGGGTGTCTGTGTTGGTGTATTGTGTGTGTGTGTGTGTGTGTGTAAACGGATGGTGTTTGTAAGCATTACATCATCTCTCTACTTACGATCAGTTGAGTGTGGCTGATATTGATGTGATATTATATAGAAAATGCCGAGTGATAATGGCTTTCTACCATAAGTTATAGTATATTAGGCAGAAAAAAAACACTCGAGGCTTTATTAAAAGTTTCCTCTTCAGCTTAAGGTTGACGGTGTACGTAAAGTGTAACTTAAGTTTTGTTATTCAAGAACAAGTTCAGTAAACCTTCCCTAACCAGAATCCCCCTGACAGGAAGCTCCCAATACCTGGATTTGAGAGTCGTATGTTTTTTCTCCAAATTTTCCCTCGTTTCCGGTTATTTGCGGATGTATCCTGTCTGTCTGTCACTCTGATAATGTGGATTTTCATGTATTGTGGTGGTTGGTCACTGCCCAGGAGCGAGCGGTTCAGCACTGAGTGGCTATTGTGACACCAACTGAAATAAAGCAGTGATATTCTCGATAGCTCAGTGTGTGAAGTACTTGTTGAATCATGACCAAGGTGCCAGCTGAGATATTGGGGAGGAGGAGCGAGAAGATATGTAGCTGTGTTTTATAGAAAATTTTGAGAACTGATAAAATAGTGAATGTCAGACAGCCTGTAATGATGTGTGTAAATGTCCACTACATCAAGAATATATTGTATCATTTTACCTTTCACTTCTTCTGTCTACATGTCTTATATTTAGAGGCGGCACTTTAGACCCTAACAGTTACAACCAGAATACAGAAAACCGCGAGAGTTACCGGAAAATAGCAAGTTTAAGAAGACTTATCTGGTTAAGAGAACGTGCTCCAATAATAGAAATTCTTCCATAACCGGATTGACCGCTCACCAATTAATCCAAGTAATGATGATTTTACTGTATGTGAACGATGCAGACACAAAGCCTCCCCCAGGACACACACTTCACTGTTATGTTATTGTACTGTAAGCGACGGTCTCTCAACTGCACTGTATAATGTTGTACTGCATTGTCCGGAGCGTCTGGCAGGGTGATGATAGTGGCCCCACTTATCTTCATATAACCTACAGGAAAGGACTTCAAGATGCTTGGCAAATTTACTGAACAAAAGACAATTATATAACGTCTAACCTGTTTTGGAGCCTCACGTAACTGATGACTCGACCTGCCTAAAAAATGGTATTCCTGTTTAGATGTGCCAGAGTTTTTCTCTTTACCTGTGATACCTATACCTTAATTAAAGGTGACTTACTCTTATGGAATAGTGTTGTCATATTTCAATTTGATATTGCTCTGTTGATAAATTCTAGATTAACTAAAATTTATCAACTTAAAGATGACACACACACACACACACACACACACACACACACACACACACACAGGTATCAGCAGGAGGCAGAGGAGGCAAACGTAATCTAGTTTCCCAGTGGGCAGTCCAGGTGGGTAGTGGAGCCTCTCTCCTGCCATTAGTTAACATCAGTGGTATTGCTGTGGTGGAGGTGATGCTGTGGTGGTGGTGGTGGTGGTGATGATGATGCTCTGGTGATGGTGGTGGTGATGGTAGTGGTGGTAATACTGTGGCCGTGGTGGTGTCACTGTAGTGATGCTGTGATGGTGGCACTGCACTCTACCACATTCACTTTCCAATTGTAAAGTCAGGTACCCATTTACAACTGGGTAGACTGGGAATGACCCGTGATCGAACCAGCTACCCTGTGGATAGAAAGCGAGCTCTGTCTCCACTCCACCACCGTAATTGCTTATAACCTAATATAAATTAATACACGAACAATTACTCCACAATGACGAGGCCTAAATCTAACTTGGTATAAATGTCATCTACTAACGCCTGCTCTACCTATTAATATACAGAAAACTTAATTTCTAAAAACTTCTTGACGGCTCACCATTGTGGTTGGTGAGCGTAACTGTTGTAAAGGCTCACACGGTCTCTTCTCCTCCCCCCCCCATACAGTCGGGTTAGTTCAGCGTTCAGGTAAGTTCCGCTAGTTTGCTTCAGATACTCCGTGAATTGTGTGTCGGAAAACTCCTCCTCTGACTCACTTTCACCGACAGCTGTCCACGTCACCTTTGTTTATACTCGTCATTCTCTCGGCGTGAAGGGTAGTTGTGACGTCATCATTTCTTGTAATAATTCTACCCAAAGAAAAAAAAAGAGGAAACACGTTAAATTATTTCCAAACGACTTAATATTAGGGTGAATATATTAATACTAATAATAAGACTATAACACTCCCTTCTATGGTTGATTATAGATCCATTTCACCATTATTTCAGCTATAATCATATAGAAGTTATAGACAAAATATATATACGATCGGTTAATACTCAAGATCGACCCTAACGTTAACTTCGGTAGGGTCGGTGAGATTATGGGAACTATAGTGAAGTATAACAAGATTGTCGCTTAGGGCCGATGTTCTGTTGATTAATAAACCTTTAATTATATCCATGAAACTAAACTTATTGTATTTTGAATTACTTCTATAACTTTCCTTATTAAATAAACTTATACAGATAGACGTAATTGACATACATATTTATAACCAAACATACTCTATCATAGATAATATAAATACATATAAATAATAGCCTACAATAAACAAAAGACTGGTAACAAAAACATTAAAATTTGACTGATGTTACAGTTGGTTTTTTAGATAAGGTTTTGTGTGGCTAAAACAAACAGTTCAGTTTCCACCACTCATAAACACCTTCTCGAAAAAATAAAAATAAAAACTTTATAATCAACCCACAAGTTTTTTTTTATATAGATAAATTTCCCAAAGCGTAGAATACTGACTGGTTGAATATCCTCGTGTGGGGGACCTTAGGAGGCGAGCGACAGGAGGGAAGGGTCACTACGGCGTGCCCTTGGTTCCTGGAGCAGATGTTACAGTCAGAGGATGAAGTTTCTATGTTTATGGGCAAGTGTGACCTCCTCTAGAAAATATAAGGTAGTTCTTATAATCGCTTGAAGTACAATTATATAAAAAATATTACTTATTTTACATATCATTTTGTTATATATTCTTTAAATAAAATATATATACAGGTGAATATGGTTTTACATGACTTAAACTGTCCCAGGATGTACAGTATATAATTCAATTAATCAATTTATTCTTAAGTATGTGTGGCTACAACGACAAACTACATTGTATATAGTTTTAGTTTATTAAATTTAACGATCGCAAAAATGTGTGTTAAACATTGTGGAACACCCGGACACTGTTGATTGCTCGACCTGGCGGCGCTGTGTTATGGCATATACAATAGTCTCACCCACATGCAAAGGCTACAAAGATTCTCAAACTTCCCGTAGCTGAGGATAAGAAGTTTTATATATGGCTCTGACGTCATTCAAACTTCTAGCTTTGTGAGGTAAATGAAATAAACCAGAGAGGTCGTTTCATCATTAGTTATGGGGACGGTGTAACAACCAACCTTGAAGGGATTAAACGACCCAGTTGTTTCCTTTCTTACACGTCTATCGTTCTGGGGTGACGTACCGTACCTCCTGGAGAGTCTGTGATGTATTGACTGAAAGTTTGTTTGGAATTATGTGAGTATTTTTCTCATACGAGTTTTTTGTTAGTGTGTAGGTGTTATTATGTGAGTGTAAGCGTCTTTGAGTGTATTGAATGTGTAGTTACGTCAACGTGTAGATTTATGAGAAGGTGTATCTATCTTTGTGTTACTCTACCTCCTTGTTTATAAAAAAAAATCTATGGGTAGACTTATTTTTGGGGGGTCCTTTTTTGGTAAACGTAGAATTATGGAATAAACAGTCGTACACAGATGTTGTCGCTGTGAGTGTAAATACAGTAGAGGAATAAATCTTTTGTGTGAGGCGGTCAGGCATACGATAACTATAATGTATAATTATAATTTATAACAATTACAATCTTTTATATAATTGGTAAATAATATTAATTGACTATATATACAATGGAAATATAACAATTGTAATTAGTTAAGTTTAAAGGTCACTGATAAGTGATAGTCAATAGATGTTGTAATCTGTGGGAGGCAAGTAGGTGAGGTGTCCCAGGGTGGCGGGAAAATGCAGGTGTGGGCAAGCGGCGGGAAAATGCAGGTGTGGTTGTTACTCAGACTATAAATGGGAAAGAACCGTGTGGGGGCAGTTGTACATAACTGTTAACTCTCACTGCGTCTGCGCCTCCTCCTGCGTACTCACCATGGAGGCGTTTACTACCACCTTACTTCTCCTTGGTATTTACTTCTTCGTCTGTGTGTTGTGGGATGAGTGAGTAAGTTAAAAAGCGAAATTATCTCTCCAGTCATTTATTGTGAGGGTTTTTGTGCCTCCAAACTAAGGTAGAATAGTTGGGTTTTTGTTATATATGGGTTAGGTTAGGTTAGGTTAGGTTAGGTTGACTGAAACTAATTCGTATATTAATCAAGATAGAGAAAAAGCTTAAAACAGGTAAGATTAATAAGTTTGAGCAGATGAAACTTCCAAATTATCGGGTGTCATCGGGAAAATCGGATGACTTAGCAGTTCTCCCTTCACCCAATTTTCCCCCTGACTGGAGATGTGAAACAGCATTTGGCCGATTCACTTAATCAATTGCTGAAAGATGACAGTCTCAGACAGGTGGCAAATAACTGTACGACTGCTTGAAAATCCAGTAACTGTATGACTGCTTCCGTATTGTATCTGTACTTGTATCTACACCTGAACCCGCAGCTACACCTGAACCTGTACCTACTCCTGTAATTTTATATACGTACACTTATACTTACATGTGGTTTTGATAACATAAAGGTTCTCCCCACAGAGGAGCAGCTGTGTGTCTGGCCTCCCCTGGCTCTCATCTTCGCTAACACACAACAGATCACCGTACTGTTGCTGCCTTCACCGTATAATAACAGAGAGGCTGTTCCCACCACCTAGAGCGACCTTTGAACTTCCGTTGTGCTGCAGGTGGCCGGGCGGATATTGAGCCCATAGTCTTTTCATTCCACTCTTTTCTGATGAAATTTTCGTTAAATGTATTTAATTAATTGTGAAATAATTTATCGATAATATAATACACAACATTTGCCTTACAAGCAAATGACTTAGGATTCAATTCCAGCGTGGAGTAGAGGAGACGGTTACCTTGTGCACTTACCAATACACGTTTGATTACATTACCTGCTGGTGATGGAACAACCCTTCAGTGATTTATTGTACTGTCTCAGTGGTTAGGTGAAGTTAATAATTTATATTTTGTAACAGATGTAGCTAGGTGTATGGTATAGCTGTATTTCAGGTATGTGTGTGTGTGTGTGTGTGTCTGTGTGTCTGTGTGTGTGTGTGTCTGTGTGTCTGTGTGTGTGTGTGTGTGTGTGTGTCTGTGTGTGTGTTTGTGTGTGTTTTATCAGATAACACTGAAGAAATAATTCAATATATTATCACTGAAAATGTGGTCCTGGCATTGTGAAGTTGGAAAAGTTAGTAGCCACCTGATTTCATTATATTCCTCCACCTTGGTACTCACCCACCACCGTGTTCAACTCGTCCCTCCCTAAGCCTGCTCGCCGCCCTACACACAAGTGGGTGACCGCTGCCTCTTCATCGATAACGTGCTGTCAGGGAACTGGACTGAGCTGACCGCCGTATGTCAAGACTTAGGGGGAGAACTGGTCGACCTCCATGATGCTAACCTTTTGGCTTACATTGTCGAACATTTGTATGAAACTGGTAAGTGTGTTGACCACCTCCACACCTCCACACCCACAGTTCAACATTTGCATCATTTGGTCACCTCCATCACGACAATAGATCAGTAGTATGATTACTTTACTAAGAGTATAAGTTAACTCACACAATACTAAACAATTAGTAATGCCATAACTATAGAACATAAGAATGGAGGAAACTGCAGCGGGCCTATTGCCCCATACTGGGCAGTCCCATCTACACCCAACCCCTATTGCTCATATAAGCATCTAACCTATGTTTGAAGCTATTCAGCGTATTCGAGTTAATGATGATATTTGGTAACTTGTTCCATTCATCCACTACTCTGTTTCCAAACCAGTGTAATTTATGTATTTTAGGGAACTTATCCAGTTTAAATATCAAAATAATTAATTAAAAGTCAAGACAAACTAACCTACATTACATTATCATTGCTAGTAAACAAACACTAACACAATACACACCACTGTCTACGTTACCTCGATTTAATGTTTTACATTGTGTTGTGGTGGCAGGGAGGAGTGATGTGAGCTACTGGGTAGGAGCCACGGACCAGGCGGTGGAGGGGCAGTGGAATTGGTTGACGGGTGCACCTGTCCACATGAACACTCCACTGTGGGGTGACCTCAAAGACGGAGTCCAACAGCCCACAGGTGGAGCTAAGGAGAACTGCGCCGTACTCCTGAAGGAAGACTACTACTTCATGCATGACGCCCCCTGCTCTAACCCGCACTCTCTCATCTGCCAACAAACTCGTGAGTTCTCAACGCTGTATGACTGACTGATCGGTTACTCTGTTATTTCTGACTCTTCACTCTATGTAAAGAATGTAACTTACTCTGATATACACGCACACACACCTAACCAGACTTATCATTACTAACCTGGGTTAGGATGATCACTGACCTGGGCTAGGATGATCACTGACCTGGGCTAGGATGATCACTGACCTGGGCTAGGATGATCACTACGACAGCAGTAAAATATAATTGCACGAGGTTGTATTAAATTGGAGTCTATTTTTTTTACTTTAATACAAGACAATTTTTCTCCATATGAATGTTCATCAAGTGTTTATCAAGCATATACCAAGTGTATATTAAATGCTTATTAAGTGTTTAGCAATGTTTATCCTGTTATTCTTGAGTTACACTGTCAGGGATAATTTGTATCCTGAATCATAAAGTGTCAGTGGAGCCCCATAACACCTACACTTGACTTACTGTGATTAAAGGAGCACTCTCTTGGCAGCAGACAGCCTCCTACAGGACCCAGCACTCAGCACCACCAGAGGACGACCTTCAGTAGGTAAGTTGCTTGTTACTATTATACTGTACTGGGTTTTTTTTACAGTCCCAGAACGCTGATGGTTTAGTTCATGTTGTTTGTGTGTGTGTGTGTGTGTGTGTGTGTGTGTGTGTGTGTGTAATATACATTGGCCTATTCATATTTATGGATTAGAATTTTAAAATTGCTATAATCTGAGATAACCAAAACAAATGAAAAAAATTGCATGTCTAACCTTTTAATACCGCCAGAGTGCCCACATCCCTACGAGGTCATTGGTGGTCGATGTCTCTTCGTCAACGTGCCCAGCTCCGGCACCTGGGAAGAACAGCGGCGCTTCTGTGAGCTGCTACACGGTGGTCATATGATCAAGCTGGACGATGCTAACGTTCTCGGTGCCTTGTTCGACTACCTTCATGCCCATGGTGAGAATCTGACTAACATATACTGTTAAAATTCACAAGAGTAGGTTTTCACATCGCTTTAACACACTCATTAGATACCTGCTGTTGCTCCCACATTACCTTATACCTCTTTACCGCGAGTACCGAATACCTGCTAAAGCTCTTATTACAGGTGTCCACAGTTATATAATTTATATTCATGATATCTGTTCAACATGTAAACACTGAACACTGACTGTGACTATAAACCGTAGTTACTTATTTAGTGATTTTGCGTTGTTGTTATGTATATTAATATGAAAAGTCACTTGAGAGAAAGGGACATACGACTCATCTCTTCTTTCTTGACAAATAGGAGAAGACATAAGACATAGTCACCATTTGATTTACTCTCGTTACTCCTTTATCGTTTACCCTGCCGAGACTACTAACAGTAACATCCACATGGCGTTATTGATGGTAGGTGACGGATCTTGACCCTGTAATTATAGTGTCAGGAGGTTATGTACCCTTGAGCTGCAGCAGATTCAGGTATATACGAAGCTGTAGTGTTGTAATAACCTGTGTGAGTGTATGGGAGGAAGTGTAAGTGTGTGTGTGTGTGTGTGTGTGTGTGTGTGTGTGTGTGTGTGTGTGTGTGTGTGTGTGTGGCAATATAATATATTTTGACAAACTTCAAATTCATTTCTGGTGTTTTATCCTGTTTTCATTACAGACTTGACTAGCTCCTACGTATACATCGGAGGGTCGGACAGTAAGAAAGAAGGTGACTGGCGCTGGCTGGACGGGACGCCTGTACGTATGGGCACTCCATTCTGGGGGGCTCAAGGCTCGAGTCCCCAAGAACCACAAGGGGGAACCTCACAAAACTGTAGTTCTCTTATCAATACTGATCACTTCTTTTTACATGACCTTGAATGCGACAGCCTCGTCGGTGTGATATGTGAACACTGAGATGAACTTTCTCCAAAACACAAAGATTTTAATATTTCACATTGTAATCGATTTTTTTTATTTATTTTTTTAACATGACCTACAAAATGTGTCCTAGATTTTAGTATTGGATCCATAACGGCACAAGGCTCCTTCACCTCGTCTAGGAACACTTACCTGATTCTCATGAACAGGTAGATGAAGACTGTTGGCCAACTCAACAGTAATATAGTATATCTCCCTGTAATAAATAAAAAAGTAAAATAGTTAATCTTTTAGTATCACTTCTAACAAATCTCAGGCCAGGTTATTATATTCGTAAGTTGATTCAGTCAAAATAAAAGTATTACAGAGTTTTAAATAAGAAACAATTAAGGTTGAGTTTGACTAAAAAAAAAAAAGTCACAACTCTTATAAAGGTAATGAAAGTGAAGTGACATATCATTCCTGAGGGTTGGCGACCACGGCCCTCGACTCCTGCTGTCTCACCAAATATTGTATCACTCTGGCTACTCTAATGTAATCCCTGAGAACTATACTTTTGTCTGTAAACAATTTAGTTATTTAAAAATACTAAAACAGCAAGACAGTTTATACACGAAATTTTCTTTTGTTATATAATTAAGACAAATTTTATATAGTTCATTAATATAAGGACTGATGGTAGCAGATATTGGGGTAATCTAATTATCATATAAATAAGATGGTAAGGTTTCTCTCCCTCTCACAGCGCCTGACGAAACAAATAAAAGTTCTCCCCCAGTAAATCGCATAAAACCAATTCTCTCATTATGTCGACTACATAGGCCGTTGACATTACTGTAGGGAGACACGAGACTAAAGCCAGGTCCTCTACAGTGTGTTTGGTGTATACCTTAACAAGAGCTGATGGCCGGCAGCACAAGTCACCCAGCGAAACATAAAACTCCTACAGGAAAACTTTAGCCAAGACACACAGAGGAAGACACAGGTAGGGCAGATCATTATATGTATCAGGTATATATAGAACCCCATGAGAGAGAGAGAGAGAGAGAGAGAGAGAGAGAGGGGGGGGGGTTCTACTGTGACCAATACAAGAAATACAACATAAAATGAGAAAGAACGTCCGTGTGTTTGTTTGACGAGAGGAAGTGAATGATCTGAGTACACCATCACAGGGCATCACTGAACATCTCTCTCACAACAACTTAATTCCTCTGATACTTCATGACAATTATAGACTAACAATACAAGATCGATGTATTTTTTTTTTGGTCCATTACATTTCGTTGTTTGTTTATGTAAGACAATAAATCAGAAAACTCTGGGTAATTTAGAAGTTTAATATTAAACTTTAATTTAGATCTAGTAACTGTGAACACTACTTCCCTAACCTGGATAAATGAACCTCCTAAATGAGCTGCTGTAGGGAGAGTGCAGTAGCGTCGCCCCAAGCCACAGTCAGGGAACAGTGTAGTACATTACAGTGAAACAGCCGTAGAACTCACTCACTCACTCACTCGCGTTGACGTTGTGTAGTTTTCCACATTACGTCAATATAATTATCACACACCTACAGAAAAAGTGGACACACACACACACACACACACACACACACACACACACACACACACACACACACACACACACACACACACACACACACACACACACACACACACACACACACACACACACACACACACACACACACACACACACATACATACATACATACATACATACATACATACATACATACATATACATACATACATACATACATACATACATACATACATACATACATACATACATGTACATACATACATACACACACACACACACACACACATACATACATACATACATACATACATACATATACATACACACACACACACACACACACACACACACACACACACACACACACACACACACACACACACACACACTGGCAACAGAACGCTATGCCAAGGCGTGGTAACGTGAGCACATACTTCATATTGAGCGTAATATTGTTACCGCGTCGTCGTCCAGCAGATCAATGAAGATTTATATGACGTAATTACAATATATAAAGCCGTGGCCATCTGTCATTATTACATGTCAAAAGTATGAAAACGCGGACCACCTCTCACAGTGTACCGCCACCACCTAACACTTTGCTGCTGCTAATAATAATAATAATAATAATAATAATAATAATAATAATAATAATAATAATAATAATAATATCTGTAATAGTAATACTGATAATAATAATAATCTCAAATATCTTATAATACTGACCTTAAATAATAATATAAATAAAACTATCTAAAAGAACTCACTAATAAAAAACAACTAACTAATGATAAAAAAGAATTAAATCAATTTGAAGGAATTGAGGATGTCGTCTCCTGCGTAAATTACCTTACCTGTAAATACCTGTAATAACTGTTACATATAAACGAATAAAATACTAGGAACCAGGTATTGTAGACAGGTATTCTATTATTTTCATATAATTAAATAAATATCGACTGGTAAGGTGTACAGTACTATAGAGAAATTCAAAGATGAGATTAATGTGTCTTGTAGAAATCTTCTTTTACTTGCGTCTCTCTCCAAACTTAGCCTCTTTTAAGATAGGAACCCACCCATCCACTGTATACTCTTAACAACCCGGAACCACCACTGCTGATCAATACATGAATTATACCTGTGTGTGTGTCTAGGTGCTCTGTTATTAATCTCCTTATAACCGTTTTCATCGGCGGCCAAACATGATCAGGACACGTCGGGAGATTGATGGCGAGCTAGCAGGCAACCCACATGAAACACACACAGATACGCTCTCCCACACACACACACACACAGAGCGGCAAAGTGTGTGTGATGATTGTGATGTAAAGGTCCTGATACTTGCCTCAAGCTACGGGTTCGATCCCTGTACAGGTTGTGAAATTTTGAGAATGTTTCTTTATGCCATTTGCTTCTGTCTTCTCATTAGTAATTTGGAAATTGGATAAAATCTGGTGTTAGACTGTGTTCCGGTGTAATGGTTCGTCAGTGCAGTTGGGGATATGTCCGCTCTTCTTGGGTCATGCAGCTGTACCTCAGGGTGTGGGTGTTCTGTTGACGACAGTTGCTACACTTTAAATTTATGTCATAGGGCCGACCGACCAGCCCCAAGCTGGAGGGGCAACAATTATTGTGTTTGTGAGGGAGGTGGTGAGGGAGGAGGTGAGGGAGGTGGTGAGGGAGGAGGTGAGGGAGCAGGTGAGGGAGGTGGTGAGGGAGGTGGTGAGGGAGGAGGTGAGGGAGGTGGTGAGGGAGGTGGTGTAACATATATTTCTTCTTATGCTTTTATATGATGATATATAAATATATATATATATAAATACACGGCAGGAGGGAAGATATAACAATGAAGAACACCAAATACAACACAGGTGATCAGTAATAAGGAAGAGATAACATAACAGGTGAGATAAGGTTGTCGAGGCAGGTGGTCGGGGTGTGTCTCTGGGACCATTACCTGTCCTGTGCGGGAGTTATTAATGGAAACAACTTCACGCTCCGCCCCAGCAGGTAGGTCACGGCCCACCAAATATTGACTCACACACAAACACAAACACTCCCTAGCTGCTCTGTGTGAGTCCACTTGTGTGCAGTACCTCTTGATATATATACCAGCACCAGCGTATGGATAAACAGCAACATATATATTCGGTAAAATTTCAACAATATATTTTATCATCAGAACTAAGCATGAAATAAAGTGCAATGACATGATTAAAAACTTAATGACAAAAATTAATTACAACATTGCTAACACTCAAAACTAAAACACAGAGCAAACCGTCAAGCCTCAGAACCTTAGACCAAAGAGTTGTGTGTCCAGGACTGGCTGCGTGGGGAGCGACTCTGCTGTGACCCTCGTCATATCAACGGGACAAGTGGTGGGGATGGTGAAATATGCCTTATTTATAGGATGATCAGAGAACATTTTACAAAAGTGGTTTAAATATATTGGTTGAATTTCTGATAAACTGCAATCCTCAGTTATTTATTTATTCACGAGTATTCGCTGTAATGTGATGTACTGTATGTTGGTCAGACTTACTCCAAGGATTAAATACGACTAAAAAAACACTGAAAAATTCCCTGTTTATCTCACGTTATTAAAGACCTTTAAGATAATTGTTGCTAACTGTTAACAAACGGCAAAATATACTGTGTTAAGATTATTTAATGTTTACTTATCATTTAATCTAAGGACCGTACATGTAAATTGTGTAAATGTACTATGTACCGTACATGTACACTCTTGTTGTACATTACTCTCTGGAACACAGTATGAAGTATTGTGACAACACTCAGAGCATGATGGTGTGTTGCTCTCCTTACCAGATACTTATGTTAGAGATACGAGTAATTTAGTGGGTTTCCTCAAGATGTTTCGTTTCTGCATCTGCCTTCCACGTGTATACCACTCCAGTTACGATTGCATAAATGAAAGAGTTCTCTCATCCATATCGAATCCCATGAATCATCCATGCTCCGAGACCCTCTAACTAAAGGAGAATACTTATTGCTGTCTGTAAGGATAAGGCTTTGATTAAAATTGACACGTCCAAAGAATAGATGAGACATATCACAATCTCTGATTATTTCACTCAACCCTTGTGCCACATGTTGGTTCTCTCCCGTAAATACATAATACTTGGGAAACGTCCTGTTTACTCCTCAAAAAATACTTTCCTACTGTATGTCATAGACCTTGGGGCAGTGTACAACAAACTGTTTACTACGTTTTCGGTATATACTAGGAGAGTTGGGGCAAAGGTGCTGTAATCAGTTTGTGAATGTGTCAATTTATCCGTCAGAGTGCGGCAGGGCAGGCCAAGGTCACAGACAGCTCTGACAGGCGGATGTAACTCAATAAATCTTGACTGGAGAGTTAAGAGTTGAGGGGAAGAAATGAACCAAGACACAAGATAAATGATCAAGATACTTGTTCATACTTCTCATCAGTCATAAGACACTGAGGGTTTTTTTTTTTCTCCTAAGGACTTGTCGCCGTGATGACTCAATCCCGCCGAAGGTGAAGGTGTATCTCGCGTGACCAGACATACTACCACCTGGAGACGCCCGGGATGAAACAATGTGTCATGAATGAAAGGTGAGTATTACCCGTTACCTGTTACCCTGCGCCAACACCAATCACCGCTCACCTACACTCACCTGATAGATAGAACAACGTGATAAGACCTCCTCACAACGCTGTAATTATATAGAGTGAAAAATGATGTCAATTGTCGGCTGGTAAACCCTCACCCCATCGCTGTATATGAAGGATGGAAGAAATTCAGTCAGCGTGTGTTTATGATTTTGTCTGGCTAGAGAGGTGTGTCTGTGTCTGTCTTCCTGTGATTGAAAGATAAGGTGTTTCACTCTTGAGTTTAGGCAAGACATAGAACATGATCAAGAGAGAGAGAGAGACCACATTCGAATGACAGCCACAGGGAACATCAGGTAAAGCCACACTACACGACACACCTGCTGACAACCAACTACCTCTCTAGCCACACCATTGTTCCAGCCACAAACGACTACTTCACCTCACAAATGGACTTCCTCTTCTGATTGAATTACCAGCAAAAATTCTCACTTTACACCCCAGACAGAATGTTTATAAAGGATCGTGGTCAAGATTTCTTCTAAACGTGGGAATTATAACACAGATATATATAGTTTACGTGAGATTAGACGTGTTAATTGAAAACCTCCCCCCCCCCCACTGTTTTTGCTGGACCGGGAGTAACGAGTTTTAGAGAACTGTGCAGGAGTGTTGTGTTAGGCAGGGGATGTGTAGGAGTGTGTGAGACAAGGGGAGTGTGTAGGAGTGTGTTAAGATGGGAGACAGTGTGTAGGAGTGTGTGAGACAAGGGGAGTGTGTAGGAGTGTGTTAAGATGGGAGACAGTGTGTAGGAGTGTGTTAAGCAAGGGGAGTGTGTTAAGATGGGAGACAGTGTGTAGGAGTGTGTTAAGCAAGGGGAGTGTGTAGGAGTGTGTTAAGGTGGGAGACAGTGTGTAGGAGTGTGTTAAGATGGGAGACAGTGTATAGAAGTGTGTTAAGGTGCGGGAGAGCTTCAGGTGATGGGTTTAGGTTTTATATACACACAGTTCATATAATATAAAATAAGTGAGATACGATCGCACTATAATGAGGTGACACGGAGTGGTGGTTAATAACTTTTACCTGGTAGAAACGAGATTGGTAATGAAAAGAAGATTCAGGGAGAAAAGACGTCAAACAAAGGAAGAAAAGGTTAAAACAATTGATAATATAAGAGAAGAAGAGATGGAGGAATATAAGAAGAAAGTAAAAGATAAGTGTTTACAAGAGAGGATAGGAGAGAGAGAGAGTAATGAAAATGGTGAAAAAAATATAGAATTGAACGACAGCAGGAAAATATTATCATAGAGAGAAGAAATATTTATTTTTAGAGATAATGAAAAAGAATAAGAAAACCAACAGAAATACTAAAGACATCTAAGAATAAAAGAGAGAATATATTATTATCAAAGAAGGAAGTAAAAGAGAGATAGGAACAATATCTAAACAACAACAAAACGAAATAGATAAAAGATATTATATATATTGTACAGGTATTAGTGGATGGAATAATGTCAAAGCAACAGATGAGAAAAAAAGTAATAAGAGGTTCTGTCTGTGTCTGTCTGTCTGTCTGTCTGTGTCTGTCTGTGTCTGTCGGTGTCTGTCTGTCTTAACTCTTGTCACTCTTCACATAACAACCTCACCAGATTCTCCCTCAAGGTTAGTTACAATGTAGATAATTATTCTATGATAATACTCGTAGGTGAACAAGGTGAGCCAATATAGTGCCCGGTAATACCTGCTCGTTAGACCCATTGAGATAGTACACACATTTTTACTCTTCCTTAACCCTTTGACGACGATGATTTAACCCTTTGAGTACGATTATTTAACTCTTTAAGGACTGTGGTTTAACCTTAAGGACGGTGGTTTAACCTTAAGGACGGTGGTTTAACCTTTTTGAAGATAATAGTTTAACCCTTTGAAAACAATGATTAAACCCTTTGAGGACTATGATATAACCCTTTGAGGACTATGATTTAACCCTTTGAAAACTATAATTTAGCCCTTTGAGAACTGTGATTTAGCCCTTTGAGGACTATGATATAACCCTTTGAGGACTATGATATAACCCTTTGAGGACTATGATTTAACCCTTTGAGGACTATGATTTAACCCTTTGAGGACTATGATTTAACCCTCCAGGACTATGATTTAACCCTCCAGGACTCAAAGGATTAAAAAGAAAGAAACAACAACAACAAAAAACCTCCTAAGTGACAACACCAACGACGTGGAGCAAGAAAGTAGTCATCATGTGTCGGGTCAGCGAGTGAGGACCACCCAGAGACTACTTCCCGAGGCACCGACACCAGGTTACCGAGAAGAGACACACGATAGCCACTGAGGAAGGTAAAAGACGCATGTAATGTCCAGGTTAAGGATTATTGACGCAATTAATGTCTTCTGGCAACACATTCCTAAGGCAGAAAGAAGAAAGACGAAGAAAAAAAAATCGTATATATTCTGGAGATGAAATTTTGAGGAGCAATAAGAAAACTGTTAAGACACAACCGCTCGAGTTCCTACAGCAAATATACAACTGGAAGAACTACAGTAATATTAAATTGAAGAAGTATCATTATAATTCAGATGAAAATACAGAGAGAGGTGAATCTTATATAATAACAGAGGACGTTCCTATGTTCCTCAATATACCACGTCCAGAGGGTAATTTCTTAGGAGGCTTTCTGTTTGTTTACTACCGTTTCCTCCGCTACTGACGAGGCTCATCAATGTATTCCTGAACCAATAAGGAACTACATAACATAGATAGACGTATATAATACAAGACAATATACCAGTAAGAGAAAATATGTGATGCAAAAATAGAACAGTAAAGATAATGGAGAGTTAGATTAAAGATAAACATTAAGAAAGAGGAGACACAAGATCTAGATAATGTGGAAAAGAAGAAGAAGAAACGCAATATGACGATGAAGAATGAATGATACAACGCACCGTGAGGAGGTAAGGATGAGGGAAGGCGGCACAGATCAGGAGGAAAGGGAGGTACAGGAGGGGGAAGAGGGGGGAAGGAGGGGGGGACAACCAGAGGCAATAATGGAGTGATAGAGTGCGACTGTCGAGGTAGGAATTTTGCTTCGATTTATACGTGTGGTCAGAGTTCAAACCCGGCGACACAAAGACGATGAGATTACACCAAACTGCATCTGTAATGGCCGGGCCTGGTGACTGTGCACTGTAATCTTTCTTCCTTTTTGTTGGCTTTTCAATGTGTTTTTGGTCGCTGTTTTTTACCCTCGCGTATCATCAGTTGCCGATATGTTTGTGTGAGTGAGCAGTGAGCAGACAAGTGATATGTATTAAACTGTGATGTATAATATTGGTGTATAGTTTTACGGGAGAAAAATAGTGAAAATTACTTCATGTATTTTAAGAACATTTATTAGGAACAAGATTAAAAAAAAAATCGAGAGAAGAGAATCATTTACTCGGTGTAACATTCTTGATTAAAAACGAAATTTTAGTAAAACATCACGTTCAGTCTCCCATCACGAGTAATAATAATAACAGTAATGGTAATCGGTGCACACGATAAACGACTCAATCTTCGTGGAAATCCCCCGGATCATCCAGCTCGGGTAATAAGATACCTCAGCTAAACATGTTTCCGACTGGCAGAATATCACCTTGGTCTCTTGTTTCAAAAAGCTTAATTTACTCCTCCACAAAAGTCCTCTTCTGTTAATCGCAATTCCGTGGGAACTTTAAAAAGCTTTACCTCTTATCTTAACCCACTAAACGTGTTAAGGCGGGAAAACGTTTAATGTATTTGTGAAGGAAGAGAAGCGTTCTTTTTGTCGCGTCTCTTTCAGGAGGACGAAGAATTGTGAAGGGTTTAACGCGACTGCATTCCTGCACTGTCTCCCCGCCCTTTAGCTCAGTAATTGCCCTCAACCTCCATCAAGGTAGAGGATTAAAGCACCTGTCTCCATCACCCTGACCATCTATCTGCTCCATCTATCTCACACCACCACTCACAAACACTTCCCAGACCCAGTGTGTGTGTGAGTGTGTGTCTAATATGCTTATCGAGTAGTGTTACGAGTGAGTGAATGAGTAAGGTGTTGGGTGCAGGAGGAGGTGCAGGAGGAGGAGGAGGAGGTGCAGGAGGAGGAGGAGGAGCAGGAGATCGTGAGGGAGGGTCAGTGTCACCTGCCTCGGACGCAGTAACCATGCCCGGTAGCCAGGCATAATTTCGAAGCCTCACACTTGATTGTAGTTTAATTTCGCGAATCCAACCGCTCCTCTCCCGATCTTGACGACGACGGCGCTGGACCAACACGCTGCCAGGGAGTAAACATCGAAAACAAAACATAACAAATCTCCCCGGGTTGAATTAACTATTGAACACCATACATTGAGATTCTCTAATGGGCGATAACAAGCCGACCAGGGAGCGTTATTATCACCAAATGGCTCCGAGGAGAAGAGTAATAGGCAATTTAGGTTATTATGTTAACACAGTGGGCTTCCCGCCGTGTGTCCAGCCCATGCCTCTAACACCCAGCCCACGCCTCCAATGTGGTAGTCCAGCCCACGCCTTCACCACAGGGATTCTCCCCACGTCTCCAATGTGGTATTCCAGCCCACGTCTTCATCACAGTAGTTCAGCCCACGCCCCCACCACAGTAGTTCAGCCCACGCCCCCACCACAGTAGTTCAGCCCACGCCTTCACCACAGTAGTTCAGCCCACGCCCCCACCACAGTAGTTCAGCCCACGCCTTCCCCACAGTAGTTCAGCCCACGCCCCCCACCACAGAAGTTCAGCCCACGCCTTCACCACAGTAGTTCAACCCACACCTCTACCACAGTAGTTTAACCCACGCCCCCACCACAGTAGGTTTTAACCCACAGCCCACCACACAGGAGTTCAACCCACGCCTCTACCACAGGAGCTCAACCCACGCCTCTACCACAGGAGTTCAACCCACCACAGGAATTCAACCCACGCCTCTACCACAGGAGTTCAACCCACGCCTCACCACAGAGTTCAACCCACGCCTCTACCACAGGAGCTCAACCCACGCCTCTACCACAGGAGTTCAACCCACGCCTACAGGAGTTCAACCCACGCCTCTACCACAGGAGTTCAACCCACGCCTCTACTCACAGGAGTTCAACCCACGCCCTACCACAGGAGTTCAACCCACGCCTCTACCACAGTAGTTCAACCCACGCCTCTACCACAGTAGTTCAACCCACGCCTCTACCACAGTAGTTTAACCCACGCCTCTACCACAGTAGTTCAACCCACGCCTCTACCACAGTAGTTCAACCCACGCCTCTACCACAGGAGTTCAACCCACGCCTCTACCACAGGAGTTCAACCCACGCCTCTACCACAGGAGTTCAACCCACGCCTCTACCACATTGTGATGTCATGTGTGATGCAGCGGTAAGATAATGTTATGTAATATTTAATGACAACTTAAACATGAGTATAATGTATAAGTTATCTCCACTATGGCTGACAGGGGGTTGGATTATCTTAATACCGAGTACTGGATTAGGTTATTATTGTTATTATTATTATTTGTATTATTATTATTATTATTTGTATTATTATTATTATTATTATTATTATTATTATTATTACTTTTATTATTATGATAATTTGTAGTAGTAGTAATAATAATAAAAACATTAAAAAAAAAGTCACTCAGCTACAGTAATGATTGAACCTGTGATCCTGAGAACTAAGGCGGGTCACTCCACGATGCTGGCACGAGGTGTCTTATATTATTGACGGCTGAAACACACACACACACACACACACACACACACACACGGGAGCTATGACAATGTACAAAAAGGACAGACAATTGATGGATGATCACCAGGACTATACCAACACAGAGGACAACATATATATAGAAGATGACAGATGTAACAGAGGCCGAAGGAAGAATGAAAGACCCACCACGGTACTACATTAAGACGTGGGTTGTGTGCGTCACTGACCCCTTCAACAGGATGGATAACTAAACAGTGAACGGCTCCTGACTCTGCCGCTCTTAACTCTGAACCTAATTAAAGGTAAACAAGACTATATATTTAGTTAACTTGTGGTTAGGTAAGCTAGAGAGTGTTGATTAAGGGAGGCAACTCGAGACCTTCGTTAAATTAATTGTAAGGTTTAATTGACGCCACACCATCATCAGCTCCCCGGGACAAAGGTCTTTCTTGTTAATTACTGGACGAGTAATAATAATATCGCAGATTAATTCTCCAGAAATGTAATTCCAGAGTGTCATGAATCAGTGTTGAGCCAGACGAGATCCTGGACGTGTGTGTGTGTGTGTGTGTGTGTGTGTGTGTGTGTGTGTGTGTGTGTGTGTGTGTGTGTGTGTGTGTGTGTGATGTCGCTCTGGCTACTTGATGTCTTTATATTATGTAAAAGCAAAATTGGACTACTGTAAAATGCTACTGACTGACTGAGGGGGAGATGATGACGTCAAATAAATGTTCGTCATGTTATTCCCAAGAGACCGAAAAGTTGAGGAGAATGACCGTGTATGTTGATAAGTTTACTAATCTCTATCACAAATCCTGAGACTATACACTGCTAATTATTTTTGGGGCCTCTAAACCTTGATCTCCTAAAATCATAGAAAAAAAAAACTCCACCTCAATGATTATCCTTTTTGCTACTTGTCATTATGAACTCTGATATAATAACGAATCCTATCAGAGTAGCTGCCACCTATGGGAGCTTCCTTGTGTCTCCGATAACCTGAGTGTGATTTTTTTTTCTGCAGTTTCTCCGGCATCTTTAATATTCTCCTTTTGATACATGTTTCAATCTTAATGTTATCTATGTAAAAAAAAAATAAATCAGTCTAAAAGCCGCTAAGCTGAAAATGAAAGAAATGAAAACAGAAAAACCCAGAGAAAATTATCCCCCAAAAGCTTATAAATTCTGGTGAAACATTCCTAAGTATTCGAAATTGTCATCATTACCATCAACGTTTACCCGTCTTACATAACTGCTATAATAACAATCATCAGAAGTCAAAAGGAAAATTTAGTGTCATTACTTTTGTCCAGAACAAGACCACTCGACCTACTCAACTTTTTCATTAATCGATACAAGTATAACACCGTGTCCGCCTCCACTTCAGGACCTTGGCTGAGAACAATCCTGGTTACCATGAGTTATTTAGAACCTATTTACAGTACAATAGCCAAACTATAAATGTTCTTCAGCCCAGTTATGGAAAAGGAATGGATTGAGATTAAAAAGTTCAAATATGTAACAGACAATGACAATATACCAACGGGTAACAATAACACGACACTCACTATAATTACCTGGTCTACACACTTACAATAGTTCTTTTGCTCGCGGTGATTTAAAAGAAAAACTGACTCTTACTAAGGTTCCAACTGCATTTAAATCTAGCGATGAAGGTCTTTTCAACAACTACAGTTCCTTACCTGGACTTTATTTGTTTTTTGTTTTTTTCTCATAAACAACATGACAGGGAAGATCAGATAAGTATCGTTCTAAGATTTATTTACTGAAGACGTTTGAACCAGGATGAAACGTACTTATGGGTTATTATGATACACTGAGTCAGGGAGAGGTTAGCAGAGGTTCGGAAAAATGACTTTCTACAGTAAGTTCAGGGGCTCTCCCAGGAGCCTTCGTCGGCATGGTAGTAGTGGTATTATTGAGTCAAACAGATGAGTGAGATTATTTTATACTTCTGTTAACGGAACTGTTGGTATAAGAAGAACAGGTTTATCGCAGATGAAGTACCATACGAATTTTTAAGAGGACAGGTAACTGGCAGCTCCGTGTTTGCTGTGTCAGGCAGATGCTGGTCTTTACCATGCTGGTGGCCATCTTGCCTCTGCCAGTGTGCCCAACTGTTTATATCCTGTTAATGAGTACAAGAAGTTAACAGAGAACATTTTCTTCGTCGTCCACCGATCACGAGAGTTCTAGGATATCGTCTTTTCCAACCAAAACTGTTAAGCAGTTACTGTTGCGGTTATTAAAGACATCTGGCGGGCGGACACGGGGCCATGACTGACAGCACTAATAAAGTGAAAGTACACACCCCCGTGATGTACTCCCACCTCCACTGAACCCAAGAAGTTCACCACAGTGCTTCCTGGGATGGCTGAGCAGCACAAAAACCTGTATTCACTCAGTATATCCGGGACAATACTGACTTCAAAGGATTGCGACTCATCATCCATTTGTTCGACCTGAATCAGCACTCACATAAGTGTTCATCTTACAGTAACACACAACCTCGTCTTTGAGAGGCAGCACAGTAAGCTTCATAAAGACAGGAACAAAGTTGAGAATCACACCAGAAAGTTGGGGAGAAAATAGTCTGCCATAATTATACACGAGACGGTGCATGATAAATAACACTGACTCATGCAAATGTTTGTAGAACATTTGTCACCGACTTACTGAGAAACTTTTATGCCACACTAGAAGGACAAACACGTGGCTGAGGCATGAACTAGTCTCAAGAGAAATGCATTTACATGTTATGTTGTAATTTTAGATAAGAGAAGAATTATTAGGCCGCGTTTGTCATGTTCTTATGCTCTGGCTGAAAGAACTTACACTGTAGTATTTACTTTACGTTATGTCTTTCTGAAGATTTACGAGTTTGTTTAATAACACACACCAGCTAGTAACGCACTACCTGACACAGCCCAGACCAAGAGCTAACCTGTGTGTATGTCATCCACTAACACGAGACATCTATGTCGCCTTACTGAACACACCACGACCTCTTCCACTTGCCGATATATTTCGTAGGAGTTTTACTAACGTGACGTCATCAAACAAGATTAGATCACTAACCTTTACCAACTGTAACTAATATTTTTTTTTTTACGAGTGTATCAAATAAACTTGTATATTCTACCCAAAACATTAACACAAGGTTTATTACTTGAGACCAGCAAACAGGTCGGGCTATTAGTGCGTAAGAGCGTAATAATAACAACGAACATACGACTACTAATGGATAAAAAGTGTACAGATGGATAAATAAGTAACAAAAGGGAAGGATTATGGATAGAAAGAGTAAGGAGAATAAAAGGAAAAGTTGACACAGTGAGTAGTTTTGATAGGGACAGCAGGAAAAGCGCCCTGGGTGACTTGGTGACAGTCTAGGAGGTGGAGAAATCGACGAGGAATGACGGTGAAGGCTATAGATAATTCCAAAGTAAACTAATGTGGCTATTTAATCTATCACAAAGGTAAAGTAACATGCCATAGCGTTATTGCAAGGTAAACTAAGGAGTCTATGACGTTATTGCAGACCAGATTCGCAGATTGTTCTGTTATTGCAGTTTAACCTTCTGGGATCTTTATTATTCCAGGTTATGTATATATGTAAACTAACTGGTAAAGAGAGAGAGAGAGAGAGAGAGAGAGAGAGAGAGAGAGAGAGAGAGAGAGAGAGAGAGAGACAGAGACAGAGACAGAGACAGAGAGAGAGAGAGAAACCTTTGGTCTTTACACATCACTAATATAATCCTTTTTGACATCAGTGTATGAAACAAAAACATCATTTATTATATTGTTTCTCACACACACACACCCCTACCTGCCAGTGTGCTGCGGCAGTATGTAATATGAGCGGGGCAGAGCGGCGAGTCATGTAATAACACATATGATAGCTCCTCCATGTCATGTGATACTGACTCTCCCGGGGCTGCCATACCTTCCTCCCTGCTGATGAAAAGGCGGCGTCACACCAGGTGCAAAAGTTATGGTTCATACACTATATTTATCTGAAATTTCACTGCATTAATGATGAAGATTATCGCTGTTTTGATGTTCGGCTGTAAAGAGTCTTTCTGACGAGTCAACTTAGGCAGTGAAGAGACTAGTAATGAAGAACCCAAACAATGTGAGTCTTCATCTGTATTATTTTTCAGGATATGAGTTCAGAGTTAAGAGATTGAGTCTTGGTATACATTTGACCCATCTTGATTAAGGGGTTAGCAGTTAGATAAAGATAGATAAGAGTAATATCAAGTACCAATACCACCTTTGAGAGTGAGTGAGTCAGTGTTTGTATGTACAGGTTTGTGTTAGTGATGATAATGTGATGCTCAGAAGGTAGAAGACATTACTATTAAGACAACAACAAGGTGGCCTGTTCTTGTACTCCTAAAACAACACCCAAGAAAATGATGAGGAACACACACACACACACACACACACACACACACACACACACACACTGAAAAAGCCTATGATTCTAGTTCTTATCTAAATATTACAGAAAACAAACGAATGAGAGATACTCCAGCAAAACAAGACGTAATAGACAAAAATAAAGCGAATCAGACAAACAAAAAATACAGTCAGTCAGTATAACTCAAGAGGTAAAGTCACCCAGAACATTAAATACGCCACAACTTTAACCACGTAAGCGCAGTTAATGGCAAATCATGTAATCCTTGCTCGAATTTACAGCTCCACAATGGTATAAAACAGTGTCTTTACATCATTTATCCCTCAGGCGTAGTAGAGATCGATATATTATAAGCTATATAACACGGGAGGATATATAACCAATAAATAGAGGCATTATTCGCTAATATACCGCGTATTAATGTTCCGATTTCAGTATTTATGGCGGACGAAAACGGAGACAATATCAGTCTGGTCAGTTTAGAAGACAGAGAGGAGAGAAGAGTCGTGCTAGGGTAGGGTAGGGTAGGGTAGGGTAGGGTAGGGTAGGGTAGGTTAGGTTAGGTTTGGTTAGGGACACAGTTTGTATGCCTTCCAGCCAAGTACAAATTATCTCTCTCTTTTTCCCTCTCATTCACTTCTTCTATCCCTATTCTTCTCTTCCTCTCTATCCCTCCCTCCCTCCCTCCTTCCTTCACTTCTTCTCTTACGAACTCTCTTCTTTTCTCTCCCTCCTCCATCTCTTTCTTCCTCTTCCTTCCATTCTTCCTCTCCACCCCACACCTTTTCTTCCCTTCTCTCTCCCTACCACCCTCACTTCCCCCTTCCTTCCCACCCTTCTTCTCTCTCCCCTACCACCCTCACTTCCCCCTTCCTTCCCAATCTTCTTCTCTCTCTCTCCCCCACCCTCACTTCCCTTCCTTCCCAATTCTTCTTCTCTCTCTCCCTACCACCCTCACTTCCCCTCCTTCCCACCTTCTTCTCTCTCTCTCCCCCACCCTCACTTCCCCCTCCCTCACCTCACCCTCCCTAGTCATATTTATGCTCGCCAGAGGACACACACTCGGCAGCTCAAGTCGTACGTCACAAATTGGCTAATAAATCTTAATTAGAGTCGTCCTTAATTATCTCCGCACAAGATTCATCTACCTGGGTGATTTATCTCCTCAAATGTACTCATCTACGAGAGGGCGGTAACTCATCTACCTGATTGACTGACTAATTATTCATCTACTCCTCAAAAAAGTGACTTACTTGGCTGTGTTAAGTATACGTGTTAAGAGATTAATCTACTGGACAGATTATGTTGTTGAAAGTGACTCATTTACGAGTGTTTCTTTGACCATCCTGATTCACCTGACTCCGGCATCATTTACATCTACCTGAGGGGTTCGTCTATTAGTGACACATTCTAAGGTTAGGATATGTCTACCAGTATACAGAGGACTGACGGACGCACTGTATAACGAGACACACACCAAGTGACTAACCCGCTGTTGCCGCTGTATAGTCCGGGTGTTGTTTCTGCCGTTAGGTTTCTGCTGTCAGTTTTTTTTTTATTTCTCCTGGTGTGGCTGCTAACTGTATTATCCCTGCTGCTTGTTACTGGTTTTTTTTTTCTATTGATGTACGTCAATTGTTGCTTCTGTTGCCTCTGTTAATTTCCAGTTACGTGTGCTGTTGTTTTTGTCACCGCGTAAGCTGTTTTGCACTGAATCGTCTGAAGTGTTGTCACAGGTGCTGCTGTTGTTGCTGCTGGTGGTGGTGCTGCTGGTGCTGCTGCTGCTGGTGCTGCTGTTGCTGGTGCTGGTGGTGCTGTTGCTGCTGGTGTTGCTGCTGGTGGTGGTGCTGTTGTTGCTGCTGGTGCTGTTGCTGCTGCTGCTGGTGCTGGTGTCCTTGTTTCATTCTATCACTAATACAGATGATCCGTGTTGCCGCCACCATTACTGTGTTAATACAGTACTAACACTACTGCTGCTGGCCGGTCGTTGTGTCCACCTCGCGGCTCTCCCTCCTGTTGCGTCTCCGGTGTGCAATTGCATCCAAGAAAACTATCGGTCAGCTGGTCTAATAGCCTGAGCTTTAATGGCAAATAACAGTGATAGCGGACTAATTGTGGCCGGGATGGTGATGGCGGTGTGACTAATAGTGTGGAGTTAGAGTGATTCATGGTGATTGTGTGGGGTGCCCGGGTCCTTCGCCAGGCTTCCCCCTATCATGTGCTGCCCACGGGTCATGTTTGTAAGCGACGCCTCTGCCATTACCTTAGTGCCTGGGCGGGCCTTCACCATCACCAACCATATTTTAGACAGAAACAATTTGCCCTGGTTCAGATACATCACGTGTTCAAGCAATCATGACATTCCTATTATCAAAACATTATGTGACTACCCAAAGCCGTAGTTAGTAATCCTCTTCCACTACTGCACCTTAATAATATAAATCCGGGTCAGGCATAACTATCCATGCTCATTTTTCTTTTTTCTATTTCTTTTTTTACCTGTGACTACACCTGGTGGCATAGTTTTAACACTACTGATACGAGCGTTGCGTGGTGTGGCGACCTTAAGTGTTGGGGTGTAAGGAGTAAGTGGTGGGTGGGAGGCGGTGTGAGGGGGGGTGTTAGGGCGGGGTAATACTGCCCAACATCTCGACTGTTTAGAGATAAACCTTGGTGATTGTGTGTCGTGGTGAGATGGTCGTGCGTGGGCCGGTTATTAAGGTGAGGAGGCAGTGAAGCGGCATCTTGAGTCCTCCTGCTTTTCACTACCCCACTGATAACTCAATCTCTCTCTCTCTCTCTCTCTCTCTCTCTCTCTCTCCTCACCGTTATGTGTGTGTGTGTGTGTGTGTGCGTGTGCGTGTGTGTGTGTGTATTTGGTTTATTTATGAGTGGTACATTTCAATTATGCATAATCCTTAAATTGATTTCTTACCTGTACGGAAATACAACATAATGTTCCAGCGCCCTCCCTCACCTCCCACCTCCACCTACGTCATACACTTCCCTTGTATACTCTGGTCTGCCGCATGCTATACTGTACTGAACTACCAAGTTGAGTCAGGTGCATAGTACGCTAATGAACATCTGTAGGTTTTTCCTTCTAACGCAAGACTCTTTAACGTATTGTGCTGTGTTGTATACCTAACCTAACCTAACCTAACCAAACCTAACCGAGCTTAACCTAACCTAACACCATTCAGAATCAATCGTGCCATGACTCCATCAACAGACAGGTAAATTATGGGACACACACCTGGATGGGGTCAACTCATTACCGTCATAAGTGTTATCCTCTTGTTCACGTGACACATGTAAACAAACAGTGTCACGTGCAGTAGGTAAACAATACAGCCTCGCGTGACACCTGACAAAAACGTCACGTGACTCATGTAGACACACGTTTATGGTTGAGTAAAACAAACATGTACGTGGTTATTGTCAATAAATACGTACACAACAAGGACGCACGTAACACGAACACATACATGACTTGGTAATCAAATGCGTACAGTCCCCTTCACTAGTGCGTTTACAGGGGCTCGTCAAGTTTTGTGCAGTGTGGCGGCAGCCCTGTGTTTGTTTACATTCGACAGAAGGAACTTACAATAGTAAACATACTATGGAAGCAAAGTAAAATAACATTAAAACAAATATCTCAATGTAATGATTTGTGGAATGTTTATAGGACGATCCCTGTAAACACACAAGGGAAGGGGACTGTACATGATCTAAAACAAACGAATGCGTAGCAAGACTAACGTTACATGGTGTTACCTGGGGTTGGGTTAGGTTATGTTAGGTTAGCGTTAGAATGGTTCATCTTCATGTGATACAAATACTGTGTTCCACATGTAAGTCGAGGATGGTGCTGAGACAGGCCGTGAAGACCATCCTCTACAGTAGGTGAGCCTCCAGGTGTTGGTGGCAGAGATCAGTTGTTACTAGGGTGGCTGCCAGAGATGATATAACTCTCCAGAAATACTGAGGAGACAGCATATCCTGCCACCATCTTGGAGGAGAGACAAGTGTATCCGGCCACCAGCCAGGAGGGGATATATCCGGCCACCAGCCTGGAGGAGATATGATATATCCGACCACCACCTGGAGGATATATAATATATCCGGCCACCAGCCTGGAGGATATATAATATATCCGACCACCGCCTGGAGGATATATAATATATCCGGCCACCAGCCAGGAGGATATATAATATATCCGACCACCGCCTGGAGGATATATAATATATCCGACCACCGCAGAGGATATATAATATATCCAAGCCCAGCCTGGAGGATATATAATATATCCGGTCACTAACCTGGAGGAGATATAATATATCCGGCCACTAGCCCGGAGAGATATGATATATCCATACCGCCTGGAGGATATATAATATATCCGGCCACCAGCCTGGAGTGGAGGATATATAATATATCCGGCCACCGGCCTAGGAGGATATATAATATATCCGGCACCAGCCTGGAAAAGGATATTTAATATATCCGGCCTTTTAGCCTGGAGGATATATAATATATCCGGCCACCAGCCTGAGATATTTAATATATCCGGTCACCAGCCTGAAGGATATTTAATATATCCGGCCACCAGCCTGGAGGATATATAATATATCCGGCCACCAGCCTGAAGGATATTTAATATATCCGGTCACCAGCCTGGAGGAGATATAATATATCCGGCCACTAGCCTGGAGGAGATATAATATATCCGGCCACTAGCCTGGAGGAGATATAATATATCCGGCCACTAGCCTGGAGGAGATATAATATATCCGGCCACTAGCCTGGAGGAGATATAATATATCCGGCCACCAGCCTGGAGGAGATATAATATATCCGGCCACCAGCCTGGAGGAGATATAATATATCCGGCCACTAGCCTGGAGGAGAGCCGGTGTATCACGTCTCTCACCCCGCTATATAAGGGCAGCAGGGGGTGGGGGCTGTCACGAGTCCGCCGCCTCGAAAGAAAAACCCGACGAAATTATACATTGGTTACGGCGGGCTGTAAGACGGGGCCCCCCTCACCTCCCCACCATGATTCACAAGATGCTTTGGTTACGCTGCATCTAGGTCGAGTGTCTGATCTGTCTCCCTAGTTTAATTTTGTTGTTAAGTGATGGTAAAACGTATGGTTGATAAGTCATGGTACACTTCTACTATAGTGACATCATAGTATATTACTGTTGGGTCTGTAATGCTGTTGTGAATATGTTTATTGTTGCTATTTAAAGTATGGGAAAATATATGGGTGAAATAATAAAAAGTATCCTAGGATTAGACGAGGCAGCGAATATGAGCAACACAATGAGTTATGTTGTCAGAGATGCCAAGTTTAAGACAACACCAACCTGTGAACCAACGACCGAGTTCCTGTTCTTGGAAGAGCAACATTTTCCTCACCGTAAATTCCCAGCGGTGTGGTGAGGCTGGACAGGACCTCTGGTGATTGTTGAGTTTATACACACACACACACACACGCACACACACACACACACGCAGTTTTTATTAATGTAGGAAAAACAAAGCAACAATAACATTACACACCAAATATTACCGACTAATAAAGAAAATTTTGAATTAAAATGAGACAGACAATAATTAGGAGTCACGACGTAATCAAAGATGTGAACCAACCTTGACAGTCAGTTTACCTTAACGGACGACGACGACAAGTAGGGGTCAGCGTGTCGAGAATTACCTTGAAAAATATAATCCATGCCGGGTATTGACAACAACACTAGGTAAGATTGACGCAGAATAAGGACTCATACGGGGTGAGACTGATGCCTGTTGGAGTGAGAAACTTAACATGACATTTGGAGAATTTTTCACACCAAGGAAAATGCTATGAATGGATGTCAATGGTACCCAACAGGTATGAATCTACTGTAAATCAAGTTAATGGTATGTTTAGTGTACACCAGACTACCTCACCCGGTACCATAAGGCGGAATGAGGAGGCCAGAGTAAATATACGAGTCAGGACCTAAAAAAAAAAAAAAAAAAAAAAAATTGCCAAAGCATCTGGTCACAATATTGTAAAAAAAATAAAAATAAATAAATAAACTAAACTGATAAACCATTGAGTCCCCCCCTCCTCCTGCAGCACTCTCGCTCGACACCTGGAGAATGTGGAAGGGGGCGGTGTCTAATAATTAGGAGGTGACATGTGTAGTTGTAGATCAGAGTCACTTAGATTCACCTGAGCCATGAACAAGGACCACTTATATTAATCTGTTGGACAATAATAACTGGCCACTCATACACCATGTTTTATAAAAGATCATCCACCAAGAATTCTTTTACGTTTCTGTAATGGTAAGAATGTTATTAATTCCACCTAGAAAAAAAAAACAAAGGAGCTATTCTTAGTGCGTAGAATGAGCACACACACACACACACTCCAATACCCTCAGGAGCTGCATGCGTTCACCTCCAGATGTTGGATTTATCACCCTGATGTATGAGAACACCTCGCCATGAAGAAGAAAACAACAACACAACTTGATCATACTCAAGAGCTCGACTACACTGGCTCGCTGGGGTGCTCGGTATCTCCTGCAGGTATGAGATATTATCCACATTTCTCCTGTGCTGATTGTTGAAGTTATCTTAAAGGAATACAACACTGATAATTCTTTACTCGTGTGTGGTAAAGGTGGACAAGAGGAGTGATGTTGCATGGAATTACTTCGAGGTGCAGGTGGTGGGGTTGTGAGTCCTCTACACACACACACACACACACCAACAGCGAGAAGAGTATGTCAGGGATACACAATAACCCTGGTAATTATAGCTTACCGAAGGACCCTTTCTTGGGGTGATTATCCTTTAACAACGGACAACAATTTCGGGGAAAAATAAATGATCTCTGGCCCATCACTTGTTGGGTAATGATCATTGACCAACACAATGACAACAAGACAAAAATTTAATCATCGAGATAATTTGCTGTGGGGTTTGTGACCATTCCCAGAAGTATTAAACTTACGGTGCGAATTATCCATCAACACATTAATTTTTAACCCGGCTATTTGACTCATCATTACACACACACATCCTCTACCTATACGAATACCCTTCCTCATAGTTTATTTTATCAATGTTATATGGTGTTACCTAGTGTTATCTGATGTTATCTGGTGTTATCTAGTGTTATCTGGTGTTATCTGGTGTTATCTGGTGTTATCTGGTGCTATCTGGTGTCATCTGGTGTCATCTAGTGTTATCTGGTGTTATCTGGTGTTATCTAGTGTTATCTGGTGTTATCTAGTGTTTCTAGTGTTATCTGGTGTTATCTGGTGTTATCTAGTGTTATCTGGTGTTATCTGGTGTTATCTGGTGTTATCTGTCCAGGGTAACACAAACACCCATACACATCAACCTATCATAACTACAGTGGCGTAAAGAACCAGAGTCCCGTCAGGTATATGGTAATTAGGAGTAAATTACGTCGTTGGTCCAGATTGAATCCTAATCTTATTACCGGATTTACCAGTAACTTTATTAACGCAATGATCAGAGTTAGAAATGAATCAAAGAGGTTTACTTTAAGGAGATTCTGGTATATTATTTACATTCTAGTGTACGTAGAGATATTGAAGGGAGGGTGTGTGTTCAGGGGTGTCACTAGTAGAGTTACTGGATCGCTGCCCACTGTACAACATTCATCTCCACGGTAAATATTCTTATTCACAAACTACTTATTTGGCGTTCCAGACACCCCGACAGCTAGGGAAGAACTCGAGAGAGAAGACTTGTACAGCAGTGTTCAACAACGGGTCATGGTACACAGATCATCTCTCTCTCTCTCTCTCTCTCTCTCTCTATGTTGGTTCACTTCTTCATGTTAATTAATAAAGTGGCCGTCAGTGGTACGGTTAAATGGAACGGAGGTGTACGGCTCACCAGTACATCAGTGTTGATGTAACTAAAGGCAGCTTTTATCACCCTTGAGTACATACCTGAAAGCATTAAAACACAATTGTGGAAAAAAATCACTTTCACTAAAATTCCAGTGTTACATGTGGCTACTTTATACCTTAAGACACAACAAACAACTTTACACGAATCTTGCAAAAAAATATATAAAGTAAAGTATGTTTGGTTAACCTAAGTATGGGCACTTATGTAATTCCGGATCGGCGACACCCTCGTCAGGCAAACCTGCTGCAGCCACGAACTTTCCTGTCCTCCGCCCCTGAGTCTGGCAGTAATGACTATCATATCAGTCTTATGAGGGAAAACAATGAAATGGCCTCTTTAGTGACACATTATAAACCAGCGGAGAATGTTTCAGCTCAGTCCAAGGTGAAGCGTCTCCTGGTTCCTGTGTTGGGCGACTACCTCCGAGACACCACCAGGCAACTATCCTGGACTCCAATGTTCTTTTCATGTGTTGGCTCTGAGTGAGAATCAATATCTATTATAATCTTGGAACGCTTAAACTTTCGCCTCGTGCTGTGAGTCTGATAGCTAGAAAAAAATCACTTCCTGTGTTCAGTGTCTCAAGAATTCCAGAATGTCTATCAGATCAGCACTTTCAGCGAAGTCTAAATTATCAGCTGTCATCCCCGCACTGACTATAAACCTCCCTTCTCCAACACCATCATGGGCACGTCATACAAGGAACTCGAACAAGGAGTAGAAGTGAATAAGTCCCCTGTAGTTCTTGGCAACCATCTTAGTGTTGGAGAAATACAGCGACTACCAAAACAACACCCCTCCCCTCCCCCCACTAAGAGGCTCCCAGGTAGTGTGAAAATATCCAGAGCTTCAGTACATAAAGATCTGAACGACTTCTTGAAATCTTTGTACACAGAGATTTACACAGAGAAGTATTAACTATCTCTTCACATCAGTTACTATACTTCCAACACATATTTCCACGAACTCTAAACACAAAAAAATTACATAAACACAAAAATCCTCTTAGTATAGTATTAACACTATAGACACAACATAGGTGAGAACAGAGGACACTAATAATACGAATCTCTTGACTAAATCCTACAGACACTTGGCCAACATCGTCGGCAACACCACAAGGTTCTTCATCCTCATCATAAACACAGAACTGATCTCTTGTTTTAATCGTCATGGTGTATAGTTAGTGAAGATTCATTGGGCGTTCATGACTCACAAGGGCGGAGGTGTATTGACGGTATGGTGGTGGTGTGTGTTGGGTAGTGTGGTACTGGTATGGTGTTGATGGTTTAGTGAGGTATGTGGTAGTGTGGTGGTGTCATGTGGGGTTTGGTGGCGTAGTGTAGTGTTTGTGTGGTGATGTGGTAGTGTAGTGAGGTAGTGTGGTAGTGTGATGTTGTAAGATGATGTGTGGTAGTGTGGTGAGGTAGTGTGGTGAGGTAGTGTGGCGGGTGGTGGAGCAGGACAGGACAGGCGAGAGAGAGAGAGGTCAAGCGACCACCAAGAATGCAGAGGTGGGGTGGTCCCTCAATAAGTCTTTTTACCCACTCACTGATGCGGTCTTGGTCTCGTGTTTTTGTGTTATAGTCTCCTCATTGTTGATTAACTCTCATCATCATTAAATTTGTGTTAAATCTATATTTTTAGCATTACATACACCCCACCCCCTCACACACACTCCCCACCCCTCCCACACACCTCCCCACCCTCCCCCCTCCCCACACACTCCCCACACACACACACGTATAAATACATAAGTACTCACAAAAATATTGGTTACGGCATCATATTTAATATTGTAAAAGACGGTTTAGTAACGTGTAAAAAGTGATCGTTGTAGTTATTTCTCAGCCTATTGAATTACCTCTCTGGGTGTTTTTTGTTTTAGTTGGTAATGTATGGAAGAATTTAATATTTCATTGTATTTAAGTAAAGCCATATATCTAGGTATAATGAGCTCCACGTCAGAACCTTATAGTAAGTATCGAGGAGACCAATCAGTATATCGCTTACTCAGTGACGTCAACAAAGTTAATAGTACCAAGGAGACCAATCAGTATACCGCTTAATCAGTGACGTCATTAAACTTAGTAGATCGAGGCGACCAATCAGTACACCGCTTACTCAATGAAGTCACCAAGCAAAACAACGAAACACTTCCTATGAACGCTTTCCAGTATTTACACGAGACCTCTTCAATTTCTTACCAAATATTTACATTCCGTTCATATTTATCTTATTCTCATATTATACACAACAGTACATGTATAAGTAATAAGTGTAAGTAAAACAAGAGGAACATTGGGACTGGTTATTGATAAGTGGCGTCTGTGTACTGAGAGGGAGGGGGAGGAAAAGCTGAACTAGGTACAGTGTTCAGACACATACTCCCTACAGCTGTTAGTGTCGTCTATGGCAGTAACCCTTAACAACTCTCATACTACATAAACTTAATAATAACTTCCCTAACTTGAATTTGAGCTCATGTTCTTTGTAAGATTAAAAGTGACAGCTATTTCACGCTCCCATTTCCACGTGTAGAAGATAATTTGTTGTTTATTAAGCGAGTGTGTTTACATACTTAGTGAGTGAGAAACAGACCCTAGGAGAGAATTTAGGCACGAGAAAGGATAGTCGGGTGGGGGGAGGGGTTGTATAGGTGGATAGGATTGTGGATATATATACAATGGTACCCGAAGTGGATGTCAATAAAGGTAGATACTAATTGGAGGTGTGATAGTGAAGATAGTGAAGAAAAATTAATTAGACTGTGTTGATAGATGGGTAACTAATACGATTAAGTCAAGTCATGTTAATGTGCTATAAGGAGGTTTTTAACACAGTGTCTAAGTCATGATTTAAGAATATTAAGACGTGAAATAGGAATGAATAATAAAGATGAGAATATTTAGCACAATTGGGAATAAAATAATTGACAATAATCTCGTAAAAAATATAAATTAAATCTGGAAAATAAACGTGGTTAGAGATTTGTTATTATTATTATTATTATTATTATTTTATTATTATTATTATTATTATTATTATAGGTCACAGATGATCATGGCAATGTCCTTGGTACCGACATTCAGGAGGTGTCATTGTCCGTCCGTGGTGATCTTGGATGTCCTGAGACGTCCTTGGACAGTATTTTGTGAGCTCTTTTGGGTTTTGGGATGCCTTTGGAAAGTCCGGTCCTTGAATGGTCCTTAAATTTTCACATTAGTTAACAGATCTCTCTTGGTGTCAGTGGCAGTCCTTGATAATTAGTGGTGGTTTTAAAGGGGTATTGGGTTAACTGTCGTCCGTGATAATTTCTCATGAATCATTTTATACCTTCGTGGTTTGTTGTGGTCCGTGGTGGTGGTGGTTAATGATACTCTATGGTGATTTATGGTTGTCTGTGGTCTGGAGTGGTTTGTGGTGGTTTGTGGTTCTGTGTGGTTGACTGCAGTGCTGTGTGGTTGACTGTAGTGCTGTGTGGTGCTGTATGGTTGACCGTGGTGCTCCGTGGTGCTGTATGGTTGACCTTGGTGCTGTGTGGTTGACCGTGGTGCTCTGTGGTTGACTGTGGTGCTCTGTGGTTGACTGTGGTGCTCTGTGGTTGACCGTGGTGCTCTGTGGTTGACCGTGGTGCTCTGTGGTTGTAAGTGGTGGTTAGCCCAGGTGACCTAGAGTATAGTGGTCAGCAGTTGAGTCAGGTTCAGTAGTTGAATCAGGTGGGTGAGTCAGGTGGGTGAGTCAGGTGGTCGCCCTCAGATGACTAGCCACACATGATGAATAGAACACGCACTCGCCCAAGGTCGCCCGGCCTCGACCTCGTTACAATAGGTCTCGTGATTGTGGCCTCGCAAGTGTGTATCAACCCCGCCAACCTTCCCCCTCCTATTCATTATCTCGCTCTTGTTGTCTCGCTGCCGTCGCCTTGGTTAAGTTATCTCTTTCACTTGATCTACATTAAAATGGTCTCGTTCTCGTGGTCTCGCTGTCTCTTTGACTTTCGTAATATCTAAAAAAACGCTAGCGGTGTTTATCCTTCAAGTCTCTCTCTCTCTCTCTCTCTCCTCTCTCTCTCTCTCCTCTCTCTCTCTCTCTCTCTCTCTCTCTCTCTCTCTCTCTCTCTCTCTCTCTCGTTTTGACTATCGTTCATCTGTCAATCAGTCTGCAAATTCATTTTTATTTCTATGATTGGGTGATATTTCTGTCATCCTCTGTCTAATCTTCCTAACCAATTACCATATACACCTGTCTGCTGTAAAACAACTCCCGTCTCTCGTCTTCTATCTCAGGTCACACACACACGCATGTATAAACAAATATATTCACTTCTAAATTACTAATACTTATATCATGCAGGAGCGAGGTAGGTGGTCTACAGGTTGAGTGTAAGGACCTCAATTGGTAAACCCTCGTGTGTGTGTCTGTGTGTGTGTGTGTGTGTGTGTGTGTGTGTGCTGACTCGGGATTACGAAGGATTTAAACTAATTTAACCCGTGTATTTAATAGTGCTAGTGAATACCTGCCACGCTAGTTCACCAACCATTATTAGTTAGTTAGCTTCATAGGAGGAGCTAAATAACAGCTAAACTCAACACTTTACGATCAAAGTTATAATAATGTGTTACTGGTGGACTGGTCTGAATAAAAGGTTTAGTAGCCTTCAGCAATACTGTGTTGGGTTCTGGGTTTTTTTTTTCCCGTGGTGGACAAAAAGAGTTATCTCAGCATTTTCACGACTGGGGGAAGAAGTAATTGATATTTATGTTAGTTAATGAGGCTGGCATTCCTATAGTACTATGAGCTAAGGACACAATATAATCACCTCCTCCAGTGTTGTGAGCTTAAGACAACTATACGTCTCCAGTGCTGTGGGTTTAGAACACAAATACTGTACTTCTTTACTCCCTACTCCCGCCATAGTCCTCCCATACACTCACCCACCACAATGCTTTATCTTCCCTTTGTCATATAATACTGTTTACTAATCTATTCGGATCACATGAAGTTTAGCTCCACTTAACGCCACCTTTGTGTTACTTATCCATGATGGGCACTGTATGTTGTATAGTAGTGAAGATGTTTAGATTTTCTTATGTTTACAATTCTTGAATATTTTGAGTCAATTTTAAACATTCTTTTTCTATTGTAATGTTCTATCACAAAATAGGAAGTCGCTATACAGGTGTTTGTATATTACAGAGAGCCACAAGAGTTAACATTTACTAGAAGAACAGCTGGAATAACTTCACTAATGATGTATTGTAAACTGCTGCCTTATAACCTTGACAAGTCCGAGTCATGAGAATCATCCTACCTCCCCAGCTGTCCACCGCCCCAACAGCTGACCCACCCACTCCCCAAGCTGAACACCCCAACTGATCCCCCACCCCCAAGCTGATCACCCACAGCTGTCCACCCCCACAGCTGTCCACTACCCCCACAGCAGTCCATCGCCACCCACCCCACCCGACCCACCCCCTAAAAACCAGTTCCTTATAGTCATGATAATATGTCATACAATAATGAAGGGTTTTACAAGTTGCTGAACCCGAAGATGACACCAGGTTTTGTGAAAAATTGAGATTGTGACCAAGTAACAGCCAGGAATTTTGTACATCATTTCGGCAGTTTTTGTAATCATGGTTAGATTATGCGAATTCAGACAACATTGGGGGAATTACTGTGTGTGTGTGTGTGTGTGTGTGGTATTGCTAGCTACTGACCACACACACAGTCATATATCTCTTGAGTTAGCAGTTATCATTGTTCATCCCCTAAAATTCGTCCGAGACCCCAAAGAACAGTATCGTCCTGAACAATAAGAACTTGACCTAATAATAACTAATAGCTTGAACAAAAAGATTAACATTTAGCATCTGGTACCTTAATAAGTATAAAGATATTAAGTACAAAAATTAATTAAGTTTTGTCTATATAAAGTAAAACCGCCATTTCTGACCCGGATACCGTTTGTGTGTGATTAAATGCTGTAGATAAGGCTAATAAGAATGAACTGTTGTTGAGACTCCAGGCAGAATCACACGGTAGGGTTTTGAGTGTCTGGCTATATTACCTGTCGTACAAGCATTTAGTAATTTATACCTGGCTACAGCCCCTTCCTCCCCTCAACCTACCGAGGATAATAATGAATAAAGTATTTTGTTCCACTGGCCCTTATACTGAGCAGTAATACTCACATTAATCGGTGAAACTCATTGCGGAAATTCCATAGAGTAATTTATAATGTTAAAGTCACGCGTTTTAAGGAGAATTGTCCACTTAAGTCATAAGCCATAACGAATTCTCTTGTAAAATTGTATATATTTTTCATGGTTGTTATAAATACCTGGATATTATTGTAGATATGATAATACCGAGTCCTTTACACTGAAGATATCTTTAGCTATCATAACCAAACTTCCTCTGAATTAAAAGTTATTTTGATGTTATCTCTACGATGTCTTATGTAAACACCATTTCGAATTTTGAAAAGAACAAAATCAGAAATATATTGAAATTATCTCTTTCGCGCCATTATCCCAAAAGTTTGAAGGACACTCACCATATCTAACTTATCTGGAGAGAGAATGGTGAACGCTTGGAAAACCCTGACGGAGACAGTTATGACAGCACACTTTCCGGTACAGGAAACTACTAAAGTCTGTTCGTCTCTCCTCCTGAAACACGAGCCTCAAGATTCAGACTCGTGAATCCGAAGCATTTAAGGACAAAACAATTCACGAATCTGAATCTCGGGGATCGTGATTCAGGAGGAAAGGCGAACTGCACAATCAGGGTCCAAAGTTCGCCCCGCCCAAAATGAAACAGCATCGACCCCAAAAGAGATGAAACAGTTAGGGTAAGTCAGTTCGGAGATTCATTCCCGTGTCTCAGTTTCACCACAGGGAGTGAACTTGTGTCCCTGATTATACTGTACATACATACAACACCCTGTCTATGCCCAGTACTTGTCAACAATGCCTAGAGGAGAATTCACCAACCGCCCGGCTAACTAGTATAAGCTGACAAGTAAAATAAATAAAATATCCTAAAAAAAAAAAATAATATTCCAAAAGCCTTTACGCTTGTGGACGCTTATTAAACTAACCAATGTACTAACTACTCCTCTTCTGGTCTTGAATCACCCTGTTCGTTGTCCACCAATAAGCAACTTCTTCGCCAAATCTCACACGCGCGCACACACAAGTTCACGATCGAGTACTACAGTTATACCGGTCCACTCCACTTAGTCTAATCAGTCAATCAATCAGTCAGTCAGTCAAGTCAATCAGCCAGACATCATGTAAGTCAAGAAAGTCCAGTCACTGATCGTAGTGGGTCAGTCAATGATTGTGGTGGATCAGCCAGTCAGTATGGTGAGTCGGTCAGTAATTCAATCAATCAGACATCAGTCAGTCAGGAAAGTCCAGTCTGCGTGGAGTATTAGCCAGTCAGTCAATCGGTCAGAAAAAGTCCAGTCAGTGAATGTGGTGAGGCAGTCAATCAGTCAGTAGCCGTCATGAATCAACAGTAGGTGAGGGGTACAGCAGTGATCAGTCACACGAGAGTCAGTACATTACCAGACACTCCCCCATTACTCCAGCGCATGTGAGTGGTGATCCGAACTGTTCCTCTCTCCACCGCCACTATTTTCTGGGTATATTACTGCTGTGATCCTTATATTACTGCTGTGAACCTTATATTACTGCTGTGAATCATATATTACTGCTGTGAAACTTATATTACTGCTGTGATCCTTATATTACTGCTGTGATCCTTATATTACTGCTGTGATCCTTATATTACTGCTGTGAAACTTATATTACTGCTGTGAAACTTATATTACTGCTGTGATCCTTATATTACTGCTGTGAACCTTATATTACTGCTGTGAAACATATATTACTGCTGTGAACCGTATATTACTGCTGTGAACCTTATATTACTGCTGTGATCCTTATATTACTGCTGTGAAACTTATATTACTGCTGTGATCCTTATATTACTGCTGTGAAACTTGTATTACTGCTGTGAAACTTATATTACTGCTGTGAAACTTATATTACTGCTGTGAAACTTGTATTACTGCTGTGAAACTTATATTACTGCTGTGAAACTTATATTACTGCTGTGAAACTTATATTACTGCTGTTAAACTTATATTACTGCTGTGATCCTTATATTACTGCTGTGAAACTTGTATTACTGCTGTGAAACTTATATTACTGCTGTGAAACTTATATTACTGCTGTGAACCTTATATTACTGCTGTGAACCTTATATTACTGCTGTGAACCTTATATTACTGCTGTGAACCTTATATTACTGCTGTGAACCTTATATTACTGCTGTGAACCTTATATTACTGCTGTGATCCTTATATTACTGCTGTGAAACTTATATTACTGCTGTGATCCTTATATTACTGCTGTGAACCATATATTACTGCTGTGATCCTTATATTACTGCTGTGAACCTTATATTACTGCTGTGAACCTTATATTACTGCTGTGAACCTTATATTACTGCTGTGAAACTTATATTACTGCTGTGAACCTTATATTACTGCTGTGAACCTTATATTGCACACTTATGAATCATATATTACTCACTTGAACCTCCTTATTACTGCTGTGAGCCTTATATTACTGCTGTGAACCTCCTGTACTGCTGTGAACCTTATATTACTGCTGTTAACTTTATATTACTGCTGTTAACTTTATATAACTGCTGTGAACCTTATATTACTGCTGTTAACTTTATATTACTGCTGTGAACCGTATATTACTGCTGTGAACCTTATATTACTGCTGTTAACTTTATATTACTGCTGTGAACCTTATATTACTGCTGTTAACTTTATATTACTGCTGTGAACCTTGTATTACTGCTGTTAACTTTATATTACTGCTGTGAACCTAATATTACTGCTGTTAACCTTATATTACTGCTGTGAACCTTATGTTACTGCTGTTAACCTTATATTACTGCTGTGAACCTTATATTACTGCTGTTAACTTTATATTACTGCTGTTAAACTTATATTACTGCTGTTAAACTTATATTACTGCTGTGAACCTTATATTACTGCTGTTAACTTTATATTACTACTGTTAACTTTATATTACTGCTGTTAAACTTATATTACTGCTGTTAAACTTATATTACTGCTGTTAACTTTATATTACTGCTGTTAACCTTATATTACTACTGTGAACCTTATATTACTGCTGTTAAACTTATATTACTGCTGTTAACCATATATTACTGCTGTGAACCTTATATTACTGCTGTGAACCTTATATTACTGCTGTTAACTTTATATTACTACTGTGAACCTTATATTACTGCTGTGAAACTTATATTACTACTGTGAACCTTGTATTACTGCTGTTAACTTTATATTACTGCTGTTAACCATATATTACTGCTGTGAACCTTATATTACTGCTGTGAACCTTATATTACTGCTGTTAACTTTATATTACTGCTGTTAACTTTATATTACTACTGTGAACCTTATATTACTGCTGTGAACCTTATATTACTGCTGTTAACTTTATATTACTACTGTGAACCTTATATTACTGCTGTGAACCTAATATTACTACTGTGAACCTTATATTACTGCTGTGAACCTTATATTACTGCTGGTAACCTTATATTACTGCTGTGAACCTTATATTACTGCTGTGAACCTTATATTACTGCTGTTAACCTTATATTACTGCTGTTAACCTTGTATTACTGCTGTTAATCTTATATTACTGCTGTTAACCTTATATTACTGCTGTTAACCTTATATTACTGCTGTTAACCTTGTATTACTGTTGGTAACCTTATATTACTGCTGTGAACCTTATATTACTGCTGTGAACCTTATATTACTGCTGTGAATCTTATATTACTGCTGTTAACCTTATATTACTACTGTGAACCTTATATTACTGCTGTTAACCGTATTTTACTGCTGTGATTAAGAGGCAATTTTACCATATACGAATTCATTTCCATTATTTGGTCGCGATAGATTCATATAGAATAATAATCGTTGTTACATTTTGAGATGCTGTTTATTATTCATTATAAGAGCCAAATTATACCCCAAGTTGATTAGGTTAGGTTAGGTTATTTGTAAAGTTACGCATATACGGTATATGTATTGAGATTATCAACAACACTTAGGACTGTCTATGGCCAGTTAGAAGTTCCCAAAAATAAGAAATACGTAGAAATTATCTCTTAATTCTTGTCTGCTTTTTGGTTTATTAGAGTTCACAAGTCCTTTGGTTATTATACTTGATTAATGTAAGAAGGTGCCAGAGCTTCACCATACGGAACGACAGGTGATGCTGATTATATATTCTTAATAGTCGTTTGCCGGAATCTCTAAATTATTTTCGTCTAAAAGAATCGCACATGTAAGCTCGACTGCCTCTCTCTTATAATTCCCGGCGTACGACTTGTTGTCATTCAATAACTTGATCGTATTTAACTAGTCACAAAGTCAGTAAATTACAATGGAATAGTTGATTTGATGAGAGTAGATAGACGGAAAATAAAATACTTGAGTGTATAAACATTTACTGAAAGTGAGCAAAACCAAATGAAACCTTTCACAAAATAGCAGTTCATATCACCCCAAAGAAAGCTCACAAGCCCCCCACCCACCTTCAGCCATCTCGATCGGTGATAAATTTCAAATGTTGTCTGGAGAAATATCTATACGTATACAGTACAGACAGGCCCTAACTAAGCAGCCAAACCCGGATATTTCATCGTCAGGGGCTAGGGGAGGGGGGGGGGGTCACTGAGACTATACCAGACAGGGGAATACTTGGTGATATTAACATAAAAATACCGGTTCCTAGTTACACTAAAGAACGTTGTAGTGTCTGTAAGTGGCGTTCATAGCAACCAGGATATTATTCCTTTCGTTACTGGTGAAACTTGAGAAAACCAGATATATTAAGAGAGGAAGTGACGAAATCATGAGAGTATTGAGGACCAGCTGCGGTCAGGAAGTCATGAAATTCATTAGTCTTTGGAGTTTTCAGATCACGACCTCCAGCGTCATGTGGGCGGAGGATCAAAGATATCGTCAACACTCAAGTTTATCCACGTCTTTCTCTCTCATTATTCACCACCATGATTTGATTTAATTATTAATTCATTTATTTTAAGGAGTCTACTTACCAATTATTTATTTATTTTTCCTTTAATGCTCTCTTCCCCCTGTATTATTTCCCTGGTGTTTGTGTTGTGTCCAGCAGGAAGGTGACAGACACTCCATCATGGTAAGCAACACGGTCACAGCCTCAACACACCTCTAGACAGTTAACTCACTTGTCACCAGTAGCGTTAATAACTTATTTATATCGGCAATAATACTCATGATAACTAGCAATTTGCCGACAACACCGAAGGACTTCAGTACACTGGGGTGTATCCTGTACTCCCTAGGGGGTATACCGCGTATACTCTGGCGGTATACGCTGGAGCTAGTATATCATACCATCACCGTTTTAATCAATACACTTATAAATTTAATTAAGCTGAATGAAATTAAAAATCCTGATCCCACCTCCAATAATATTTCAACTATTTTTTTCATCCAGTTTATAAAGGCTGATAATCCTTTCCAGTGTGGCTCTCAGTAAGTCTGACCTCACCTGTGTTCAGTCAACCAATCAGGTGGAGGTGTGGTGAGGTGTGTTAGGCCGGGTTTAAATCTACACTGGACTCGGATTAAAAGTGGTGTCCCATGATGGCGTCAGGCTGCGACAAGATGGCCGCCGACCCTGAGCTTTGATACAGTCCCTCCCCTCAACCTAAATTTTACACTGCTGACACTGACACGCTCCTCACACCTACACTGCTGACACCGTCAAGCTCCTGACACCGACAGTGCTGACACTGACACTCTCCTGACTTTTACACTGATTTCACCTACATTGCTGTCACACTGCTGACACATTACTAACTTATGATATATATATAGTATATATATATATATATATATATATATATATATATATATATATATATATATATATATATATATATATATATATATATATATATATATATATATATATTGCTGATATTTGTCCGTTTGTTATATTTAAGTCGTGGTGACATCAAAGTGTACCGACGTTCAGTTCAAGCACGATCAAGTAAAGCATTGTACAGTGAAGCAAAGTGAAGCAAGCTGAAGTAAAGTGATGCGCAGTGAATTGTAGTAAGTTGATACACTGTGAAGCAAATTTAGCACAGATAAATATATGTCATGTGTTTTGAAGTTATTTACCAGGGCAACATGCAGGCAATGACAGTTATATAGTACAGTGCAATGAGAAAGCAGTGACCGCGAAAGACCGGTAGTACAGAAGCACAATAACTCATAGATCAATGTTGCAGTAAGTTGCACCACCCGGCGATGTTCTCGTAACTTAGGAAGCAACGAACGGTGAGGAGGCGAGGCGGGGCGAGGTGGGGTTGGTGAGGTGAGGAGGCGAGGCTAGGGGGCGAAGAGGTGGGGCTGGGAGGCGAAGAGGCGAGGCGAGGTTGGCGAGATGAGGAGATAATGAGGATCCCCCCATCACCCCAACACACCTTCCTGCCATCACTACCACACCCCAACACACCTTCCTGCCATCACTACCACACCTCGACCACCCCAACACACCTTCCTGCCATCACTACCACCCACCACCCCAACACACCTTCCTCTTACCACACACCTTCCTGCCATCACTACCACACCCTGACCACCCCAACACACCTTCCTTCCTGCCATCACTACCACACCACCACACACACTACCTTCCTGCCATCACTACCACACCCGACCACCCCAACACACCTTCCTGCCATCACTACTACACCCCAACACACCTTCCTGCCATCACTACCACACCCCTGACCACCCAACACACCTCCCCTGCCATCACTACCACACCCCTGACCACCCCAACACACCTTCCTGCCATCACTACCACACCACCATCCCAACACACCTTCCTGCCATCACTACCACACCCGACCACCCCAACACACCTTCCTGCCATCACTACCACACCCCGACCACCCCAACACACCTTCCTGCCATCACTACCACACCCCGACCACCCCAACACACCTTCCTGCCATCACTACCACACCTCGACCACCCCAACACACCTTCCTGCCATCACTACCACACCCCGACCACCCCAACACACCTTCCTGCCATCACTACCACACCCCGACCACGCCTTCCTACCATCACTACCACACCTCGACCATCCCATGCCTATTCCTTACGTCTAAACGAAAACTTCACATCAAGAGCATATAACGAAGGAAAAATTCGTTAGTTACAATTTTCTGTTCGTTAATTTTTATATACAAATTTAATGTATTTTATTTTTACACAAGGATTAGAAGTACAATTGCATTAACGGCCACAGAGATGATAATGAAGTGGACAACACACTCAAAATAACGCACTCGATTATCACCACCACCAACACACTCGACTATCACCACCATCACCAACACACTCGCCACCACACTCAACTACCACCCTCACCATTAGTAGCTCTCAACGTTCAGTACTATATGGAGGAACAACAATAATAATTCAGGTTTAATTCCCACGATTGACAAGGGCCTGGCCACTCCATCAACGGCTTGGTAATACACGTCTACATAATTCGTAGATCCGGCCGCACGATGCGTTCGTAAAGCATGAAAGGAAAAAAAAAGCTGATTTGCGTGCTGGGTTGGGAAGCAGTCTAACAACCTGCCAGACGGACCACTCTTTGTTCCACCACCATCCTCATACCACTACCACCATCCTCTACCACTACCACCACAACTACCACATTCTTATCGCCAGTACTACACTCTATATCACTACTATCGCACTTTGATCACCACTATCACACTTTGATCACCACTATCGCACTTTGATCACCACTATCGCACTTTGATCACCACTATCGCACTTTGATCACCACTATCGCACTTTGATCACCACTATCACACTTTGATCACCACTATCGCACTTTGATCACCACTATCACACTTTGATCACCACTATCACACTTTGATCACCACTATCACACTTTGATCACCACTATCACACTTTGATCACCACTATCACACTTTGATCACCACTATCGCACTTTGATCACCACTATCACACTTTGATCACCACTATCGCACTTTGATCACCACTATCACACTTTGATCACCACTATCGCACTTTGATCACCACTATCACACTTTGATCACCGCTATCGCACTTTGATCACCACTATCGCACTTTGATCACCACTATCACACTTTGATCACCACTATCACACTTTGATCACCACTATCGCACTTTGATCACCACTATCATACTTTGATCGATCACCACGCACTGATCACCACTATCGCACTTTGATCACCACTATCGCACACCACTTTGATCACCACTATCGCACTTTGATCACCACTATCGCACTTTGATCACCACTATCACTGATCACCACTATCACACTTTGATCACCACTATCACACTTTGATCACCACTATCACACTTTGATCACCACTATCACACTTTGATCACCACTATCACACTTTGATCACCACTATCACACTTTGATCACCACTATCACACTTTGATCACCACTATCACACTTTGATCACCACTATCACACTCTTATCACCACTACTACCACACTATCGACACTACCTCTATATCACTCCATCCTTAGCATTCTATATCACCACCACTATCCACCATCTACCAACGTCACCACCACTACCATCACCACCACTATCCACCAACGTCACCACCCTTACCATCACCACCATAACTGTATCTCAAGTCTCTGTCAAATGGCTGAGGTCTTCAATTCGGTTCTCCTCCTTCACACCCACCGTCACATTTCTCACTTGCATAACTTTGTTTTTGAAGTTGAGTGTTGTGTTAACTTTAAGCCAAGTGAAAGCCATGAGAATACAATCAAACAAATTCACGTATACGTCTGAATGTGATTTAGGTTCCGATCGAGTCTTCGCTGTCAGATCCAAAATACTCTAAGATTTGAATAACCATTTTAAATCTGGAAGGTGAACTGCAAAAGCCTTAACACTGTCTCCCCGTGCAGACCAACGTGTGTCCGACTTGCCAATATTTTCCTTCATAATTTCCCATCATTGCAGGCTACAGCTGAACGCTTTGTTGGGTTACAGAACAACTCCAAGGAATGTAATCCCCGCTGGACAGCACTCAGAGGCATGAACACCACACAGATTTAAGTTGTAGCAACCACAGGCGGAGTACAGTACTGTATGTGGCTAGTGGGTTGTGTCTGAGTATGAGCTTGAACACCTCTTGCAGGAGTCACTCATGCTGCTCCAGTTGTCGAAGCTTTGGCTACGGTAGTCTATAACTGACATATTGTGCTTCCTTTCTGAGAAAAGAACCATTCCTACACTGTAAACCTGACACTAGTACGGCCATCTTCCTCTGGCTATTTCATAAGTCGAAACTAATATCTCGTAAAAAAATATTCCTCCTGCATTTTATGTCAGTTTTTCAAGGTAGGAAAGCTTTTATATTCTATGGAAAAATGCCATCAGGTAACTGCTGAGGCTGGAACAATATCTTGAATATTACCAAATAGTAAGAAAAATACTCCCTGGTGTTCTTGTTGATTGCGTCATCCCAAGGCCACTAATTTTAGATCACAAATTATTAGTTAAGTGAGATCAGGATAAAGGTGGAGCAGACGGTTAGCATCCGAACGCATTAATACATATCAACCATTGCTCTTTGGGGGATACGGAGTAATATAATCGACGAGGCAACACTTTAATATTTGTATTTTAGTTTATCCTTCAATCATAAATTACTTATTAGTGGGCAGGGTATGAAGGAGAGAAATAACAGGGTTAAAACACTGGGAAGACTAACCATATGACAGTAATCTCATGTTTCTACGTGTTTATTACGATTTTCATTGGATTGAATTCGTTCACTTCTTCTGGAGATGTTGTTTGGATGATAAGAAAATCGAAGTGACAATGCACAGGTGAGGAAGTTAGGTGAGGTTAGGTAGGCGAAGTTAGGTAGGTTAGGTAAAATTTGGCAAGGTTAGGTTAGGTTAGGTTAGGTAAAGTTTGACAAGGTTGGATAAGGTTAAGTCATGTTCTAATATATTCAGTGGATTCCTGTTTCCATTTTCGTGTTCAGTATCATAGAAATAGTATATCTAGAGGTTTTTTTTTCAATGCAATAAGTTATTTCTACTGCTAACCGTGTTCTCCATCTTTACCGAGACTTGATTTTAGTGTCATATGATCAATTTTTTGCCATGTTCTTACCCCACAAGTTCCCTCATCCTTCATGCCCTGCGTAACGATTTTATTAGTTAGTATCATCCAAAGTATAACTGGAAAATATGAACGAAACTTATCAACACGTTCTGATGCTAACCGTCTCCTCCACTTAACCGAGATCACTAATTTTCACTTAAGTCACACAAACATTCATTATATATCTCAAAACAATATCACTTAACACACACAAGATATGATTGATATTATCGATATTTTTACCAGTGCGTTTCAGAAAAATTTGTTTACATCACAGTTGTTGATCTTGACAACACTAAACTTTCTCACCTTTTCACACCGTAGCTTTTATCTTTGATGTTTGTAGCGTTATTATTCCAGCAATGTTATATCTAGTAGATGTGGGAATCAGTTCACGGTGGTAGGTTATGTGGGAGACGGTAAATGGTGTCGTCTGGCCGGCAGTGGTTGGTGACTGGTGGACGATCAAGCCGGGTCAACACTACACTCGTTGTCTCGCTAAATTATTCAATCTTTTACTTATTTTATCATTTCAAGTTTGTTTTACGTTGTATTATATGAAGAAATAATATAAATAAAATAAATACAAATAGATGGGTGAAAGAAATCTATCAGGTGTCATATATCTTTGTAGTAATAAATATTTAATATCTAATAGAAAAATTATGGGCACGAATTTGAAAGAGATAATTTAACAGTTCATAAAACATATTTTTGACGATCAAGTGAAACACACATGATTTGATTTATATCTATAATATTACTAGCAATACTAAAACTAATACTGATATTAATATTGTCAAAACTATAGAAAACTTTTCGTGTTTATATGACGTATACTGTAATTTAGTAAAGACTATGGCAGTATGTTCGTCTTGGCTCACTTGTTAAACCTGACGTAAAACTGGATTGTGAAGAAATTATTTTACGCGTATGTATGATTGTTTACAACAGGACATCAGGGATAGTCCAGGATCAGAAGAGAATAGTGAACAGCTTGTGACAATAGCAATTAGTTTAGTTCTTGATTTATTACAGTTTTTGAAATTGTTGGGTGGAAGTCGATTCGGCGATAATTTTAAGCAACCATGTTTAACAAATACCCAGACGTGGCCGAAGTTCCTCGGTACTTGATAATATCTGATATGTACTGCAGTCAGTCACCAGAGTCCTGTCGCCTCCCTTCCTGAACCACGAACCCCGAGATTCAAACTCATGAATCCAAAGCAGTAGAAACTGATGCACTATTCCATCTTTAAATGCTTCGGGTTCAAGAGTCTGAATCTCCTGGTTCTTGGTTCAGGAGGAAAGGCGACAGGACTCTTGGAGGTGACAGTATACATGTGGGTCATATATGTGATTAATTTATAGCTGTTGAAGTCTTTTTTTTTAATCATAATTTACACCAGATTAGTGAAAACAATCTACTGACAACATGACCGAAACACTATACCGTAACACAAAGACAAATGTAAGTATATATATTATCTATCTTCGTGTAAGGATAAGATACACCATTGAAAAGGATAAAGCTGATCAATACCTCGTTCACTCTTGATTCATCTCGCCTCCTCATCAGTGTTTCAACAAGAACCATCACCTGATCATCGAAAGTTAACTATACTATAAAAAAAGTACAAATAATTAATAAAAAAACAGATAGTGAATGATAGAGAAAAAGGTGAAGGAAATAATAATTAGAGGCATGAGGCAGGTGAAGGGGCAAGGAACACAACCCACCATAGCATCACCACCACCACCACCACCACCAGGTCGACGAACAGACATACACAGTCACTCTACAAAAATACACAAATGGTTTAGGTGTGTAAATATCTTTTTATTTATGTATATTTCGGTTTAGATAACGACTCAGGTAACCGATACGGACCTCACACCTGCTAAACTTATACCCTGTTGTAAGTTACTGCCTTATCTTGTCTACAACATCATTCTCCTTCTACTTATATCTAGAGACTGTATATGTGTTGGTGTTTCTGAGCAAATAAATAAATTATGAACCATTGGAATCTTTGTCTACGTTCTGAACCGTATGACTATCTATATATTTATCTAATTCCATCCTAGTTTTTTTCCTCTTTCCTTTTCCCTTCCCTGCCTTTCCCCCTTCCCTTCCTCTCCCCCTTTCTTTTCCTCTCCCCCTTCTCAATCACTTCCCTGCCATTCCCCCTTCCTCCCTCTCCCACCCACCCCTTCCTCACGTTCCCCATCCTTCCTCCCCTTCCCCCATCCTTCCCTCCCTTCCCCCACCCCATTTCTCCCTCTTCTTTCCCGCCCTCTTCCCCTACTCTTCCTTCCATCCCCCACACCTCCCCTCCCTCCCCTCTCCTGGCTCATCAACAACCCCCAGCCAGCCACAATAACGGGTTATGACGTCATGTTTGCCCTCATTAAATCAGGGTGATGTTAACCACAGTGATTAAGGGACTAGGTGCTCTTATTTATACCCCTTCACCATTATCTACGGCTCAGTTGTATGCTAATGGTGAGGTCCAACACGGGAGGATTTTTCTCGCTGGTTGAGTCTGAGTTTTGGTAAGAGTGTACTCGGGTGTGATGTATATAGCAGTAATGGAGGTATAATACTCGCCCAGGTGTGTTAGTTGCTACACTTGATAACGCTGGCATTTTACTTATTGAGAGGGGAAATTTTTGATAATACTCTCTCTCTCTCTCTCTCTCTCTCTCTCTGTGTGTGTGTAGTGGTTTAGTTCATTCTGCATTAGACACATGTAGTGGTTTAATTGATCTTATTCATATTATTTTGAATTATTCTGTTATTATTTTCGTTTCTCTTTCCTTATCGTCGACCAACTTCGTGTTTATTATAACTTTATCATGTAAATCAAAATGAATCACTTCAAGTCCTACAACACTGCAGATTCTGGTATATATTGTTATGTTAATGTTGTAAGCATATGTTTGTATGTTGTATTATCTCCACTATACTATATGGACGTTGTATTATGTCCACTATACTGTATGGACGTTGTATTATCTCCACTATACTGTATGGACGTTGTATAATATCAGATGTATTGCCCTCCACTCTACTCATTGAGAAATTTATTTGTGACACTAATAAATAATCCTTCTACCTCACTTACCTGTTTGATGATTAACCACGTGTATATTATCTTCTATTGTGGCTAAGTGTATAATGTATAATGACACGTCAATGCATTTCTACAGCATGTCATTCATCATAAAACAGTGTTCTTGTCAGGTCATTATAATTGTTGTTGTTGTTATTATTATTATTATTATTATTATTATTATTATTATTATTATTATTATTATTATTATTATTATTATTATTATTATTATTATTATTATTATAGAAATTTTCTGTTCATTACGACACTATTTATTTAGTTTAAGTAAATTTTAGTAAGTAGATACTCACCTCCTTACACTTTCCCACGAGGTCTACCTTCCCCCTACTGACTGCTATAGGTACTTACCTGACTCCCGCAGTTATGAGTCCTTTATATTGTTCTGTTGAGGCCCAGCCAATGTTGAGTCGTAACTACATTGAATTTCACTTGGACACGTAACAAACTGAGTTGACGTCTCTCCAGTAGGTATGCTTGTCAGGGTAGTGTGGGTAACTCTGGCGACCCACCACACTGGCCCTGAGTCTCCGTCCTCAGCTAAAACCAGGGAACGAATCACCGTGTTCGATTCTTTTCTCTAAACTAATTCACAGTTTAAGGTCTGCTCCGACTTCTCAGTGTTGCTTCTTATAATTAATAGTTATAATACAATGGTAATCTATTTAAAGTTATTTATATAAATTAATTCTTCATAACAGTAATAACCCAAGACCATTATTTAAGGTATATATTTTTACAAGTGATTCATATACTATGCAAATTGTACCGAAAAACATGATTCATTATTATTATTATTATCATTATTATTATTACCACAAAAAACTTTATTTTTATGATAAACATTACGTATAGTAAGTTTGGCAATATAAGAACATAATAAATCTGGAACAACGAGGAATGAAAATAATAAGACCAACTGTATGTATGCATATTTATTGATAATGTTTTTCACTGCACATGCATAAGGCACGAACGCAAGCACAGCAACTAAGGGAAACTTGGACCGTAAATGATAACACAAAAAAAAATATGGTTCAAGTAGAATAAACAAATTAGATATAACTACTTTCTATAATTGTTTAGTCTAATTTTTACATAACTGATTCTAGAATACTGGGTCGGTACAGGGAGCGGGGGAGAGAAATGAAAAGTTTATTTACTCTAGATAAATGATAGACACAGAAACTACATAATATTTTAAAACTTTTTTTTTATATTCATTTTAAAATCTTAGATGTTCCTAATGATAGAATTTATTAAGCATTTAGTACTACATCAGTAAGGCTTCTTGTATTGAACATTTAATCAACAAGAGTCATCGTTTATCTCACAAATAGTTATTCTCCTAGGAAAAAAAATGTACATCACCTTCTAAATGTGAACTAAGAGGGTAAACATCATCGTCTTCATAATAACAGATAATACTGGGGGAAAAAACTCAAGACACATGACAGTCGTAAGTTTGAACGTCAAGAATCAAGGTTTTTATTTGGTTCCTATCTAGCAGAGGTGTTGTGACGCCCCGGGGACTTGATAAGATGACTGATCTTAACAACATAACATTATCTTGGTGAGGCTGCTGGGTTGGTAGACACTCTTGCCCTCTCCACATACACTTACCACATACTCAGACCATACACTTACTACACACTTGCCACATTTACCACACATACTCATCACATACACACTTACAGGGCACTTAGCATATACACGTTTATCACATATTTACCATATATTTACCACACACTCACTACACATACACTTTACCACATACTCAAAACATACACTTCCTACACTATCAAAATATATACTTACCACACACTCACCACACATACACTTACCACACACTCACCACACATATACTTACCACACACACTCACCACACACACACTCACCACACACACTCACTACACACACTCACCACACACACTTTAATGCACACAGGGAGTGACAGAACAGTGTGTTATAATAGACTTTTTCTGTTTGGCTGCACTACATGTTATCCATCAATGTTTGTTTACTCTTGAGTGTGTTGGTTGATGGTTAACAAGGCGAGGGGCTGAGTACCTCATGTGAGTGTGTGTGTGGTGAGTACTTTATGTGAGTGTGAGTGTTTCATGTGAGTATGTGATGAGAGCATCTTGAGTGTGTAATGAGTGTGCCGAATGTGTCAAGACTGCATCATGAGTAATGTGGTGAGTGTATCACGCGTGCACGATGAGTGTGTTATGAGTGTATGGTTACTGCGTCATGAGTGTGTGGAGAAGGTGAGTGACGCCATAACATTTCACCTAATACCTCTAGTACAAAACAACAACTCACACTTATATACACGGGTCTCACAGCTTATGTACACGGGGCCCTCAGAAGGCCAGTGTTCATTACAATGAAGAAGTCAAACAAGAGACTGGGATGTACAGTACATGACAAGCAGAGCTACCTAGGTCACATAGCACTATATAATTATATATGTATGTATAAAGATATCTTGGCGTTAAAATAAAGCAAAAGAATGTGTCTCGCTCACCAGCGTCATGTGAGACTAGTCGACTTGTGGAGTGAATCAGTGGCACTGACTCGAGCACTACTTGGTATGTGGACGGCAGAGAATAAGGCCTCGTGGGCACTGGTAGGATACACATCACCTTATGACAACAAAATACTATCAACTTGTATCTATTAGTCTTATTTGGACAAGAAAATAATTCAACCACTATTATTTGATACAAATAATCAGCTGTCTTACTCACTCCCTCACCATTACTACCGCCATCCTCCGGGAGAACTTGACAACATGGAAAACTTTCACCCAAGACTAAATTAGAAGATCCATCCGTGGAAGTAGTACCAGAGTGTCTCCTGGAGACTGGACGGAGCCTCTGCAGGAGGCCACAAGGACGTAGGTTTGAGCAGACGCTGTGTGAGGCCGACTCTGGCGTCCTCCTCGAGGTGAGGGACCGAGCCTCATACGCCCTCACTGATGCTTCTTGAGTCTCACTTCAGGAATAACTCGCTCCTCAGATTTCAAAATAATCACAGTTTGACAACAAAATACCTCCCGTTACTTTAAGAAACTTACTAAGCGTCGGTGTATCTAGAATATCACTCCCAACTCACTCATTACGCTAATAAATGCAAACAAAGAATTTAATATTATTCACAAATTTCTAAACCCATCTTGGGAGTTTTTCATTCCTGTGATCCAGAACAAAAGAAACATCTACAGGATCCTTCCATCAATACCTAGTTTGGGTAAGTTCTTGTTGATTTTTCTACAGTAAATAGCTACAAGGCTCTCGATACAGTGAAGATTGGTTGTACTACAGTGTCTCCTGCAGTGATGAAGTTGTTTGTCCTGAAGCCTCCCCATGGTGAGCCTTTCCTGTTAGGGTGAAATAACGTCCTCGTGTTACTGGTGAGATATAATGTTTTGTCTAAGATGTTGATAAAGACCTACAATAAGACTCCTCTCATAAAAATCTCAAGTGTTGAGTACTTAAAACACAACAAATCCCTCCAATGTTGTAAGTTCACGACACAACAAGTCCTTCGATGGGCATGAGTCGACAACACTGCCACATTCCTCAAACAACATTACTTTATTATAATGGTGATATAGTATAAGTTTTATGTATATAGAATTTAATATACTGTATAGGCTTACAATAAAAAAGAAACAAGGTAACTAAAGTAGATATATCCATTAAATATTTACCAACAAACACGACCGGTCTAGACTTACCATAACCTCTCCTTCAAGTGGTCTCCCTGCGCCGATCTCCTTGATCTCGTTTGACCCAAAGGGCGCGGGTCACAGCCTGACGTGACCCGCGCCCTGGATCAAACGCCCACCACACATACACACACACGCCCACATCCGTCTCACGCCCGCATTGCTCTTCTCTCTTGCTTAGCAGCGAGTGATTTGTGTCTCTCTTGCATAATGTTGTTGTGGTAATGCAGAAGAGGAAGATAAAGTAGAAGAAAAAGGAGAAAAGGCAATATAGGAAGACACGGAGTTAGTAGAAGGAGAATAATGATGAAAAATCGTAAATTACTAACGATGAAATATCCAAAGAGAAGAATGACTGATAAAGTATAACGTGTTGAGGAAGCAACAGATACCGTGGCTGGTGACCAAGACTCACACCACGACACCACATGAATGAACACGTGAAAGAGATGACTGTACACACACACACACAAGGGGGGAGAAAAGAGAGGCTTATAAGAATCCATTGATATCTTGATTTTGAGCGACAAGTCTTTGGATAATATAGAGTTACATGGTTTAGATACTAAACATGTGATGGTTCGTGTACATAAACAATAATAAGGTACAACGTGTTAAGGAATTTGATCGTTGAGTTTTATGCCATCACCGCCTTTGTTCACTCCTTGAGGAAATATTTTGTTCAATTTTTCAGTCGATGTTATTGATCACTGGGAGAGGGACTGATAATATACAGTATATGGTGATCCACCGTGCTAAATAAATACAAAACTTAATTCTGTGTATGAAACATCGTCTGGGGTGTTTACCGGAGATGATACAAGTCATCTCCACAATGTGTTTCTTTCACCACTGTACAGGTAACGAGTTCCACCCTGAGGAGCCTCCAGGACTCGTATGTTATACTCTGTTCAAGCCAAACTCTTACATATCCTTCCAAGATACATTATTTAACATTATCCTAAATTAATTATATTTACAGAACTGTCGTACGTGAAGCTTTGCACACGCGCGCGCGCTTTAGATTCCTCGTTGTTGTTGTTACTGTTTTTTTTTTTTTTAGAATCAAGGCCAAGATGAGCACCGAGCCTGAGGGCGAACTCGTGACTCGTGGAGCTCTTCAGTCTCTGGCAGGAACAGCCAATCAAAACCCCCCATTAGTTTAACTTTTGGTTTCAGTTGGGTGTTGCACTCCCTTCTCCGCCAAACTAACCTGTAAAGAAGAGAGAGACGCCTGAGGTGTTGGTGGTGGTCACAAGAGGAACAATACAACACCGGGAGAAGGTTCAAGGACTTGACCTCATACTTATTATCTTAATCATGTTTAATAATACATCACAAATATAGAACAATATCTCACCTGATATATGTATGAAATTTTACCAAAATAAAGTGTCTATAAAGATTAACAGAGAGAAATAGAGAGGACTCAAGAAATTTCAACGCAGAGTAAATATTAACCCAATATTTGTGTGACGTTAGATATGAGAACCTGATAACACCTTCACACAACAACAGGAACACTAAGGAGTTATGAGGAAGAACACACTGGTGAAACATGCACACCAATAATTGTAAAAAGCTGAGACTCGCCGACAGTTGACACAGTGAACCTAAGGTACTCACCTAAGGGTAGTTGGATCAGTACCAGGAGTAGACGGGCGTGGGGAAGTGCTGCGTGGGCGTGCGAGCGTGGTGAGCAAGTCCATGGGTGAAAGAGGATGGCGTGAGGGTGGCGGCGGCGGTGGGTGGCGTGCCGCCCGCGCCGCCCATAGCCCCTCGTAGCTGGTTGGAGGCCCAGGAGGCGGGAGCGGCGGAGGTGAGGGGGGAAGCGACCCCTGTGGCTGCCCCGCCGGTCCCCTGACTCGCACACATCCCCCCATGGGTCTGGTGGGCGACACACAACTAAGGTCAGAGTTGATGAACACGAGTAACTACAGAGGCTGCTACTCCTAGTACAGTTGTTAACTAACTATAAACTACTTCAACCACATACAGTAACTTACATTCGCACGAAGCAAAGTCATGAAAAGTGCAGCAATATTTTTCAAAAACAAATTGTAAAATTTAAAGTTGGCATCAGAGGCCCACGTCCAGAGAAACACTTTGACACATTATTATTATTATTATTATCATTATTATTATTATTATTATTACTCACACGAGGTACAGTAGTGATTGTACTCCTGTTCAACGAAATATTAATATAAAAAATTTATTAGCGTAACTCACCTGGGAGGAGATGAAGGCGGAATTCGTGCAGGAGGAGAGTGCGGCGCTCATGGACGGGTAGGAGGAGGCCGCAGCTGCCGCTGCGGCGGCGCTCATGTTGGCCGCACGCGCCTCGGAGGCCAGCGAACCCTGGTGAAGAGCACCAGACCCTCCCTGGTACAACCCAGATGTGTCTGTTGGGGGTAGAAAGGTGATGGTTAATGCTGCGGGCGTGTCAGGAATGATGGTAATGCTACTGGCATGTCGGGGGATGATGACCAATGCTCCCAAACAAGAGGAAGCCTTAAGAATCAGTTGACTTTCAGTCTCCATATACCAGAGTTTATTAAAAGAATCATTTATGTAGGTTAAAGAATTCAGTAACGCAATATACTGTCACAAAGATGAGAACACGTGTCTACATTGCGTATATAAGCACTAACAACCGCCTCTCAGCTCACCAACACTGAGATGAGGGATGCACTGACCCTGTGCTTGGGGTGAGAAGGTGGAGCCCGGATCAGTGAAGCCCTGGAACATGTAGGAGGAAGGGGCTGAGTGGTAGGACATCGGTAGACCCATAGCATTGAAGTTACTCATGCTTCCTGATGCCATTTGCTTCCTCAGCCGCGCCCGACGGTTACTGAACCACACCTGAAGGAGAGAGAGGAGACAAGGAGTGATGTGAGTCCTTGACGGGGGAGGTAAGGAAGAATCACTAGGAGGGGTAATAGGATACAGGATGCTTATTATTCCTGAAAGAGGAAATGGAAAGGTGAAGAATGAGGGACTTTGAAGTTCTTGAAGAAGGTTTTGTGAACATGTAGAAGAAAAGATAAAAAAAAGCCAGAAGTGAGTGAGTGGACTATACCCCTCAGGATGGCAGTGAGTGATCGATGAAACACGTCAACATGAACCGTGTAGTCAATCGTGTGCCTCGTGAGGTGGGGTTTTATGAGCCGTGTGATGCAAAACAATAATAGAGAAGGAAGAAGCAGAAACTCAATGAGGAAAAGGAGGGAGTAAATAATAATATAAGGAAAGAGGAAGACAAAAGACGGAGAAACAGGAGTGTAGGGGAAAGTTAAAGTCAACAAAACAATAATGGAGGAAGTACATAAACAAACAACAATATATTTACATCAACATCCTAACCCTCGTTCCTCAGCGGGCCACATGACACGGAACAAGGTGATTCTGGCCGGTAAATTACCTTCACTGAGGAACCGATGCCTCTTCCTTGTATCGTGGACTTGATAGGCTCACCTGCGTCCACGTTTTAAGCTCATCTCATTCTTGGTTTAATTAGCTCACCTATATCTAGATTTAATAACCCCACCTGTCTTAATGAGCTTACTTGTATCCATGTCTCATTAAGCTCACCTGTATTCTGGCCTCAGTAAGCTTGGTCCTCTGGGCGAGTTCCTCCCTAGTGTAGATGTCTGGGTACTGTGTCCTCTCAAAGGCCTTCTCCAGCTCGTCCAACTGGTGGGCGGTGAAGGTGGTCCTCGAACGACGTTGTTTCCGCTTGAGCATCATCTGGGGGTCGTCCTCGTCCTCAGAACCATCATCCAAGTCTGAGCCTGACCCTGAACTTGCGTGCTTCGAGGCTGTCAAGGAGAGAGAGACAAGAACATCACTTTATTGTATCATAGAAAAACTCTTTGATTCTTCTTCTGGGTTGATGTGATTGGTAAGTTAGTGATGACGTATGGACATGTGATTGGTAGGTTAGTGATGACGTATGGACATGTGATTGGTAAGCTAGTGATGACGTATGGACATGTGATTGGTAAGTTAGTGATGACGTATGGACATGTGATTGGTAGGTTAGTGATGACGTATGGACATGTGATTGGTAAGCTAATGATGACGTATGGACATGTGATTGGTAAGCTAGTGATGACGTATGGACATGTGATTGGTAAGTTAGTTGATGACGTATGGACATGTGATTGGTAAGTTAGTGATGACGTATGAACTTAAGAGTTACACAGGGAAAAGATATAATTTATTAACCAGTATTATAGCAATTGTCTGTCTGTCTCTCTGTCTGTCTGTTTACGTTATAGATTATACCTTATATATGATACTTATGTTATATGACTTCCTATAGATGAGTTTGATATAATTTTTTGGTAATACATGATTATAACTCAGTACAGCATTATGTAGGAGAGTGGTGATGTCAGCTGCTGTAGTGAGTGGTGATGTCAGCTGGTGTAGTGAGTGGTGATGTCAGCTGCTGTAGTGAGTGGTGATGTCAGCTGCTGTAGTGAGTGGTGATGTCAGCTGCTGTAGTGAGTGGTGATGTCAGCTGCTGTAGTGAGTGGTGATGTCAGCTGCTGTAGTGAGTGGTGATTTCAGCTTCTGTAGTGAGTGGTGATGTCAGCTGCTGTAGTGAGTGGTGATGTCAGCTGCTGTAGTGAGTGGTGATTTCAGCTTCTGTAGTGAGTGGTGATGTCAGCTGGTGTAGTGAGTGGTGATGTTAGCTGCTGTAGTGAGTGGTGATGTCAGCTGGTGTAGTGAGTGGTGATGTCAGCTGGTGTAGTGAGTGGTGATGTCAGCTGGTGTAGTGAGTGGTGATGTCAGCTGCTGTAGTGAGTGGTGATGTCAGCTGCTGTAGTGAGTGGTGATGTCAGCTGCTGTAGTGAGGGGTGATGTCAGCTGCTGTAGTGAGTGGTGTTGGTGTACTGTGTGTGTGTTAGAATTAAAAAAAAGTATTACGTCTTATATTTCTTAAGTAAGGAAGTGTGTGTACCCGTGTGTGTGTGTGTATAAGCGTTCATGTATGTATACCGTATATATGTGTGTATATGTTCGCGTGTATGTGTATGTATTCGTGTATGCATTCGCGCGTGTGTGTGTGTGTGTGTGTGTGTGTGTGTGTGTGTGTGTGTGTGTATATGTGTTCCTTTTATCCACAGGTACAGGTAAGGCAAAAGCGTGATCACTCTATTGATCAAGAGATAAACTGATTCTAATAGTGAAGATCTTACACCCGGAGGAGCCACGTCGATATTTCGTGTTTTCTTATAATTTATTTACAAGATCAACATCGAACTGGTGAATAATTTTCCTTTATGGTGAAGTTGTCCTAAGAATGTTTATTAAAGGTTTGAGATGATGGAACTGTGTATGTCATGAGAAGCTTAAGAGTGTATACTGGAACACACTCTCTCTCTCTCACACACTCTCTCACACACACACTCTAGGTACAGAAACACACTCCTCATTCACACACTCAGGGTACATAAAAACACTCCTCATTCACACACTCTCTCACTCACTCACACGCTCTCATTCACACACTCTCTCACACACACACTCAAGGTACAGAAACACACTCCTCATTCACACACTCTCTCACTCACACACTCAGGGTATATAAAAACACTCCTCATTCACACACTCTCTCACTCACTCACACGCTCTCATTCACACACTCTCTCACACACACACTCAAGGTACAGAAACACACTCCTCATTCACACACTCTCTCACTCACACACTCTCACTCACACACACACACACACACACACACACTCTACATACGGCAACACACTCTTCACACTCTAGCCAGTTGAATACCATCATGATATATACGATACTTTACAGGATAATAATAATACTTCACATGATATCGTACCGTAGTGGATAATATCATGTTAAACAAAAGCCATAGATTACAGAATAATACTTTTCAATAGATATCATGTTTTGCTGGCTATCATGTTTCGCAGTTCTTATATCTTAAAACAGGATATCATACCACACAAACTATCATACTCCATTATCATACTTCACAGGATATATCATGACCAATAATATGTAAATTGTTTCACGTGTATCAGTAAATTCGGTAAATATAACACGTAAATCCGCTTCATCATGCTCGGGACAAACCATGACATGAAATTAACACGAGGGATAAATCGCCTTACAACCGGTTATAATCGCTGGAGGTACACATGGATAATTCTCACACGAATGGTTTAATTGCCACGATATTCTAAACCTCCGGATAATTATCGTTTATCATGTAAAGTTTCTTGAGGTAATTCAAAGTGTTTATCCACTATTATAACCTCTGCTAACTACCACACATCTTTCTTAATTATCATACACCTGAACAAACAACCACATACCAGTCCTAACCACCACATACCTTTTCTAACTACCACATACCTTTCCTAACTACCACATACCTTTTCTAATCACCATAAACTTCACTTAACATTCATATATCATTTCTGACTACCATACAACACCTTTTACTATCCATACAATATTTCTAATTACCATAAAACGTCTGTACCATCACCTGTAAGATAATCCCCAAACAGCAGTGGCCATCATTAACGTCTCTTGTAAAAATAGAAGCTGTGTCTTTAATTTTTTCTCTCTCTTTGTCTCTTCCTTCCCGCCTTCTCTCTCATAGTTATCCCTTCCTCCTTAATTCACCCCCTCCTCCCTCTTCTTCTCCTCTTCCTCCTCCTCTCACCTGACAACACGCATCATGTGAACATCCGCACCATCTCACCGGAGAAATGACAGCTGATAGACGGAATCCTTTTGACGATACCGCACAAATCATGTAGTTAGGGCAGCCGTACGTGGCCTGCAGAACCTTAGGCACCACCAGCAGGCCCGACACGGCACGTTAGAGGGCGTGGCGACGGCGGCATCACGCGATCCACAAGTGTCAGACCAGGGTGAGAAAAACAGCCGGCGTCGGACTGGACATTAAATTGAAATCATCGGGTCCTGTTGGCTAGACTCCCTACCCACCTGACAGCTGGTGTCCCCCCCACACTGGTGATCATCAGTCCTTCCCGTGGCAGAAATGTCTGGCCTGGCGTTGGTCCCTCTACCTAAAATTGGTTAGTGTTATACGCACGCCCCGCCACGCCGTCCTTGCCTCCCTTGTTATGTCGCTCTCTACTTAAAATTGCTGTCGTGGTTATCTTCCATAGCTCTCTGCTGCTGTTGTTTGGATTGATTTAATAACTTTTTGTTGTTTTAATCATATCTGTCTAACGTGAGTGCGCTGATATTGTCTTTTCCATATATACTGTATATTGTATGTTACCAAGATGCGGGAGTGTATCCAGTAGAGCTGTTTACTATCCTCGCTTCAAACTTACAGCGACGTGTCATTTTTTTACCCCGCTGTGGTGAGCAGAGTCTTGTTCACCGAAAAAAAAAAACACTGACCGTCTTGATAATCCTAAACAACTCTGAAGTCATAATAAATGATGAATACCTTTTATAGCGCCGTGAAATAATATGAGTCTAGGACCTTTAAACCTTCGTATAAAAGAGCAAATCTCCTGAAATATTTGTTTACTCTTTAAGGAGATGAAAGATAATCTACCAAGACAGTGTTTTAGGCTACCTGTCACCTGAGTTCCTACCTGGGATACGGAAGCCAGGATTTCACGGTGACACCTTATGATGGATCACGTGTCCATACCGGGAATAACAACGATGTGTTCCCGAAAAAGGAGGAAATTGTCATCCACACCTGAAATACATTATTGTGATGTTCCGTATGTATACCATTATGTAATATGTAAATAGTTTAATCTATAATATTTGTTGAGTTAAGGAAAGAAGTGTGAAAGAGAAAGCCAAAGAGTTTTTAATTTATCTTATTCTGTTTTTAATACGTTTAATTATTATTTGTTTATTCCTTTCTTACCTATGCCCTCTCTCTCTCTCTCTCTCTCTCTCTCTCTCTCTCTCTCTCTCTCTCTCTCTCTCTGTGCAGTTTCCATTACAGTGTTTATCTTTCCGTCCACTGTTGTCCTCACCGTGGCTGCCTAACACCAGGATAACATTTCTTGGATCATATCTGTCTCTGTGCCCGTCTGTCTCCACGTCCTTATTGAAGTGAGGCCGTGAGACAAGTTGGTGACGATGACAGACACTCAGAGACTCATCACCACTACAGGAAGGTCACCAACTGTCTTCACTTATATTGCCAAACAACATTTTATTTAAGTTAGCTTTTAAGTAATTAATTTTAAATCCCTCTAAATAAAAAGTAAATTTATAATATTTTTAACTAATTATCAGAGTAAACATAAGCATTTTTATATTTTAGTACACACATACACACACACACACAGACACACACACACACACACACACACACTCTATCTATCTATCTATCTATCTAGTGAAGACAATAGGAATAAGATCACTACCATTAACAAGACTAAGGTGTATTAGTCACGATTGTGTCCCAGATATTGACGATAAACTGATGCAACAGATTATAGTCGTTATAATGTTCGTCAAATATAACATTTTATTACGGTAATAAGACAGTGTTGTGTAGAAGGCCACCTGCCACTCCCTTCCCTCATGGCCTGGGGCTCACCACACACACACACACACACACACACACACACACACACACACACACACACATACTGCTAACACTGCTAAAGGTCATATGTTGATTAATAAACATATTGCGCTCACTTCTAACATTATCATCTTCGTTGCTGGATTATAGATTTATCTTAGAAATATTAATGCCAAGGTTTGTGTCGCCATAAATGTATTTTTTCTTTGATGGACAATTTTGGGGAAAAGTAAACAAGAGATAGAGAGTTTGAGTCACGACAAATTGACTGGCGAAGAGTAAACCAAACGTCGAGAAAATATACATCACCCAACAAAATAAACTCACACACACATTGGTTGGGAATGCTATCTCATTAATCTACCAGGCATAGACACCCTAAGTCAAAGTCAACTGGACAAAAAACAGTAGAGATAACAAAAAAAAAATAGTTTCTTACACAAGATGGAGAACAAAGCGCTCGGGTACCGTGAAGGGAAAGAGAGACAATGGAAGACTGTCGGGAGCGTGACCAGAGTTCGCGCTCAATAGTCCTGGAACACCACGCAACACGCGTCTTTGTCAATACAGTATAAATACTACTTAATTGGATCTTTCTCTATGGACACAAATAAGACTGTGTCACCTTACAATAAGAAACATTTCCCTCTGACCTATCTAGGAGTGTGATGTGAAAGTGACTCATTCTGGCTGGTGGGTGGAGAAGGAACACGACGCTGCCCAAGACTCAAACTGAACGTGGATGCCAGACTTCTTGTGACAGGAAATGAGACTGCGTTGTGTGTTATTTGTCTACTTAGGCCCGCCAGATTAGTGCACACACTCCCCAATTCTACACCAGTTTATCGCTGGTTCTGGAGTTTCCGATATTCCATTGTCAGAACTTTTGTCAAGGTCCTGAGATCGAGGTCCCAGGAAGCCACGTTTGACGAGGGCTTATGAATGGCCGGGGTCTGTGTGATGATGAATGAGGGCGCCAGGTGTTGTTGTTCTTGCTGTTGTAATGTTGTTGTTGTTGGTGGTGGTGGTGGTGGTGGTGGTAATTGTGATGGTGGTGATGGTGGTGGTGGTGGTGGTGGTGGTGGTGGTGGTGGTGGTGTTGTCGTTGTTGTTGTTGTTGTTGTTGTTGTTGTTGTTGTTGTGGGTAATACTTCCGTTATAAATTATGTTGCTTCTAATAATTTAACAGATTTATCTATGTTGCATTTGCTTCTGTTTTTATCACCGTTTGTTAGTTTTACTCTTACTGTTCTTCAAATAATTATCTTACTTTTACTAGGACACCGTTTAAATCTGTTTGTAATACCGTTTTTCTTAGTGCTATTTTTATAATCATATTTCTATTGCTGTTCCAACTGTAAATTATAATAATACTCTCACTAATATTATCGTCATCTTTGTGTGTCAGTATCAGTATTACTTACATACTCTTCAGTGAAACCTATATTTAATGGACTACATGGAGAGAAAAGTCCATTATATAGATGGTCCATTAGATATAAAACCTCCCTTTAACGAACTACATAAATATAAAAGTCCGTTATATCGATGGTCCATTATATGTGAACCTTCCTCCCCATGTAACGGATTGTACTGTATATAGAGAGAAATCCGTTATATGAAGGTTTTACAGTATAAGTAGGCCTATATAATTCTGTCGCTATAGGAATAACAAAACTACATAAATATTTGCTTCACTATGAATCAAAATGAAATAAAAATACAGATCAAATGACTTTTTCTTCTATTTTTTTAATCATAAACTTTGGTCCATCACCTTCGTGCAAGATTGAAGAACCTCCATTATGACAATTTCCCGCCAAAACCCAAATAAATAACTGCTATATGTCAACAAGTTATCTAAGGCTCGGAGGAAAAACGCCCCGCCATTAACAAGAACAAAATTGGCCTTAAAATAATTGTCTTCTGAATTACATACACACACACACACACAAACACCCAGCAAGGTTAATATTAAAAGTCATAAGTCTTACACGGAGCAACACGGTATAACATTCCTAATTTTAGCGAAATAACTCTCAATATATTTCTACAATTCCTCGTAATTACAGGAAGTATTCATCACTTTTACTGGCAAATAATCTACACTGGAAATAATGTTAAGGAGAGGTATATTTTGTGATACATTTCTTCAACACTAAAGTCGTTCATCTTGAAAATAATAGCAAAAAATACTAAATGAAAATGTTGCATCAAGTATTACTGTAACATCGCCGTTGCTTCAGTACAGACAGGGAGGGTTGTGTAATATGTGAATTAAATATCTATTAATATTCTTACATGTTCGCTGTCATAGTAACTCCTGGTCTCGCTAAACTGAAATTATTATTATTAATTTTTTTTTAAGTTTGTAAATATTGACTTCATTTAAATAGCTTGAGAGAAGAAAGCACTTAAATGTAATTACTACTACTACTACTACTGCTACTACTACTACTACTACTACTACTACTACTACTACTACAACTACTGCTACTACTACTTTTTTTTTTAAACATGGCCTCCAGCCTCCCCCAATAGCCACACCTTCGCCACCATTTATTTACCTTAATATTAAATATCCTAATACATAAGAAGCTATCCTATCTGTGTTAAATTAGTTGAGCCGCAGATCTATGCGGCATTCAGTGACTGTAGCCTCATAGTCAATATCTGCAGCAGTTGTCGGAGTAGGGGCAAAGCTCTCGTTTCCCCTGAGGCAGAGCAAAGCCGACCGGAGAGAGAAAAGACAGTCGACATCTCATCCAGGCTGTAACATAACTTCTGGGCTGCTGCTTCTGTTCGGAGATCAACTCCGCTAGTCTGGCGTAGACGCATCTGGCGCGGTCCCATCCACCAGAGGTTGTGACACTAGAGGAGTGAAGCTGCCTTGATCAACGTTTTGAATTCTCTCCCCATATGCCCTTCTCTTGTCGTTCTCGTTCCTCCTATGTGCAGCATCGAGAGCCAGGTTACGGTGACACGCGGCCATGGGATCAAAAATCCTGATGTCGAAGAAAGCTCGCTGTCCCCGCGTCCAGAATCCTCGAGCACTGACGTCCACGCGGGCTTCGTCAGATGTGTTTGAAGTCCTGTGTTGGAAGATCTCGCCATCCAATGGAAGGAGGGTCGGTTCTACCATGACTACTACTACTACTACTACTACTACTACTACTACTATTATACAAGTTCTATGGCAAACCCTTATTACTATCTTTCTTCTGCCTTGTGTTAGTCCTGTGTCAGCCTTTGTTTTGGTTTTCTGTCAGCCTCACGTCAGCCTTTATTCCAGTCCCGTGTCAGTCCCACGTCAACTTTTATTCTAGTCTTGTGTCAGCTCTATGTCAGCCTTTATTCAAGTCCTGTGTCAGTCCTATGTCAGCCTGTGTTCCAGCCCTATGTCATCTTTGTGTCAGCCCACTGTCAGCTCTGTTTCAGCTTCATGTCACTCCTATATTAGCAAGTGTGTGTGTGTGTGTGTGTGTGTGTGTGTGTGTGTGTGTGTGTGTGTGTGTGTGTTTTAGTTACCCAATACACGAAATGAGAAGGCGGGGAGGGAAGGAGGGGAAGGGAGGAGGAGGAAGGGGGGGTGGGAGGGGGAGGGAGGGGGTAGCAACAGATAAAAATAAACTACAAAAACTCGTGTGAAAATTTATAGAAAAAACAAAAGAAATCACTTTTTTTTTTTCGTTCCAATTACATGTATTTTTGTAGACGAGTTGTCGACAATAAGGCGATTTGAGAGCACTAACTGTCTATCTGTCGACGGTCTAAAGGGTAAAATTTTGGTCAACTGTCTTAACTCTCATCGATATTAGGGATATGTACCTGTGAAGTAAGTGTTAACGATCATTAACCTTTCTGTTTGATCATGTTAAGAAAAGTGGAATTTAACTTGTGCAATGGGTGTTAGGGGTGATGATTGAGTGTGTGTGTGTGTGTGTGTGTGTGTGTGTGTGTGTGTGTGTGTGTGTGTGTGTGTGTGTGTGTGTGTGTGTGTGGAGCCGTGTTTCGAACTCGGATCTAAAGTGCACAAATCAAGTGTCTCATTTAGCGGAGTTTCATAAGATCTTTAATATATAAAAAAAATGAATATTCTTTTTTCTCACAATTTTAATACTATAATATATTTGTTCCTATAATCGCAATTATATTAAGAATCACTATAACAAGTTCTCTTTGCGGAACTAAATAAAACTTTTAGTAGCAAACATTTATAAGTTATTTTTATTACTTATAAATATATATCACTATAAAGCGAATGTTTGAAAAATATGCAATTAAGACTCGGTAAACACACTATATTAATTCATTATATCAGACTGACATTCATTATCGGGGATATATTAAAAATCATTATATATTCATCTTTCGTTCGAAGGTAATTTTCTATATGGTATAGATGTTTGCTTACAATTACCTGCAGGTATTAAGATGATATATATCCTTCACGCTGTGGGACTAAATACTGTTGATATATAATTAACTGGACGTCTTAGTATATATGACCGTGTGACACTCAACCATCCTGATCATCACATTAGCCCAGGGTGACGCCAGCAGGGAGGGACACACACACACACACACACACACACACACACACACACACACACACACACACACACACACACACACACACACACACCTTATCTCACCTCGGAAAAACAAATTTATATTTTCTTTTATTGTGTGTTTCCCTCCTTTCCCTCCTCCCTCTTCTCCTCCCTTCTCCCCTCCCCTCCCTTCCTCTTCTCCTCCCTTCTCCCTCCCTCCTTCCTCTTCCCCTCCTTTCCCTCCCTCCCTCCCTTCCATCCTCTTCTCCCTCCCTTCTCCCTCCCTTCCTTCCTCTTCTCCGTCCCTTCTCCCTCCCTCCCTGCCTCTTCTCCCTCCCTCAATAATACCTGCTGGCAACATCCACAGTCATGCTTGGATGGACAAATACTCGAGATAGTTTTTTTGCTGTTAATGTTCTCTCTTAAACTCACCGAGAGGAGGAACAAGGAAGGTCGTCTGGGAGTGACACAATGAGACGAAATCCAGAGAGAGAGAGAGAAGTCCAGTACCCCACTCAGTGTCTCAGGCATAGTAACAAACTTCCCACTCTCTCTCTCTCTCTCTCTCTCTCTCTCTCTCTCTCTCTCTCTCTCTCTCTCTATGTCTGCCAGTTTGAGGTATACAGTACAACACCTGAATTATTTATATATATATGGAAATAACTATAGAGAATATATATTTCTTTTCCCTCATAACTCAAAAAAACCTGGAGATGTTTACGTCGATCTGAGAGAGAAAAAGACACGTATTGATATATGTTAATGGAGGAATTTCTCAAGATCTTTCCGGATATTTGTACTGAGACACATTGTATTTCTTCTCTCAATTCATCTACTTGTGGTGATTCTGTTTAACTGTGAGGAAGGTTATCAGATAGTCAATCCTCCTGAGAAATAGTCCTAAATGCCAACTGTGGCCTTTAGCTGAGTATACAGACTATAGAACGGAATTTCGCAGGTTGTTTGAAGATGAAAGGAAAGAGTACGGTTGTGAAGGGAAGGAGGAGGTGGAGGGAAGTAGAGGTGGAGGGAAAGGCCAGTGGAGGAAGGCCGACAGAGGTGGAGGGAAGGTGGAGGGAAGGCCGGTGAGGTGGAGGGAGGTTGGTAGAGGTGGAGGGAAGGCCGGTAGAGGTGGAGGGAAGTTGGTGGATTTATTTGTGACGGAAAGATGTAAAGGAAATTGAAGGCAGTGATTAGGTCAGTGTTAATGTAAGGAGTGAAGGAGACGTAGGAATGGGGGGAGAAGGAGGAGAAGAAGAAGGAGAAGGAGAAGGAGGTGAAGGAGGAATGTTCTGCAGCGTAGCGTTATTCTCTGTAATGTTTCCGCTTGGTTGTCTAGTTTCTATACTTGGGGTAAAGTGTGCTGTAACTAGAGGAGTCAGGTGTGTGGTGGTGGTGTGTGGTAGCGGTGTGTGATGGTAGTGGTGTATGATGGTGGTGTGTGGTGGTAGTGGTAGTGGTGGTGGTGGTGTGTGGTGGTAGTGGTGTGTGGTGTGTGGTGATGGTGGTGTGTGGTGGTAGTGGTGTGTGGTGGTGGTGGTAGTGGTGTGTGATGGTAGTGGTGTGTGGTGGTGGAGTGTGATGGTAGTAGTAGTGGTGGTGGTGGAGCAGCATATGACTTCATTACACCTTTTTAACGCAGTAAATTAACCCCGGATAGGTATCTACCACCACACATCTGCCATATTACCTGTTAATTATTTTTATTTAATTTATACATTTATTATGGTGTTTATTTTGATTGATTTTTTCTATTGTTTACATTTCTTACTGTTGTTTATTGTTTTCATTTCTTACTCTTGTTTATTGTTTTAATTTTGTATTTAATTTTGTTTATTTTTCCTTATTTTTTTTCTATTTACACGATTTACAGACACAAACTAATGACTGAAAAGCTAAAAGAAAAAAAATCAACCGACGTCAATACTGCTGTAAGTAATAAGTGACGTAAAGATACAATAAGGTAGTGAATTCCATTTGAAAGGGATCGCGTATATAGATAGGTGATCGCCTCCTATAGAAACAAAAGGATTCTTATCTTTTTTTGTCTTTGTATTATTGTTCAATCATTTATAATTTACGTTTTGACTCTCTTACATTCACCATCCTTAGCTATTAAGTTGCTCGTGTGTATCAGAAAGGTATGGATTAGTAAATATTACATCTTCATTGGCTAAGATTTATGCGTTGTCCTTGAGGTGTGTCGTTCCGTACAGCGATGATAGGTATTATACGCTCTGTAGGTAAGGGAGGTGTGTGTGTGTGTGTGTGTGACCAGAGCATTACTCCCAGCTCCCCTCCCCCACCACAACACAATCATAACTTCCTCTAAAAATCACAATGTTATGTTTTTTTGTGTTTTTTTTTAGATCGAAAATAAACCTCAGTGTGTGTGTGATTGCCATTGCTTCTTTCCCTGGTCTTACAGCCTGAAATTTTCTAGTAGGTAAGTGTCGAGTGGTGTGTCCCAGCGCTCACTCACTCCCAAATTACACGAGGCGATATGACAGGGCTTCTGTAGAGCGTCTCCTCTGTTTTAACGGGGTTCTGGCGGACACCTGTGTGTGTGTGTGTGACCAGGTAAGAGAACCAGCGTTGACGTCCCCAACACTCAACTCTCAGTGTTTATAAAAGAGACTGGGGGGCGTGGCCGGGGGGCGTGGCTGAGCGTGGGTTAGGGGGGGGGGTGAGGGAGGTGACCATGTTCAGCCTATTGACTCGCCTGTCACTGATAAATATCTGCAGCCGGGAGCATGACAATGTTAAGACTTACCACAACATTAAGGACCAGAGTCTTACACTGAGACAGAGGATCGAGGACCTTACAGCTGCTTGTGTTTGAGTCGTCGGGGCGGCCAGGTGGAGGTGTCGGAGGACGCAGTAAATCACCACAAAGTGTTACTCCGGAAAACAACCTTAAGGACACCGTGACCAAAGGATTAAGTTCCTCTGTCACCCATCGTACTGGATAGTAGCAAGGTTCCCCCTCCTCCATCATCTCTCCCCTGCCACCCCAGCACACCTTTACCTCCCCTTTTTCACCCCGCCCCCTTCATCCCTTCTCGTAAAATGACACGTTATTATCCCAACATATAAACTATATTTTTGCGGACGTCAACCGAGTCGCCACAGAGGTTACCAAGAACTAAGTTTGCGGAAAGAAATATGTTGTGAACTGGTAAACCTATGTTGGCTGTGGTGTGTCCGTGGCCGTGTTTTTATATTGAACCAATTACTTCTTTTAAAATATCTGGGGGAAAATTCAGTTCAGATTACGACTAAGTATTTACACTTGTGAGTATGAGCCATCACGGACCGGCAACACCATATCGACCGACTTTCCAATCAGTGAGCTGAGTGAGGCGCAATGCTGATTGGTCGATGGCTCCCGCTGGTACCTCGTTGTGGCCAATAGAAACACGGCAACTTCTGGGACTCGGAGTATAATAGTGTATCCGAATAAATTAATTGAGTATCTTTCTATGCGGTCAATATTTAAACAAAAAATTATGATAGTTCATCAGATCTGTTAACCAATAATTAAAAACAAAAAATATCCAGTAAGCCGTGGGCCAAAAAATTGTTTTATACACCGTGAAAAAACAAGATCCCGATGACAGCTGGCAACTGCACCTGTCACCAGCACAGCTCAGGACGTCCACATGCAATTTGTGTGTGATATAAGGCACCCCCCTGCGCTCCCTCAGTCCCAGCCCCGCCCGGGTCTGTCTATGGCCGCCTCAGGCACCCCATTAATTTCGAATGTGTTGTCCTGGGCAGTGCTGACAAGCGGTTGTTGGCAGTTTATACGTTATTCTGGAACAATTGGCGTCTGGATGAGAAGGACCTCGGGCTGTGAGCAGCGGCGGGCAGCTGTCCTTAACGACTCTACGTGGAACTATTCAAGATTATCTTTCCGGACAGCGACACTTTTTGTCGCTTTATTAGTTCTGGGTTAGAATAAACGACACATGAATCTGTGTTTCAACGAAGGAAAAAATTCATATTCGTTATTAATAACGAAATGGTTGTAGCTGCTATTTGGCCTCGTTAAATTAATGTTAATAATAATAATTAAACTACTTTAGGATAGTCAGGATAAAACACGAGTTGGACATCTGTGTGTGTGGCCATGTGCTGTCACTGGCACACAAGAGTTAACACAGACCCACATGAGAGTAAAAGTTCCATCAGCAACACCTGAACCTGTGCCTCTAAGCCATCACCAGGACTCGGCTCTTATGTCTTACCAGTGAACACCAAGATGAACATGTCTCAGAGACCATCACACGAGGACGATAAACTTTCAATATAATTTTCACCAAATAGGCATCAAAATATGTTTATTTGCTTACTGTACTGTATATAGTAACATTATATTAGTGTGTTCCGCACCACTGAACACTGCTAATGTTTACATGGTGAACCTGTAAACACACCCACAGTGTTTTATAGACCATAACACCTCGACCTGTATAATGGCGCTGTAAGAAGCTTTTGTAAAATAAACATAAAAATATACTAAAATAATGTTAATTATATCATGACTAAGATTGTCAATAATAATTAGACATAATAATAACAGGTTAAAGGCTCACGTAGACTCCGGTAATTGGTTGAGTGGTAATGTCGCCTTCCTCAACAGTCTCTCTCATTCACTTTAATTTCCTATTACTGTTATGACGCTGTGGCCGGCCGCTGCCACCAGTTAATTCCCAGATACTAACTGTATATTTTTTACCGTTCCGCCTGTACTCAAAATAGAGGAAGAACTTTTTTATAATATTTTTCTTCGTCTTCTCTTTTAGTTAATCATATATGGCAAATAATGGAACCATGGCGCCCGGCACCTTGACGAGACGATGGTATGGTGCCATCTATGGTGACAGTAATAACAGGAAGTGGTGAGTGTGACGCGGTCAGCTGAGGGCGATGTCAAAAAGTGGTTGACTTGTTACATTGGGTTGATTTGGGTAAAGTTTATTCTAAGACCGGATGAGCAGCACATACAGGTGAGGTAAGGTGGGAAGGTGACCAGGTGAGTATAGATAACCAACCTGACAAAGTTTTGGTTAAGTTTGGGTCAGAACATTGATGAACAGTGTGTGTGTGTGACCACTAAGACTCTCCTGCCACTCACTCATAATAACTGTGATTTAATAATGAAGGTTCGTTGTCTTGAAACTTTGACATTGAATCTAAAACACACACACACACACACACACACAGGGCATCAATAATATGTGATGGTAGTACATACAATACAGTACATGATAAAAACATTATGAACGCTTTTCAACATATAATCTTTATTTGGTCGATGACGCTAAAAAAAAGTGGGAGAGAGAGAGACACGCAAATACATCAAAAAAATACTGTAATTAATTTTGATATTCAATAAAACCAGAACAACCCGAGACTCTGGAATACTTATCAGTCTTCCCATAAATATACAAATATAGTTAATGAAAGTAGAGAGATTATAACACACGATTTACATTACTGAAAGATAAATTTATTAGTTCAATGGATGGTGGAAAGCCGAGATTCAACAGGACCGCTAACACAGTCGGTCATTCCCGCGATCTGTGGGTTATCGACGTGTGCCGGTCATCCTAAGAGCTGTACGCCTCACTGTCATTGTCGTCGGGTTGTGTAATGGAGGCCCCCCCCCCCCACTCTTCCATCGATCTCACCTGGCTAATGGCAACTGCGAGCTTATATATATTAATTTAAAAATCTATATCTAATATATATAAAAAGTAATAAATAGATATCTGAAGTCTCAAGCTTAAGATTTGAATATTACAACCCTCTATGACGTAACATAAACCGGAATTAACGCCAACTAAAATCAGTCAGATGGCAGCACGGGCCAGAGTTCCCACACTAGGGGGGGGGGGGGAATATGGCGCTGGGGAGGGAAGGTATATACACTGCCTCGTAATTCAATTTTATATACTATGTTTACATTTATTTTAGTCATCGGAGAGGGGAGGGTAATGTATTATAGGGTAGTGGTGTGGGTTTACTCTCGCGCTTACGGCATATTTCAGTTCAATAATGAGAACAATTACAGCATGACGGTAATTTTCGCCTTACCATTACCTCCACCTGCAATTTAACGCGACACTGCTTACAACAACAACAAAAAATCCTATATATTTTTTTTTTAATATTAATTTCCTTTTATATCACGTTACGCACACACACACACACACACACACACACACACACATATATATATATAACTTGGTTGAGTTATATAGAGTTTGTCTTATATACACACGCGGTTATCCTATAATAGTTCCTTATTCT